>NC_091990.1:42617249-42924024 GCF_044704955.1 Pristiophorus japonicus
CACCCTACAGCTTTATAAATGTGAGATAGGCTCGACTGTAATTCCCTTCTCAACAACAAAAAATGCTATACACGCTGAACACATTCACAGTCTAATGGGCAAAATGATTTAAAGCGTTTGTCTGGTTCATATCATTCTGTTCGCTTTCCACAGACATCATTTGGACCATCTAACATGCACAAGCTTTTCTTTATTTTCATTTTTGATCTTTCAAATGCATATAAAGAATGTTTGGGAAGGAATAACAAGTACAGATCCCATTCACAGTATCGGCTCCTGTGATATGTGGTATTCACTGGAGTCATACAAAACTACTCTAATTCATTGAGTTCATGTGTTGAGCACTGAGTTTAAAAAGTCAGTCATGCACCCTCCTTTAAACGATTAATTAAGGTTTCAACAGTTTATACCCTTTCTTGATAAAGAACAATTCACAGTAAAGCTGCTTGTGCTTTTCAGCAAAACCTCAAAGCTTCATTCTGATCTGTGATTTTTTTTCCTGAAAGCTCATACTTTAACATTCACAATGAGGTTCTTTGCATCCTCCTTTTATTCAGTTCGAAACATTTAAAAATATCTTTCAACATATGAGGAAAAACATACCTGCAGAAGTAAGACCAACAAAGGGTTTTCAACAATTCACAGCACTACCGTGAAATCTGACAGACTCCGATCTCATCTGTCTGTGTGCAGTACCTTTGAGAAGGGATCTGTCTTTTGTGCTGTCCTGACATGGAGCTCTGGGCGGGGCGGGTTTTAAGTATGACAGCACACCTGTGTTGAAAAAAAAGTAGAGAGAAAGTAAGAATTCCAAAAGATAATAGTAGGCTTGAAACCGAGGAAGAAAATTTAATTGAAGATTAAAGATTTACATAGCGTCTTTCATGACACCAGACGTCTCAAAGCGCTTTACAGCCAATTAAGTACTTTTGGAGTGTAGTCACTGTTGTAATGTAGGAAACGCGGCAGGCAATCTGTGCATAAGCAAGCTCCCACAAATAGCACTGTGGTAATGACCAGATAATCTGTATTTTTTTGTTACGTTGATTGAGGGATAAATATTGGCCAGGACACCGAGGATAACTCCCCTGCTCTTCTTCGAAATAGTGCCATGGGATCTTTTACATCCACTTGAGAGAGCAGACGAGGCCTTGGTTTAACGTCTCATCCGAAAGACTGGAGTGTCAGCCTAGATGTTTTTGTGCTCAGGTCCCTGGAGTGGGACTTGAACCCACAATCTCCTGCCTCAGAAACTAGAGCGCCACCCACTGAGTCACAGCTGGCATTAACTAAAATATTAAGTTACTATTTTATCAAAGAGGTTACTACTAGCCTGATATCCAATATTAATGATCACCCAATCTCCTAGAGGATATTGAGGTCAGTGTCGCAGAGGTGCGTGATAATTTAAAGGGATATATCAGACAGGCACTTTGCAGGGCACCGGCTCTCATCAGGTCGGAAACACAAGGCACTGGTGAGATTCTTCATGATTGAAAGCAAGCAATCATAATGTCTAAAATAAAAACAGAGAACGCTGGAAATACTCAGCAGGTCAGGCAGTATCTATGGAGATAGAAATTCAGGGGTTTAGCGCTGGCCGTTAAGTCCCATTTTGAAGGAAAAATGGCGGCCGCCTCGCAGCGGACGCCATTTTGGGCAGGTCAGCAGCGCTGCCGATTCCTGAGCTCGCTGCTGATATTTAGATTCGGCAGATCGGAATGTCAGTGAGCGATCTGCCATTTTCACCATCGCCGCTCCACTTAACAGCCTCTCATAATCATGACCAATTGACCAAGCATTCAGAAGCAGGGAGGAGCCTCCAGCAGCGCTTTTAAAATGGGATCAGCATCAACAACTTGCAGCTGACAGGGTTTCTCAGTTTGACTGGCTCTCTGTAACTCTCACAGCTTTCTAAACTTTTTCAAATTCCTGAGGTCACAAGGAGTTCCTGAGGTCACAAGGAGTGTCGGTGCAACTGGTGAATGTCTTTGTTCTAATTTAAAGGCTTCTGCTCACAATAGTTGCTCATAGTCATGGGGGTCTACTTGCAGGCCCTTCGGGCTTGAGAATCTATGGGAGAGGGAGTGGAAGCAGTGAGCAGCAGGAGAAGGAGGGCCAGGGAATCTCGCAACAGGAGATCTTACCCACCCAGGGTCTTCCGAGAGAACGTCTCCTAGCTACGTCGCTTCTGCCTTTGCTGCAATGGGAGCCACGACATTACCCATCACACGCAGCATCATGACTGGGTTGACAAGGTCTCTCCTGGAGTTGTCCATCATTTCCATCCTCCAAGCTCTGCACAAAGCCCCATCCAATGTTGGAGTCGAGGCTCCTTGACATTGCCAAGAGGCTGTCTGACAGGAACCTAGTATTTCCTTGCACATGGCCGTCACCCTTCTTCTGATGGCTGCCCCATCGAGACCATCATCTGAATCTTGTATTGCAGAACACGTGCGCGAACTTGCCCTCTGGGGAGCTGGCCCCCAAGCGACTCTTTTCCCTTGGCCTTGCTGCAGTCCACTTGTGCCTGGTGCCTCACTATGTGCAGGTCCTGCCTCTATACTACCCTCTACATTCCATGCAGTACTCAGCTTCTGAACTGGTGTCTGCGAGCGCCAGATGCAGTGACGGTGTGTCTTCTTCTCTTGCATCACTCTCCTCCACAGCATGAGGGACAGGCTGGCCTGCTGGCAGTTCTTGGGTATCTGAAAGCTGAAAGGCACAAGGGACGGGTTGTGGTGAGGGTAGGTAAGATATACGCCATCGGCAGCTTGTAAGTGCGACGGGATTGTGGGGTGAGGGGGAAGTTGGAAGTGAGCAGAAGGATTAGGAATGACCATACCCTCATTATTAGCAAGGGCTTCAATTTCTCCTGTTGCCATGGCCTCAGTCATGCCCCTCCAATGATGATGAGCATGGATTCCTCTCGGTCACAGAGGGTCTGTATCACAGCTTGGCTGCCTCCCATCTGCCACTGCTCTTTCTGGTTGTGAGCCACCTTTGCCTGCAAGAGGAAGGAAAGTTCGTCACTGAGTGTAGTGCAGTGTGTTTGGGAGATGTGGCTGCCATAGTTGAATAACTGTCAACGTGTGCCAGGCATGAGATGTGGGTGTGAGTGCTAAGGTTGTGAGGGTGAAGTGAAGCCATGATTTTGAGGTATGAGTGTTGTCAGGTAGTGATTGTCGGTAGATGAGTGATGGGGGTGTGCTGCATTGAGCACTGTGTGAGGCTTTGGTGCAGATGGTGGGATATGGCATTTGCTGAAGCCTTCACTCACCTTGACCTGCTGTGTGAGGTCATTAAACTTCTTTCGGCTTTGAATCCAGGTCCTTGGAACCACATACTGGCCGAGACAGAGTTAGATATCTCCTCCCAGAGCCTTCTGCAAGTAGCCTTGGATAGCTTCCTGCCTTCCTACGGGAACAGTACAACCCGCCTTCTTTGAACAGCAGCAACCAAGGCCTCAAGTGCAGCATTCAAAAACCTGCATGCTCTGTCTTTCTCTCTCTAGGTTGCTGAGCCATGTCTTGAGCTGCTGCAACAAAGCACTCCCCGTTAAGTAGTGCAGAGAGCTAGGCCAAACATTACTGACCATTAGACTGCAGCTGATATTGGCCCACCTGTTCAGCGCTAAGCGTTTATCACTGAGATCAAAGCTGCAATAATTATACTGAGCTGGCAGTACAAATTCTGCAGGCTGCCTAGACCACTTTCAATGGGCGCAGGAAAATAACGCTGGCCTTTGACACTGCCCGTTTTCGGGCCTAATCCAACTTCAGAGCCAATGTTGCAGGTTGATGATCTATCGTCGGAACTGGAAAATGTTAGAGATGTAACAGGTTTTAAGCAAGTACAGAGGCAGGGATTGGGAGGAGTGGGAGGAAAGGACAAAATGGAAGGTCTGTGATAAGGTGGAAGGCAGGAGAGATTAAATGACAAAAGGGATGATGGTGTGAGGCAAAAAGAGATGGTAATGGGACAAGTGAAGAAACAAAAGATGGGGTCTCAAGGAGGTGTAAATGGGAATATCAAAATCTTCAGCAAAAGCTGCCGAGAAAATGGGGACAGAGGTTATGATCTGAAATTGTTGAACTCAATGTTGAGTCCAGAAGGCTCTAAAGTGCCTAATCGAAAGATGAGGTGCTGTTCCTCGATCTTACGTTGAGCTTCATTGGAACAGTGTAAGAAGCCAAGGACAGAGAGGTTAAAATGGGAGTGGGGCAGAGACATTGTAATGTCGATTTCTTTTAAGGACTGACAAATTCTACCCAGTGAGCTATAGGTCCATTAGCCTAACTTCAAAATAATGGAAGATAAAGGGGCATGCTGGAGGTATACCTACATAACAATCAATGTAATAAGAAGCATTCTGTATAGATTTAGACAGGGAGATCCTGTCGACAAACGTATTGGATTTCTGTGAGAGATTACAGTAGACAGTGGAGTTCTGTTAACATATTAAAAGCTTTGCATGTAGACTGAACCACACTTAAAATTTGTCTGTACGCTAAAAAAAGATCACATTTCTCTGATTAGCACCAATCAAGAAAAACTCCTATTTCAAATCTGCAACCCTTTTGTCCCACTCCCCCTGTCTCACCACACACACTCATACTCACACACTCTACAGGGTTCAATCCCTACACTGGAACTGGGGGCCCACCATGATATTGATCGTTGAGCCTCATTTGCATCAGACTGGGGAGTTGCAGATTCCTGCTGGGCATCCCCAGGCAGCTCCCTGGCAAAGACCATTTGTATTTCAGGCCACTGTCGACAACGCAGGGGGTGACTGGGAGAGGAGGGCGATTCTAGGCCATAGTACGCATTGCGTGGAAAAGCAACTAAATTGAGCTGATAGAAGTATATAGTCAGATGAGTAGATTGCATATCTACAGAGATTATGCTGAAGTTTTCTAATGCACTGATCAGAAAGAGTCACCACATCACAAAAGCATATACATGCATCGTAGGGGGCACAGAGAAAAGATACAAGACTAAAATATTAAGTGCACCAGCTATAAGGAAAGATTAATAACAATGATTTCTCTGTAGCGTTTTAGAGACTATTGTCAAAATCATTTAATGATTGAATAAAAGAGATATGTAAAATGAACAGGTTATTAGCTGCACCTGTTTATTTTTATTAATTCGCAGGATGTGGGCGTCGCTGGCGAGACCAGCGTTTATTGATCATCTCTCTTGCCCTGATTTGATATAACTGAGTGGATTACTAGGCCACTTCAGAGGGCAGTTAAGAGTCAACCATGTTAATGTTGGACTGGAGTCACAGATAAGACAGACTGGGTGAAGATGTTAGGTTACCTTCCCTAAAGGATAGTAGTGAGCCAAAGGTAAATCTTCCACCTTTGCATTCCCAGTGCCAGAGCATTGCAGGATGATTGTGCATATTGGAATTTTGAGTGGGTGGGGATGTAACGACCAGTTAATCCAATTTTACACCCACTATTTATAATAGATAGATAATCAGGCTGTGTAATCGCTACACAATCTCCACACCCACTATTCAGATATTGTACTGTGAGCACAAAATTACCCATCATTTTCAGACCAAAGATCATGATAAGGATCCAGCACATAATGAACAAACATACTTGTACTTGTATAGCACCTTTCACAATCTCGGGACGTCCCAGAGCATTTTACATCCAAATAAGTACTTTTGAAGTTTAGTCACTGTTGTAATGTAGGAAGCGCCCCGACCTGCGAGAGGACACCACTGCAGGTCAGGAGGATAAAAGAGCTGGAGCGCAGGCCCTACAATTTTCAGCATGAGCCGCTGCAATGAGCGACGGTTTCGAGCTGGGCGACTGGGTGACATCATCATGTGGGCAGGAATATCGGTGGGGGCCAGGTACAGCAGAGGAGCGGGAATGGTCAGGGCGGATGAGCGGCGAGAGATCATGGCGGAGGTACGGCGAATGTTTGTGGTGGAGGAGCGGCGAGAGATCGTGGCGGAGGTGGGGCGAATGTTTGTGGTGGAGAAGCAGCGAGAGATCGTGGCGGAGGGTACGGGGCCCAGAACAACTGAGGGCCCAGAGGCAGCATGGGCCAGCCTACACTGCGATATGTGTGCGCACTAGGTCTGTGCAGCAGAGCAGGTCTCCATTCGTCCTGGTAACCCTTACCACTGGATAAAGACCTAGCTCTGTCAAACCTATGTGGTGGCGGATGTGCGACGGCCAGTACATGTTAAAAAAATCCACACACTGGCATTTTCCACCCCTGGAGTTTAGGACTGGAATATCAGGTCCTTCATTGAAACATCTGCGAACTCATCCCTTTTGGTGTGGAAGCAAGTCATCCTTGTTCGAGGGACCGCCTATGATGATGATAATGTAGGAAGCGCCGCAGACAATTTGTGCACATCAACAGCTCTATGTTAATGATTACATGGAGTGATTTCCCCATGAAAATACACCACACTACATCAAAATGTAACTCCTTGTCCGACATAACACAAGTGAAATAGAGTGGGAGACGTGCCTGCTGGTCTCTTACCCTGATCCTGCCAACTTCAAAGTTAAATTGCAGCCACCAAGGACACCCATCCAAAGCTGGTGACATCCCTATTTCAATCCTTACTTGCCTCCTCCAAGAACTACAGTGTCTTTAAGGATTTTTGCTTTACAGATAAAAATAATTGATCCTCCTTGAGTAAACCATTTATTGCGAACCACGATTAAACAAATCAAATCTCTACAGTGAAATGAAAATAAATCTGTGGGAGTGGTGCAAATAAAACCTGCAAACTGCCCTGCACAAACATAATGAAATGAATATTCGGTTGCACCTCATTTGGGGCAGTATCCCATACGGAACGGAACTTTTAGCACCTTGAAAACGTTTGCGTCTCCCATCGAGAAATTCGTCACAATCAGTCGAAGAGCTGACGGGGCGATAAATCAGCTGTTGCACACCAAAGCTGGAGGGACCATAACGAAAGTTTGGTCGGTAAATTTGATGGATCCATTGCGCATGTGCGGAACTCCAAATTAGATCCCGGGAAAAGCTGAGTGTTAAAGGCGCAGTCCAGTAATGCACCCATTAAAGTTTTCAAAATCACTTGTTTTCAACCTGCACTGCTAAGTCTGTGTGCCGCTGCAAACTCGGAGTCTCACGCACCGTGCTGTTTGTAAATATGACACTTAGTGTGACCTCGGAGAGAAGCGCTTCATCTTCTCTTTAAGTAGCTACCAGTTAACGGCTCTACAAGCCTGTACCCTCTGTTTTTCTGACGGTTTTTCTTGGTGGGCGCTCAATGAGGCAGCCGCACCAAATTTACCGACCGGGTCGCAAGCGTGGGCATTGCACCAGGGACTGACATCAGGGTTGCACTGATTGTAAGGAGCCAGGCGCTACTGGTTTGCGCCCCCGGTGAGCCTCCAATGAAATTTCAGTCAGGCGCTAAAAGCTGTGCTCCCGGTCGGTAACCTCTTACACTCCCATTAACGCCCCCTCTGGACGCTAACTAAAGCGTCAGGCAACCGAAAATCCAGCCCAATGAGATCTACTTTAACTCCCGGAGGGGAATGCAGCCTAGCAATTAGCCTGCCTATCCTGGAGCAGCACAGAGGAGCCCCAGTCAATTGTAACGGCTGGGCCTCATGAACATGCCATTGGCGAACATCCCAATAAAAACGGCCCAGAAGTCATTGGGTAGCAGCTGACTGGCCATCACCATCAGGCAGCAGGAAGCTGTTGCCAGGATCAGAAAGAACAGTCCCAGGCACTAAGGTAGGTGACAATGAGGGGAGGGGGAGGGAAGGGCTGTCTGGAAGTGATCGCAGTCAGAGGAGGAGTAGGAGGGAAGCCTGGGAAAGGGTAGGGCTCAAAATTTCCTTGTCCACAAGGAAACTACAAAAAATTAAAACACACCTTCCTTGCTGGGCCTCTGCTTGGCCCAGTTCCTGTTCTAAACAGATTTGGCCAGGCAAGGAAGTCACAAGGATTTGACTATACAGGCCTGGGGTTAAAAGGGATTTAGACAAGTGCTACACCAGCATTGGGCAACTGTCCTTGATGCTTTAATATTGAAGTCAACAGATCAGGTTGGGAGGCCACCGTGCAAGTCTCCCGTTCTATTTTAACTTGGATTACGCTGGGCAGGAAGTTAAAATTTAATGCAGTGCGGTGTGATTTCATGAACTCATGGGGCAATAGTGTTAAAGTAGATTAATATCTTTGCTAATATCGCAAAGGAATGCCATACTAACATTGATCCATTTTTTGTACCTAGTATCTATTGATGGCTATAGGGAGCACAATCTGTAAATTTGCTGGTGACACAAATGTAATGGGTTTGACAAACAGTGAGGAGAGTGGTAAAACACTTCTAGAAGACAAAGAGGGGTTGGCTGAATGGGCTGACAAGTGGCAGATGCAATTTAATGGAGAGAATTGTGAGGTAATACATCTTTGAAGGAGCAACAAAGAATGGGAGAACGCACTCAATGGATAGATGTTGCAGTGCAGTGTGCAGTTTTGGGTGCCAGATTATAGAAAGGACATTACGTACAATGTAAAGTCACCAGGATGATGCCTGCAATGAGAAACTATAGCTATCAGGAGAGACATGAGATATTGGGATTCTTTCCATAGAACTTTAATTGAGGCTGTTAAAGTTATGAAAGGTTTTGTTAGGCTGAACAAGCAAAGACTATTTCCTCTGGGTGGGGAGTCAGTGATGAGGGGGTCTTCAATTTAACATGATCATGAAGAGAGCGAGGAACGAGTTCTGGAGAAATTTCTTTATGCAGAGTATTGTTGGAACATGGAATGCTATGCTATGAGGAATGGTTAAGGCCAAAATCATTCAATCTTTTAAGGGAAACTGAATCACAGAATCGTACAGCACAGAAGGAGGCCATTCAGCCCATCATGCCTAGGCTAGCCCTTTGAAAGAGCTATCCAATTATTCCCAATCCTGCTCTTTCCCCACAGCCTTGTAAAATTCTCCTTTTTAAGTATATATCCAATTTCCTTTTGAAAGTTACTATTGAATCTGCTTCCACCACCCTTAATTGAATAAATATTTGATACAAAGGAAAATACAGGAGTGTGGGGAAAGACCAGGGCAGTGGCATTAGTATGTGATTGCTCGAGAGAAGAACAGCACAGGAACAGTTGGCTTAAAGATTTCCTTCTGTGCTGTTAAATGTTTTGATTCTGTAGTTCCATATTAAGCATTCCGTCTCCGAGGGGGAGAAATTCGGGTCATTTGCGCCTCCCGTCAGCACCACCGGGGGCGCAAACAACTTTGTGACCAGGCGCGACGCCGCTAACGACTGCCACTAAATTCGGCAGGAGTTTAGTGGTGGCGGTAACATGGAGCACCCCGCTCCACTGCACTGGAGATGCCGATGTCATCACCTTGCGCAGCGCCCCATTCGTGCCCGAGACCCTCAGTTGAGTATCACCCCCTGAAGCTGCGCCGGGCAATGACAGTGACAGCTTCAAGGGACACGTACAGGGCGGCTGGCTGCTAGCGGGCGAAAGTTAAAGGAGAGGTAGCTGGCTGTTCCCCCCCCAAAATTGCTAATTTCCTTGTGCGCCCCATTGCCACTTTGAATGCGGGGTCCATGACTCGATCGGTCAGTCCGGCACCCACTAATGTCTCCATTACTGGAGGCTTTTCTCAAGTTAATTCTGACAAGTTTATTAGAAAGGACAAAATAATAGCTCATACGTTTGATGTGAAGAACTCTTACAGCTCTCTTTTAGTATTTTTTGTAGCTTTGCACCACATCATTTATTAGCTTTCATTGAAGTATCTGTTAACTACAATATAAAATCATTCTAAAATCTGCAATCTAAATGAATGTGTTGATAAATTATGATGTGTTATATTAAGTAAATATAAATTGGAATCCTAGCATTGCTTTGGCCTGTTACCAAATCCAGGTTTTAGCATGTTCCTTCACTGTAAGAATGCAGTATCTAGGTGAGTTTGATTACCTTAAAGTTATTAGTTCTGTCTCACAAAAGAGGTACGTGTTGATTACTGACTGCACAGTCATAATAACAAAAGCCAATCTATTAAAGCAATATTTGTAACTATGTGAACTTAAGGCAGAGGTTTGGGAGGGTAAATCAAACATATGCTATGATCTCATCTTCGTGTCTGCACTTGTCCATACCATACTTGTGTAAAACTTATGTTTCATGCACAGTGCCTTCAAAAATATCAGGTGAGAAGTCAAGGTGGACTCTCTTCATATTTAATATTGAATAGAAAAGGAACTCGATTTAAATTTGAAGGTCTTTTTCATGCCAGAGAACAACCTGTGGGATTTCATCGAAAACGGCCATTATAAATTGTAAATTAAACTCTTTTTAAAATCTTGACCTTGTTCTGAATAATTACAATAATGAAATGCAAGGCATCATTCTTTATCAATCTTATACATGCCGTTTTTAATCTACTTTTTGGCACACAATTCTGGTTTCCACAGAGTTAATACTGAATGAGGTTAATGAAGGCGATTTTCCTGAACTGTTGGTCTTTTCACCAGGACAAAGGGCCATTAATTATTAATCAATTCTGCCATTGTTTTCCATCTATTCCTTAAATATCAGGATTTGAGTCCTGTTGTTAATTTTTCTCAGTCAAACTGTAAGATTCTGTGGTGACTTCAAAATACTTTCAACTAGTGATGTCACGAAGACCATTGAAGCATTTGAGTTTTGCCTCTGGTTACCAGGGCTATAGACTTTAAATGCTTCTCCGCCATGCTTTAGTGCTTTGACGGGAATTCCATCTGCTCCTGTTGCCTTGTCATTCTTCAACTGACGGATGGCCTTTTCTACCTTCTACCTTGCTGGGGTTGTGCTGAGATTGTGGCGGATAGCATGCTGCGGGATGGAGTCAAGGACATTCGCGTCGAAGACAGAGTCTCAGTTAAGAAGATCTTTGAAATGCTCCTTCCAATGGGCACTGACTGCCTCTCTGTCCTTGATGAGTACCTCACCGTTCTTGGCCAGCAATGGGGCAGTCAAGCAAGGCTGCGTCATCGCACCAATGCTCTTTGCGATCTTCCTTGCTGCAATGCTACATCTCACCGTTAGCAAACCGCCCACTGGAGTGGAGCTAAATTATAGAATAGATGGAAATCTGTTCAACCTCCGCCACCTTCAGGCCAGATCCAAGGTCGTCCCATCCTCTATCATTAAACTACAGTAAGCAGACGATGCTTGCATCTGCGCACACTCGGAGGCCGAACTCCAAGCCATCGTCACACCTTCACCGAGGCGTACGAAAGCATGGGCCTTACGCTAAACATCCGTCAGACTAAGTTCCTCTACCAACCTGATCCGGTCACATAGCACTGTCCCCTAATTATCAAAATCCACGATGAGGCCTTGGACAACGTGGAGCATTTTCCATACCTTGGGAGCCGACTGTCAGCAAGAGCAGACATTGACGACGAGGTCCAACACCGCCTTCAGTGCGCCAGCGCAGCCTTCGGTCACCTGAGGAAGAGAATGTTTGAAGACCAGGACCTCAAATCCAGCACCAAGCTCATGGTTTACAGGGCAATAGTGATACCCGCCCTCCTATATGGCTCAGAGACGTGGACTATATACAGCAGACACCTCAAAACACTGGAGAAGTACCTCCAGCGCTGCCTCCACAAGATCCTGCAAATCCACTGGCAGGACAGATGTACCAACATCAGTGATCTCATTCAGGCCAACATCCCCAGCATCGAAGCATTGACCACGCTCACTCAGCTCCTTTGGGCGGGCCACATTGACCGCATGCCTGACACGGGACTCCCAAAGCAAGCACTCCTTGATAAAGTGCAACATCCCCACCGACTCCTAGGAATCCCTCCTGGCCCACGACCACCCAAAGTGGAGGAAGAGCATCGGGAGGGCGCTGAGCACTTTGAGTCCCATCGCTGAGAACAAGCAGAAATCAAGCGCAGACAGCGGAAGGAGCGTGCGGCAAACCAGACTCCCCACCCACACTGGTCTGCCCCACCTGTGACAGAGACTGTAATCCCCCATTGGATTCCTCAGTAACCTGAAAATTCACTTTTAGAGTGGAAGCAAGTCATCCTCGACTCCGAGGGACTGTCTATGATGATGAGACTTTAAATGAATACACTGACTCCTGACTGATGTCTATACAGATGAGACATACGGGACTCACTGCTTCCACTTTGGTTTATCTGTTTCTTGGGCTCTGCTCAGGAGCTTGACAGCTGATTGAATTCAGTTTTGAGTCATGTCTGCATCTCCGTAAAGAATACGTAAGGGGGTTATCACCTCATACCTAAACACTTCCCGAAAACTAAAGGGACATTTACACTCCAACTGGAGCATCAGTGTGACGCAATTTCCACTTTGCATTGTTGTTAACTGGGAGTATGAATCCAAAGTCAGGGACTTTGGAGCGAAGCAGCGTGAGACTCCCTGGAAGGGGCCATCTTACAGCAGATTGTATAAAGGGTCGTCTTACAGAAGATTGTACACTGTATGGACGGTAAATAGGCCAATGTCAAGCCTGGTTTGCAAAGTGTTTGGGGTCTGTTAGATCCCCACTGGACACTTTGTAAACCCAACTAGCCTCAGTTTGAATATTTAGAGAGTGGAACTCTTCCCTCCACACTTTCCAAATATTTACATTTTTCACTTGGGAGAGAGCTCTGCCTACACCTGTATCCAGAATTGTGCATGACTCTCTCCCAGGTAAGATTGTTAAAATTCCAGCCAAGCAGGATCCAGAGAATATAAATACAGGTCTGCCTGGCTGGAACCTGAACTGGTCTCAGCCAGTAGCTACAGAGAAAATGCAACCTAGTACTCTCATAAAACTTTCATAAACAATTACTGCCTCCCTGCAAACTGGACATTTTTTTCATTCCGCAGTGCATCACGTGACCAACATGTGTACATCACCAATGATTCCTAAAAGAAGGACTTGCATTAATATAGCACCTTTCATGATCTCAGGATGTCCCAAAGCAATTTATAGCCAATGAAGTACTTTTGATGTGTAGTCACTGTTGTAATGTAGGAAACACAGCAGCCAAATTGTGCACATCAAGGTTCCAAAAGCAACAATGAGATAATGACCAGATAATTTGTTTTAGTGATTTTGGTTTAGGGATAAATATTGTCTAGGACACCGGGTGAACTCCCCTGCTCTTCTTTGAAATATTGTCTATGGAACTTTTACATCCACCTGAGAAGGTAGACAGGATTTTGGTTTAACATCTCATCCGAAAGACAACACCTCCGACAATGCAGTGATTCCTCAGCACTGCACTGGAGTGTCAGCCTAGATTATGTGCTCCGGTCTCTGGAGTGAGACAAATGTACAGCCTTTTGATTCAGAGGTTAGAATGCTGCCAACTGATGACACACAGCTCTATAAATTGTCCTGATCATGCTGATATTTTTCTACCGGTTACCAGTTATCCAGTCTTTGATACAACTTCCATTTTAGAAGATTACAATTAAGACAAGAAAAAAAATCCTTGCCCACAATTACACAGGATTACATAGCCTTACATCGGATATACAGTACAGAAACAGGCCATTCGGCCCAACCAGTCCATGCCGGTGTTTATGCTCCACTCGAGCCTCCTCCTGACTTTCCTCAACCTATCAGCATTACCCTCTATTCCCTTCTCCCTATATGCATGTCTAGCATCCTCTTAAATGCATCTATACTATTTGCTTCAACCACTCCCTGTGGTTCCACATTCTCACCAATCTTTGGGTAAATAAGTTTCTTCTGGATTCCCTATTGGATTTCTTGGTGACTATCTAATATTGTTGGACTCTAGTTATGCTCTTCCCCACAAGTGGCAACATTCTCTCTGTATCCACTTTATCAAAAGCTTTCATACTTTTAAAGATTTCTGTTAGGTCACCCCTGAGCCTTCTTTTTTCAAGAGAGACCCAGCCTGTTTATCCTTTCCTGATATGTATACCCTCGCATTTCTGGTATCATGTTTAGAAATCTTCACTACACCCTCTCCAGTGCCTCGATATCATTTTTAAAATATGGTGACCAGAATTGTACGCAGTGTGGTCCAACCAAGTGTGGTCTAACCAAGGTTTGATACAGATTGAGCATAACTTCCCTACTTTTCAATTCTATGCCTCTAGAAATAAACCCTAGTGCTAGGTTTGCTTTTCCTATGGCCTTGCTAACCTGTGTCGCAACTTTTAGTGATTTGTGTATTTGTACTCTGAGATCCCGTTGTTCCTCTACCCCACCTAGACTCTCGCCCTCCAAGTAAGAAGTGACCTCCCTATTCCTCCTATCAAAATGTAATACCTTACATTTATCTGTGTTGAACTTAATTTGTCAATTATATGCCCATTTTGCAAGTTTATTAATATCCTCCTGTAATTTGTTGCAGTCCTCCTCAGTATTGACCATCCCCCAATTTGGTGTCATCCGCAAATTTAGAAATTGTGATTTTGATTCCAAAGTCTAAATCGTTAATGTAAATTGTGAACGGCGGTAGTCCCAGCACTGATTCTTTTGGAACATCACTACCTACCTTCTGCCACTGTGAATAGTTACCTTTCACCCCTACTCACTGCTTTCTGTCTTGAAGCCAGCTCGCAATCCATTCGGCTACTTGTCCCCTGACTCCGCATTCTCTGACCTTGTTCATCAGTCTTGTTATATATGTAGACTTATATTTACTCTGTACAGCCACCAGAGGGCTCATCCCCTGGAGTCCCAAGGGATCCCATAATCCCTTGGGAGCACAGGTATTTAAGGAGGCTTCACAAGTTGGAGAGGCACTCTGGAGACCTGCAATAAAAGACTAAGGTCACACTTTACTTTGAACTCACAGTGTTCAGTCTGACTCTTTCTCCATACACTACAAGTCTATTATGGGATATCTTATCGAAGGCCTTTTGAAAATCTAACTAAATTACGTCTACTGCATTACCATTGTCTACTCTCTCTGTTACCTCTTCCAATATGTCAATAAGGTCGGTCAAGCAAGACTTTCCCTTTGCTCTATAATGTATGCAACAACCAAGCTGTCTCCACAAAAGTTCAGCCGCTTCCATGTGACAGGGTCATAGTGCAGCATATAATGAAACATGCTTCAGCCTCTCATGGTGGTGAGTCCTCACAGAGCACATACATAAGCACTTTGCATATGTGTCAGTTGACCAGTATGTATGGAAGGACCTACAAATATATTAAAATTCGCAAAATGTTTAGGTGTTAAGCACCTGCAATATTTATTTTCTACCTTTCTTTGCAAACCCTGAATCCTTTCACTAAAAGGTGCAGGGATTGAAACAAATGTGTACCACAGATTTCCTGAGACTTAAGAAAGGATATTTCATTCAGAAATCAGCCACTTGCCATCTAACAGCAACAGAGAGACTGCAATGTGTTATCTGCAATATCAGGGCTAGAGGTTGTAAATAACATTTTGATGTTTTTTTTAATGGCTTTTTAATGGATAGAGATGGCCAAAGATGCATAATTAAACTTTTGTTTAATATTGATCAAAAAGGTATACTTTGTGGGCATCAACTTCATACCAAAGCCCTCTCCTTGTTCTGCGTTATTTTAGATTCAGCAATGGGGTAACTTTACCTAAGTTTAGAAGGGGACAGTCATGGTTAGCAACAACTAATTTGCAGCTCCATAGTCACTATCAATCTCACCTTCCATGGAGAACTTTCCTTCTCTGTTTCTGAACCTACTCAGAAATCTGGGTGTAAATGCTGAGGCTGGTATCTGAACTTGGGTCATTCAGTGGATTGATTGATTCTACCGATTGTGTAAAATGACCCACATGATCGGCTTTCTAGCAGTTTTTTCAATTTTGATAAAGTGTAGTATTACACTGGCGGTGCACTTAGAGACTGGTAGTACCAGCTCCATAGAATCAGAGTTAAAATGGTTGCTGAGCAGTCCAGGGGGACTCAACTAATTAGCTGCACCAGGGACTGGTAGAATGCAACTTCATGAGTTGAGCCAGGCAGACACTCCACAGGTGTGTCTTCACAAGGTGGAGGAGAAAGTTGGATGGAGAGTCATGCCAGCTGCTTCACAATATGTTACAAAAGAATTGAGGGCTGACTTTATAAATTAATATTTTTGGCAAGGAGCCTCACTCGTTGGAGGTAAATTGGGAAAATTGTGGGTGGCATTCATACAATTTCTCTTCAATTAATTTTTAGGGATGGAAATTATAGGAAGTGTGCCTACGATTTTTTTTATGTTTTGCTCCTAATGGGTGACACTCACCATCGGGAGTGTCCTTTTGTAAAATCGGCCCTTTGAAGACTCATTTCCTGCCGAGGTATTGGACCAGAGGTGATGTGTGAGACACGGGAATCCAAAGTGATTTTTTTTTGTATTACATAACAAAATTTCAACTAAATAACCTGAAATGCTTATTGGAATCAAGAAAGAATTAAAAAGAATTTTAAAATATTCTTCACATCTGTCTGTTTAAACAGTGGGCATGGAAGAACCAGTGTCAGAAACAGTTCACACAAGAAGTGAGTAAGTACCTTTTTGTAATGATCTCCTTTGAAGTAGATATCACCTGTATGTGTGTGAGAGCCATTGCATCCACATAGACAAAGGCCAGAATTTTACGAGTGCTGAAAGGTCAGGATTGGAAGCAGTCAGCTGTCAAATTTGAAATGATTGGCAGCTGGCTGGGACACTTAAAAACTATTTTAAGCTCACCTTTAGATCTTTAGTGCTCACCAATGGCTTCCACACTGCTCGGTGATCACGTCAGGTAAGGAGATCGGGTGTTGTGTCAGCATGGGATGATTTACTAACTTGACTGCTGCAAATTGTCTATAAAAGCTGCCATTTCATAGCTGTTCACTTTCCAAGGTTAAAAGCTGTTGCTTACTGCATTTGGAAGACAGATTGAGCTTTATGCAGGTTGCAAGTGTTTGGAACAAACTTTCTATCCAGTGCCACCTCATTGGAACAACCTCTCTCACTATTGACAGATCGCTTCTGTCATTTCAACCTCAACAACTATCTATTCTATCAGCACGAAGCCCTTGAAAAAAATCTCACCTTGGTCCTCAGAATCCCATTATGCTCAGTCCCAACACCAGTATCACCAAGCACAACAGCATCACCAACAACAACACCAACCTTCTCCGCAATCACCTGATGCTGCACAGGACACACGAGGGATCAGCACCTGACCACATTGTTGCCCGGGATGTCAGGGATGGCCTCACCATGGCCACAATTACTCACTTGATTTGCACATCCGGGGCTGCCACACCCCACATCAACACCAGAAATCAGCCCTACAATGCCCATACTCCTTTCATACTCATTAGCACTGCAAGGGGTATCGTTATGTCTTACCATTCACTGCAACTCACTAAGCTACTTCCAAAGGTGCACACAAATCTGTCCAAGAATGCAAAGCGTTGAATATAAAGGTTTTGATGTTTGACAACATATTAACAGAAACGTTACATGAATATTGGCAAAAACACACAAGTGTCTACCCTTGTGTGTTGTTAGTTGGTATGATTGGACTAGGATGAGGGTGAGTGTGAGGTGTGGCGAGTGAGATGGGGAATTGATAATGTAGATTGAGAGAGAGGGTTGGGTGGAGGTGGGGGGATGGGTGGAGCGACTGCAGAAAATTCTGTGGGGGTGGGTGAACAGCCAGAGGTTGTGGTCCATATCAGTATCAACATCATAGGTAGAAGGAGGGATGAGGTCCTGCAGGCTGATTTTAGGGGGCGAGGAAAGAGATTAAAAACAGGACCTCAAAGGTAGTAATCTCTGCATTACTCCTGGAGCCACAAGCTAGTGAGTATAGAAATAGGAGGATAGAGCAGATGAATGGGTGGCTAGGGAAATAGTGCAGGAGGGAGGGCTTTAGTTTCCTGGGACATGGGGACTGGTTCTGGGGGAGGTGGGAGCTGTACAGGACGGATGGGTTGCACCACAACAGAGCTGGGACCAATGTCCTCATGGGGAGGTTGGAGTTGCTAGTGCTGTTGGAGAGGGTTTAAACTAATTTGGCAGGAGGATGGGCACCAGGATGTAGCATTAGAAAAGAGAAACAAGGTGCACAAAAGATTGGGAGAGACAGATAGCACTAGAGTAAAAAATAGTGGGCCTGAATTTGCACTTCCCACAGGCACGTACGAGGCACACACACACCCGCGGGGTCCCCACAAGTTCTGGGTTTAGGCATGGGAAGCGCTTGCACTTAAACCCAGAACTTGCGATCTGTCAAGAATTATCTTAACAGATCGCACATCTCCGAAACTAGAGGGCCTCTGTGGGCAAAGAGTTAGCCAACACCTGCCCAGCGAATGTCCTTCAAATTCTTATGACTGATAAAAGCAGGTGTTAGGCTTTTTTTTTCAATAATTTAAACATTTAAAATACTATTAAGGTAAGTTTAATTTTAGGCCCTTTTAAAATATGTACATTTATTTTTCAAAAAATTAAGTTTATGTTTTAAATAATTAATTAAATTCCATTTTGAGTAATTTTAAATATGTGATGTTATTTTATTTATTTTCAGTGTTTGTGTGTTTTGGAGAGTATTCTGTATATACGGAACTCACATAAGTATGAATGGGGATCACCCTACTTTGATAGGTTGGGCCGGCCCACGTGATCCCAATAATGCATCCGAAGCCCACATGCTCCTAGGATGCGTGGGCCTCTATGAAGGACTTCGCATAGAGGCCCAGGACCACAAGTCTCTGAACCTCCGGGACCACCAGGTTCTTTCGCAGAAATATTTGCGGCCTGAGGCATCCGCCCACGGGAAGACTCTGACTGCAAATTTTGGGCCAATATGGTATTCGGTGGGGTCAGACTAAGAGAGAAAACAGGAAGGTCTAAGATAGGTTTACAGTGCATGTGTGTGACTGCACGAAGTGTGGGAAATAAGGTTGGTGAGCTACAGACGCAAAAAGACACATGGGAATGTGATGTTGTGCTGATAATGGCAACCTGGCTCAAAAAAATTGCAGGATTGGGTCTTAAATATTCCTGGATATAAGTTGTTCAGGAAAGAGAGGGATGAAAAGAAATGAAGTGGAGTGGCAGTATTGATTAAGGAGAATATTGCTGTGCTGGAGACTGAGGATGTCCTGGAGGGATCAAGGACAGAATCTATTTGGTGAGAGTTGAGAAACAATAGAGGGGCCATTACACTACTAGATGAATTCTATAGGCTTTCAACTCATCGAAAGGATATAGAGGAGAACATTTGTAGGGAAATTACAGAGAGATGCAAGAACTCTAGAGTAATGATAATGTGGGACTTCAACTATCCGAATATAGACTGGAATAGTAATAATGAAAAGGGCAAAGAGGGGGAAAAGTTTCTGAAGTGTGTTTAGGAGAACTTTCTTGATCAGAACATTTCAGGCCCAATGAGGAAGGAGGCATTGCTGGATTCTGGGGATTGAAGTGGGTCAAGTAGAGCACGTGTCAGTAAGGGAACATTTAGGGAACAGTGATCACATTATCCTAAGGTTTAGACTAACTATGGAAAAGGACAGTAAGCAATCAAGAGTAAAAATATTTAATTGGAGGAAAGCCAATTTCAATGGGTTGAGAATGGATCTGGCCCGGGTAAATTGAAATCAAAACTATCATCAAACAATGAGTTGTCTTTAAGGACGAGGTGGTTCGCGTACAGTTCGGGTACTGGTGAAGTACATTCCTACGAGGGGGATGATATTCTGTAGGCTTATCAATAGTAAACAGGTAGGTACTAAGAGGAGGGGAGGAGCCAATTAGGAACCAAAATGGAGACCTGTGTATGGAGGCAGAGGGCATGGCTGAGGTACTAAATGAATACTTTGCATCTGTCTTTACCAAGGAAGAAGATGCTGCCAAAGTCATCGTGAAAGAGTTGAAATACGGGATGGGATAAAAATTGTTAAGGAGAAGGTACTAGATAGGCTGGCTGTACTTCAAGTAGATAATCACCAGGACTGGATGGGATGTATCCTAGGATGCTGAGGGAAGAAAAGGTGGAAATTGCAGAGGTACTGGCCATAATCTTCCAATCCTCCTTGGATACAGGGCTGGTGCCAGAGGACTGGAGAATTGCAAATGTTACACCCTTGCCCCAGAAGGTTACTGCCCCCAAGATGGGAGCCTGTGCGGGGAGGCAGAGGGAAGTTGAGGGGAGACGGGGGCGCGGGATGGAGGGGAGAGTGGTGGAGGTGTGGGGCGGAGAAACCCAGGGCGGGGGACAGGAGGGGCCACATTGCAGCGAAGGTCTGGGGGGGGGGGGCGAAGTGTGTTGGAGGGGCGGGACTTGGGGCTCTGTGCCTCGGTGCGGGGAGTGTTCAGAATGGGGTGGATGAGTTGACTGTGCAGATGGCGGTTGGTGGATGTGGTGTGGTTGGCATCGCGGGGGCGTGGCTCCGGGGTGGCCGGGCTGGGGGCTCGACATCCAGGGGTGTTCGGCTTTTGGGAAGGATTCTGACGGGACGGGGCGGGTTGGGTGTGGGGGACTGTTCCCGGTGTTGGGCGAGTCCGGAGCCGGGGGGGGGTGGCACACTCTTGGGATGGGGGGGTGGGCTGTTTGGGGCTGGGATTGGGAGAGACTTCTTCACTCGGGGAGTTGTTGGCCTGTGGGGTTCCCTGCCGCGGAGAGTTGTTGATGCCAGTTCATTGGATGTGTTCGGGAGGGAGTTGGATGTGGTCCTTGCGGCTGGGGGGGTCGGGGGGTGTGGAGGGGGCGTGGGGGGGAGGTGCTGGGGTGGGTGATCAGCCATGATCTTGTTGAATGGCGGTGCAGGCTCGAAGGGCTGAATGGCCTATTCCTGCACCTATTTTCTATGTTTCTATGTTTCTATGTTCAAAAAAGCATGTAAGGATAAACCCAGTAATTACAGGTCAGTCAGTTTAACCTCAGTAATGGGGAAGCTTTTAGAAATGATAATCGGGACAAAATTAACATTCACTTGGACAAGTATGGAATAGTTAAGGAAAGTCAGCACAGATTTGTTAAAGTTAAATCGTGTTTAACTAACTTGATTGAGTTTTTTGATGAGGTAACAGAGAGAGTTGATGTGGTGTACATGGACTTCCAAAAGGCGTTTGATAAAGTGCCACATAATAGGCTTGCCAACAAAATTGATGCCCATGGTGATATGTCCTTACTATACAGTATAAATGCACACGAGGCCCATACTTGAGAGAAGGTCACTCTGTGACCAGTTACCTTTATTACCAAGACCTCAAGTGATGAAGGTGGGTGGAGCTTCCCCTTTTATACCTGAAAGTCCAGGTTAGGAGTGTCTCCCACAAGTTCGCCCCTTGTGGTCAATGTTCTCAAGGTGTACAACTTACGTCAGCTTATGCATGGGTTACAATGATAGTTGAATACATGACACATGGAATAAAAGGGACAATGGCAGCTTGGATACTAAATTGTTTAAGTAATAGGAAACAGAGAGTAGTGGTGAACAGTTGGTTTTCGGACTGGAGGAAGGTATATAGTGGTGTTCCGCAAGGGTCAGTACGAGGACCACTGCTTTTCTTGATATATATTAATGACTTGGATGTGGGTGTACAGGGCACTATTTCAAAATTTTCAGATGACAGTAAACTTGGAAGTATAGTGAACAGTGAGGAGGATAGTGATAGACATCGAGATGTCTAGTGGAATGGGTGGACACCTGGCAGATGAAAGGGTACAATTCTAAACAGTGTGCATGAACAGAGAGACCTGGAGGCATATGTGCACAAATCATTGAAGGTGGCAAGGCAGGTTCAGAAAGAAATTAAAAAAGCATGTGGGATCCTGGGCTTCATAAATAGAGACATGAGCTGGGTGGGGTGAATTCCCGTTGCACCCCGATTGAGCAGGTTCTGCGGCAGGCGGTTTACTGCCCCTGAAAGGAAGTGGAGCGCAAAATAAAGTGCTGCACTTCCTTTCAGGGGCGGTCGTGCGGCGGGCAGGTCGGGAGCGGGACACAGCGGGACACACTGGGCCACGTAGCGCTGCCGTGTGGGAGGTAGCTCTTCCCTTCATTAAAAGGTAGGTCCCAAGCTGCAAACTCTGCAGTTAGGAAGTGGGCCTCCATGAACCACCGGGGAGCGAGGGTGCCGTGCCAACAGCCGGGCACTCAAGCAGAGTGCCGGGTTGAACGATTGCGACACGGAACCTGTGATCGCGGCACCAACGGGGCGCTGATAAAAAAACGGGACTTCTTTTTACATGGCCGCCACCTCTCCTTTAAGTAGCGCCCCGCAAGCGACCTGCAGCTGGGTCAGGTCCCCGGAAGCTGTCACTGGGATCGCCCGGTGTAGCTTCGGGGGACGCTCCTCAATTTTTGGTCCAGGGCGAAAATGGGGCGCTACGATGACATTGTCATCGCCGGCGCAGCAGAACGAGCTGCTACGGGTTATCGCTGCTGCTAAACTGCCGTGGAATTTAGCGGGAGACGGTAACGGTGCCACGCCCGGGCGAAAAGTCGTTTGTGCACCGATAGCGCCACCTGGGGGAGCTAACGGGATACGCAAACAGCTGGAATTTCTAGGCCATAGAGTACAAAAGCACGGCAGTTATGATGAACCTTTAGAAAACACTGGTTTGGCCTCAACTGGAATATTGTGTCCAATTCTGGCCACTGCACTTTAGGAAGGATGTGAAGGCTTTAGAGAGGGTGCAGAAAAGATTTACAAGAATGGTTCCAGGGATGAGGGACTTCAGCTACATGAATAGACCGGAGAAGCTGGGCTTGTTCTCCTTAGAGCAGAGTAGGTTGAGAGTAGATTTGATAGAGGTGTTCAAAATCATGAGCGGTCCAGACAGAGTAGATAGAGAGAAGGGTCGAGAACCAGAGGATACAAATTTAAGGTGATTGGCAGAAGAACCAAGGCGACATGAGGAAAAATTTTTTCACACAGTGAATGGTTAGGATCTGGAATGTACTGCCTGAAATGGTGGTGGAGGCAGATTCAGTTGAGGCTTTCAAAAGAGAATTGGATAAGTACTTGATCTGCCATCCTCCTGACGGCATCCCTGCTTGTGCCTTTCTGTGCAATGTGCAACCAGGCTGCCTTGGTCTCCTGGGGAGGACTCTTCCACCCATTGGAAGAGAAGAGAACCTCCCTACGTGCTGTGACACCCTCCATAAGCATATGGAGGGAGTCATGGGAGAGCCTGGGTGCAGCCGTGCACCTCTGTGCAGTGCTTGCCAGTGTTTGCAGCACTTCAATGCTATAGAACACTGACAACACAACTGTCAAACTCAATGTGGACATGGTCCTTTTAAGGAAGCCGGCTGATGATGCATCATCAAATGATGTCATCAGGCCCGCTTCCTTTCAATAGGCCAGTAACCTCCCTGGGTGGGCTTAACAAACCCAATCACCATAAAATCACTGATACAGAGCGGGATGGAGCCATCTGTGGGTTGGGAACGTGCTTTGGATGTCTGCCGCCTCGCTCCCTCCTCGGTCGGCAAAATCGCAGTCAAAGAGGGCAATGTGAGGACACAATAGCTGCAAGGCAACAACTATAGGCACAGCTATTAGTGAGTTGCTTAGGCTGACACATTCATCAGTATAAATTCTCATTTGATTGCTTTAAGGCTTGCTTGAATCTCAATTGCTAATAGCACTCAGGTCTCTGGTCTAAGCTCATCTGCATAATTATTCATAAGTGCAGTTACAAATTCAAAAGGGGCTAGGGACGGCACCACTGGTAGGAGAGAAAAATTGTGTTGAAGTCAAATTTAAAGGCATGCAGTCAATGAAAGGGAAGTGTCACAAAGCGGGGGAGGAGGGTGGGGAACAAAAATTCAGAAACTTAAGAGGCATCTCAAGATATCAGAATTCCACCCCTCACGATTACTGAAATTACTCTGTCCCTGGAATTTCGGGTGTAGCTGAGCGGCAAACAGGAAGTCCACCCACTGCAGAAAGCCTCTGAGATGTAGGGCTGGATTTTCAGCTTTGCTTATTTCCGGGCGGTAATAGCGGCAAGGCGGTCCTAATAACGCCTCGGAACAGTTTGCGCCTCAGTCAGCAAAATTGGGCAGCTGGGCCCTGAGTGTGGGGCGGTGCGCTAAGGGAGGCGTTACCTCTCTTCGGACGTTAGGCTGGCTGAGCATGCGAAAATCCTGAGCTAAACAGCCGGCCTTGAAGAGCTCGAAGAGAGGCCTGGGGAGAAAAAAAAACCTGAAAGAAAAACACCAAAAACATTGCCAATAAGTAACTCATGCCACCATAACATAAATCGCAAAAAAAATCTACGCAAGTACCTGGTGGTCGTGAAGGAACGTAGAATTCCGGTAGGCGGCCTAGATTCAAAGCGCAGTGCATGGGGAGATGTCTTTCACTTCATATGTACAAGCTGGAGTCACCTGTGCCATGACCACCAATCACTATGAAGTATTATCATTGATAAAAATGGAAGCTCTGTTTGTACGGACTCCCATTACTATCAATGAGAAAAACCCTAAAACACATAAACGCAGCATAATAAATAAATAAAACACCTCACATATTTAAAATTAATTGTAATTAAATGTTTTAGATAAAATATATCTTTTGGAATATTTTTTAATGTGTTTCAATAGGGTTAAAAATAAACTTACCTTAATGGACAGGGTTTTAAATATAAAAATGAGTGTTTAAATTTAATTTTTATATGTTTTAAAAGTGTTACGCTGGTAAAAGTAAGCTGGTAAAAGTACCAGGCGTAAAAGTTTGAAGGACATTCGCTGGGCATGAATTAGGCAAATAGCCCAATCTCTCCCGCGCGGATGTCCCTCTCTTGGGGATGCGGAGGATCTGCACGGAGAAATCTTGACAGATTGGAAAAGCCGGTTTTCGGCGCATGCACATCGCGCCCCAAAAACCGGCTTTTGCAAGGCCTCGCCGGGTCCGTGCACACTTCGTACGGACCCGCTGAGGCCGGAATTTTCGGCACATTATGTTGCACGAAATCTCATTATTTTAATGGAACATTTCAGAGCTTCCATCAAACATTATGGTAATGTTACTTACCGGCAGCTTTGGTTCAGTGATAGCTCTCTGGACTCTGCATTCAGAGAGTTGTGGGTTCAAGCCCCACTCCAGAGATTTCAGTGCACAATCTGAGCTGACACTTCAGTGCATTAACGAGGGAGTTCTGCATTGTTGGAGATGGCTGCTTTTGGATGAAATGTTACGCCCGGTCTGCTCTCTCAGGTCGATGCAAAAGATCCCAGGGCACTATTCGAGGAAGTTGCTCTGGCTAACATTTATCCGTCAATCAACATCACTAAAAACAGGTTACCTGGTCATTGATTACATTATTAAAAACCTCAGCGGGTCAGGCAGCGTCAACCCACTGAGATTTCCAGCATTTTTTGTTTGTATTTCAGATTCCAGCATCCGCAGTATTTTGCTTTTGCACTTATTTTATTGTTGTTTGTGGGACCTTGCTGTGAACAAACTGGCTGCCATTACATCGGTGACTACACTTCAAAAATACTTTGGGCCATGCTATGGATGTGAAAGGTGCTATATAAATGCAAGTTCTTCCTTTTCTGTTAGGGAAAGGGTGGACTGTTCCAGTCCACACATACATTGTACATTTCAGCAATTCTATCAGCTCGAGAGAGAGGGGGGTGGAACGCGACCAATTCTGTCAACAGTGAGGAACTAATTTGCAATCCTGAATTCTGAATCACATGCAATGAGTGCTTAAAAACAGGCAACTTACTGCACTATAGCTGCTGGAGAAGTCTCTTAGCGGTGTTGCTGCAGCAGCCTCCGGCTAGATTGGCACCTGGAAATGCAAATAACAGAGATGACTGCTTTAATAATGAACTGCTAGGAATGTCCTGGCAGCAATATAGTATAGAGTCCCTGACCAGCTGAACACACAGGGTCATTTTTTTTAATTTTCACTCCTGTTGGTGAGCCCTGCCTGCACAAAGCATAAATCTGGCTTCCCATTATCCATGATTTTCCGAACATTTAATGCTCAGAATCACATAAACAGTTTGCATCCAGTATAACTGATACGTGCGTTCACGAGATGTGGCTTCCTACCTGGAACATGGAGTTAGACCCACTGTGCGTTAACGTAGATCTACTGTTTAAAACTTTCCTGCAGAGAAAATGTGTCTGTCACATGGTACTTACACATTGGAGTGGTCCAATAATCTGAGAGTGAGACACCCATTTCCTTGGAACTGTCTACCTAACCTCCTTTCGTCTCTTTTATGATTCATAATGCTTGGATTAAGGCAGGCTTAGAGCAGATATTTTCTAGAAACTTACCACTCCACTGAAAACAGCATAAAATGCAGGAAAATGGCCCACAGGATTATGCCACGCATATCTTCGGGACCAGTTTCTTATTACATTTGGTTTGGGACTAGGCCATTGCCATTTTACATGCCAATTCTCTTTGAGCATTCGTCGACCATCACATTCCACCAAATGTCACACAGACCAGGGAGAATTTATTTGCTATTAACATGTAATGCCTTCCGACATAATCATATATTAACTCAACCACAGCCATCAAGGCAAAGGGCAAGTCATCAGAAAAGCAGCTATGGTTCTAATTTAAAATTTCCAGTGCTTTGACTGAGCTCCAATTTAGATATAAAGCTTTAACATAGAAATATTTTTTAGTACGGTGTAGAATAGAGCCTGCATTGTTCACAAACATGTGCTCCCATTTTTCTTTACCATAGTTTAAGTGACTGATTTTGTCTCTTCAGATGGCATTACCATTTGCAATACTCTGTAATCCTTCAAATTCCCAGTTTAGAGGAAAAAGTAAAACGATTTTTAAATCGAATTTGTTGTATAAAGAGGCCAATGGGTGAAGCAAAGTAAACAAATTTTATGTGAGGGCTGCCACTATGTACTCCGCTCTTGGGCTCTTGTAAGCTATGCAATGTTCACGGTCCAGTCATTTATTCAATGTAACCCACCACTTACCAGTCTACATCCTTAGCATTTCATATCAGTAAAGGTTTGAAGAAATACATTTTGGAAGCAGTTAGTGTATTGTTCAGAATAAATTCACAGGACTATATCGCAAGTTCAAACTGTTGTGACCTTGGTCTCTTTATTCAGACTCCAGAGTGAGGAAGCAGCATGGTGAGTCACATTTTATGCCTGCTTGCCCCAGGGTGCACGGGTGACCCCTAGTGGCAAGTCTTATATTTGGGTAAGGTCTACGTACAGACGTAACATCACTCCCCCCACCAAAATCTTATTGTGTAAGTTATTTGCAAGTTGAGGCGATCTGGCGCCCCGTGTCCCCGGGTCAATTGCCTGGGTTGACGTCCTGACATGGTGGGTTCATCCTCGTGGTTGTCGGCGAAGTTGATCGTGTTAGTGGGTCGCTGGAGGTCAGCTCCTTTCACAATGGTTTCTGGTTATCTGTCGTTCGCAGTTTGGTCTTGTCCAACTGCTTTACTCGTTAGCCCGGTACATGGTTTCACAATCAAATGCTCCGTTTTCATCACATACACTCCATTTCCCCTCCTTGGCTAATGCTGTGCGAGTGGCCCAACTGGGGCCCTGAACATGGTCTACATCACTTATTCTGGTGTTGCGTGGTGGGGCCGTGCAATTATGGTGCATTCTCTGCTAATGGCATGCGGGAGGCTCGGTTCTGAGTGACTCTGTCTGGTGGTTGCATAGCACCCAGGATAGCCGGGTCTGTAGGGAGTCTACCGTGACACGTGTGGTGCTAGGTTTAGTGATTTGGGCACTGACCCTGAGGTCTGGCAAGCCCAGGATGGCCGCAATGGCCTTGAGACTTTCGGTAGTGGCAGGTGGCCTAGTGGTCACCATGGACCTTGGGCCGTAGTATGGGGGCCCCGGACCACCGACTGTGTGTAGCCGTCCTGCCTTGCTTTGCAACGTTGGGATGGGTCTATCGTCTCTGGGGCAGTTAGGTTGCCACATCCTGTCTAGCAGTTCACCTTTGGCAGGTGGTAACATGGGATCCTGGCTGGTCCAGGTCCTAAGTTGGAGGGCTGTTACGGTTGACCTCTCGCTTTCTAGCACTTCCACGGCCGCGAGTGGGTCTGCAGGCTGCTCCGTTTCCACCCCGGGAGTGGGCAACGGTGGCCAACTGAGAGCATGGCTGCCACTCTCCGTGCCTGGCCGGTGGCGGATCATGTTACACTGCACAGACAGTGTTGGACATTCTCGAAACAACGCATCGATAATGGTGCCTCTGCGCTCCCAAGCTTGTGGGATGAGCAGCTTGCCTGACTCGAGCACATATTGGGACACTCTTAGATACGTCTCTTTAGTCCCGTGAACACAGGCTGCTGCTTTGTTTAACTTATTGATACATGTTCAATCGTTTGGGGCTCGCCCGCTACTTTTGCTTGGTGCACAAAACTCCCAACCCCTAGCGGTAACATCTCACTTATTACAAGTACATTGTCAGATACATATACGACTGGTTGGTGTTCGCCCGCTACTTTGGCCCCCAACCCCATACAATGGTACATCATTGGCCACGAAGGACCGCTTGCAAGGGTTACATGGCGCACACAACTTATTTGAGTGTAGTGGGTTCCTGGTCTTCACCGCGGCCGCCCCTTTACCTTTGCCCCAAATCCAGTCATCTTCCTTGCCGGGCGACACATTCCTCTGTTCCGTTGCGGCGACTTCCCGTGGTCTGGACACTCTCTCGTCCCGTGGTCTGGACGCTCCTTCGTCCCGTGGTCTGGATGCGCCTTCTCGTCCCGTGGTCTGGACGCCTTCTCTTCCCGTGATCTGGGCACCCTCTCATCCATGTCCATGATGCCGACTGCTGCGATCTTCCTCCCCAGGTATTTTGCCTCTGGCATCGGGAAGACGCATTCTGATTGTTTTTTGCCAGATTCCCACTCCACATGGTCGACCTGGAGCCTCTTCCATCGTCGCGAAGGGGTCGTCAGCTTCGGGTGGTTAGTACCGTGCCTGTACCGCTGCTCGGTTGAACTTTACCCCCTCGTGGTTGTGATGAACGGCCTGTGCCTCGGGGATATGCGAATGGATCTGCACTTCAATGCCTGGTTCAGCTGAAAGTGGGGGTTTGCTCAGCCTTTGAGAAAGGGAGGCCTTGTTCGCCGGAGAAGGTACGCAGAAGTTTTTCCAATTCCATCAAATCTTCCCCATCCACCTCCTGCCAAGCAGCGTTGGCCCATCACCTGAAATAATCCACAGTGGTAAATCGTGCACTGCTCCCTAATGGAATACTCTTATGTTTGCTTTACCAATAACTGGTATCAGTTCCTTGGTGTAGGTGTGCAGCTTTGCCTGAATCGGGATCAGCTTGGGTCACTGTGCTTTGTTGCCCCACAGCCTCTCGAAAGCCTTCTGGCTCATAACTGATTGACTCGCCCCCGTGTCTAGTTCCATGGAGACTGGAGTGCCATTAAGTTTAACTTTTATCATTATCGGAGGGTTTTTGGCGGTGAAGATGTGTATCCCATATACTTCCTCTTCATCTTCAGGTTCAGTTGCCTCTCCTGCTCGTTCATCATGATCCTCGCTGGATCGGTCGTCCTCTCCTGACTCTGCCACATGGTGAGTCAGAGATCATTTGCACATTCGCTGCAGGTGCCCTATTGTTCCATAGCCCTTGCACACATGGGGCTTGAATCTACATTGATGAGCTCTATAGCTGCCCCCAAAGCGCCAACATGGTGCTAATGGAAAAGCATTCACGCCCCACGGTGGACTCTGAGTCACTCTAGACCTAGGTCTGGCCTCTGCAATCAGGTGGGCCCTGCCCAATGTTGTTCTGCCTGCTGCAAGCATTATTTTGTGCATGGTACTTGCCGGTGAATGGATCTGCACTTCGATTTTGTGAAGATATCTGTTTCGTCTTATTGGTCGTGGATATGAAGGCTTGGGCTATCGTAATGGCTTTACTCAGATCTAGGGATTCAGCAGACAGCAGTTTGCGAAGGATGACCTCGTGGCCAATTCCAAGCCTGAAATTTCCCCCAAAGATCCTGCAAAGTCACACTGCCCCGCAAGGTGTCTTAGGTCGGCGACAAAACTCACCACGTTGTGGCGCTCGGAGCGACGGTGCGTGTAAAAACGGTACCTGGCCATCAGGATGCTCTCCTTTGGTTTAAGGTGTTCCTTAGCCAGCGTACACAGCTCTGTGTAAGATTTGTCCGTTAGTTTGACTGGTGCCAACAAATTTTTAAGGAGGCCATATACCGATGACCCACATACGGTGAGGAGAATTGCCCTGCACTTGGTCGCCATCTCAGCCTTGTCCAATTCGTTGGCCACAAAGTACTGGTCGAGGCACTCAAGAAAGGCTTCCCAATCATCACCCTCAACAAATCTGTCAAGAATGGCAACGGCAGCCATTACTGCGTGAAAGTTCTTGATCCATTACTCGTCGCCAATTTGTTATGTTCAGAATAAATTCACAGGACTATATCGCAAGCTCAAACTGTTGTGACCTTGGTCTCTTTATTCAGACTCCAGAGTGAGGAAGCAGCATGGTGAATCACCTTTTATACCTGCTTGCCCCAGGGTGCACAGGTGACCCTTAGGTCTCCCACAGGTGTGTCCCCTAGTGGCAAGTCTTACATTTGGGTAAGGTCTAGATACATACATAACAGTTAGAATTACAGAACGTCGCAGGACAGAGACAAGCCGTTCAGCCATCATGTCTGTGCCAGTGATTTTCTCCACATGAGCCAATTAGTTGAATCCCACTCTCCATAGAAAGAAAGACTTGCATTTATAAAGCACCTTTCATGACAACCGGACATCTCAAAGCGCTCTACAGCCAATGAAGTACTTTTGGAGTGTAGTCAAAGTTGTAATGTTGTAATATCCTATAATATTTAGTTTTTCTAGTAAGTTTATAATGCCCTTTTAAAATAATTTATGGACTATGCCTTAACGGTGGTTTGTAGTAGAGAATTCCATATTCTAACCCACTCTGTTATTTTTTTCTGACCTCCCTTTAATTCTTTTCCTGGTGGTCTTCTGTTTGTGCCCTCTCATTTGCATATCGCTGATCAATGAAAATAATCTATCACTGTTTACAAGTGGGTTAAATTTGTTAATAAAATATACAGACCTAATGGAGGGACACATTTGTCATTTGGGGAATCAGTAGCGCAGCAGATATTCTGCTCCCTTTTGTGAGACCTAATAATAAGGCAGGACAGGGTCATGCAGTCATGTGATTACGAGTCCTGTGCTGCAGAGTATTAGACCAATCACTCGAGCCTGTGATTCCCCATGTGGCAAGTTTCCAATCTTGACCACAGCCATTATAGGGAAGGAGAACTAAGTTTCACTTCCTCAGAGTTGTGTGATAATTCAGAGCAAGAGTGTGCCATCTTCTCTTTATACTAATCTCATGCTATCATCTTGTGACTGATTACAAAACGACAGTGGCTAGTCCAGAGACCAGCCCAATAGATCCAAAAAGGGAAGAGATCATCTGTCACCCTCTCAGGCGGGTTGCTGCCATGGTGTGAGGAGCAGGGGAAAGAAGAAAATAAAATATTAATTTCCCTCCAGTCTCTACCAAGCCATGCATCAATTGTGGGAATGAAGATGGATACTCTGCTTGTTCCAGGCATCCACCTATACCACACTGTGCTTACTGCTCTTCTGCTATAAAGTATGAGAGTGGCTTGGAGACCATTTCCATATTGATTTTCTGTTCTCCCTATGAAGAGATGCCTCCCTTGCTTAGAGAACACCCCTCACCTCCACTCACCTCGTCACCCACCTCCCCACAGGAACACTGATATTGGGAGCTCAGCGGAGCCAAGGAATTGAACTTGGCTCCCAGCATGTCACAGAGTCAGCCACTGGTGTCAGCTGTGGCTCAGTGGTAGCACTCTCTCCTCTCAGTCAAAAGATTGTGGGTTCAAGCCCAACTCCAGAGACCTGCACATGAAATCTAGGCTGACACCAGTTGCTGTACTGAGCGAGTGCTGTACAGTCAGAGGTGCCTTCTTTCAGATACGACATTAAACTCCCAAGTGGTTGTAAATGATTCCATGGCGCTATTTGAAGAAGAACAGGGAATTCTATCTGGTGTTTTGACTGAAATTTATGTCTCAACCAACATCACCAAAACAGATTAGCTGGTTATTATCACATTGCTGTTTGTAGGACCTTGCTGTGCGCAAATTGGTTGCTGATTTTCCTACGTTAAAGCAGAGGTGAGAAGCAGCTGAGCAGTGCACTGTATAACAAATGGAGGGGGAAACCTGAAAAAATAATCTGATTCCGAAAAAATGACATCAGAGCAGAGGGAGGAGCGGCAGTGCCCGAGGAAGTAAAGTATTTAATTCAGTATCGAATTGTGCTAAGTATTTAATTTAGTATATACTTAAGCTAATTACTTAATTTACTATATCATTTAAAGTATAAACCAATCCATTAACTTGAAATAAATAAGTAAATAAATAATTAAAACAATCAGAATAATTAATTTGAAATCAAACTCTATTCATTTACGAAATATAAACTAGATATCAAGTGATTCTATTAGCTCTAGAAATAAACTACTGCTAACAATAAATAAAGAATAATAATGTCAGCACAAGCATTGTGTTGGGACTGCAGTATGTGGAAGTTTGTGGACAATGAGACTGTCCCAGATTGCCAAATCTGCAGGAAATATTTCTACCTCGATACGCTCCAGTGCAGAGTTGTTCAGTTGGATTTTGAGTTAGAGACACTCCGACAAATAATGAACGGGGAGGAATTTTTGGATATTTTTCTTCAGAGAACAGTCACACCTCAGAGGAAATCACAAGTGCAGGAAGGGGAGAGTGTGATTGTCACTCAGCAGGGCAAGAGGAACCTAGGGGAGGCAGAGAAGAAGGTCCTGCAGACACTGCTCCTATCTATTAGATACCATGGGCCCAAATTTCCCCAGGAGTTGCTCCGTTTTTTTTTTAAGCAACTTGATTTTTCTGGAGTATCTTTTTAGTTGCAATTTTGTCCATTTAATTTGCGCCAGTGTAAGTACGTTAGTTAGGTTTTTTTTTAGTTTCGTTTTTTTTTCAAAAGGGGGCGTTCCCAGCCACTTACGCCTGTTTTGGCCATTTATGCGAGTTTGGCCAGCAAATAGTTGCTCCAAACTAACTTAGGCCAGAGTAAGTGTCCACTTTTGTACGTTCTGAAAAACCTTGTGGACACTTTAGAAATCAGGCGCAGGTAGCCAGAGATGGGGAGATGGGGAAGGGAAGTTAGAGGGAAGTTAGAGGATTTTCCAAAGCATTAAACACTTCACTTTTAAAAATAAAGAACCATCATCAATAATAAATGATAAATAAATCAATAAATAAATCAATAAATAAAAAATTTAAAGTTCCGACCTCACCTACTGCAGCATACTTGGTCATCGTGTAAAATGCTGATACTATTTGAGATACATAGACATCAAAGGGGTAAGTTCTGGCAGGGCTGCTAATCCAAGAACAAAGGCTCTTGCCTCCTGAAAAGAGCACTAGGTAAATATGTCATATATGCATGCCCAAAGTAATTAAGTTTATGTACTGGAGTATATTATATAGACTGCCAACATTATTTCGTTAGCACTGCAAACAAAGTGGCCTAAATCTCCCTGTGTACACGCTCCATACTGCCGTGTTGCCATGGGAACTGTTCAGGGAGTGCGGCAAGGCAGCAGCCGGCCCGGGATAGCGGCTGTGAACACCGCGTTGTCCCTTCGGCCAGGGATAGGGTCGGCCGGGGACAGGAGGCACTGGAAGGGCCAGGAGCTACTGCACATGCATGCAGACTCCACTGCGCACTCGCACAACTGCCGGCACTCTTTTCGGCGCAGGGCTGTAGCTCCGCCTATCATGCGTTCTGAAGCGCTGCGCCACAGGCCACAGGCCTGGAACCAACGGGGAGAATACGGAGGTAAGAAATTGGCACCGGTTCTGTACTACAAAGTCCGCAAACTTCATGGAGGTGCGCCGTTCTAGCAGAGGGGGCAAACTTGAGCCCAATATACTTGCTTTTTTTTTCATTTATCGAAGAAATTTATTGTTCCATTTTGTCAAAAAAAAATTGTTTTTGTAAGCAGTTATTTAGATGGGGGCTTCAGGTGGCATCAGTTTTGTAGATCTGTTATCGTAATCGTCTTGCTTCACGCTCAGACTCCAAAAGTGTCAGCACGTCTCCTTCGTGGACTGGTCCTTTCACGTTTCGGATGATGGATCAGTTGCTGTCATGCATAAATTCCACACGGACCTGAGTACACTGTCCCTGGGAGCCAGTCCTTCCAAGAACTTTGGTAACCCGCGCCAGTTTGATGGTCTGTGTCCGTGGACCCTCCATGATGGCGGCTGCTGTGGAAACTTGCTACCTGTTAGGATAAGGATGTAGGCTGCAGGGAGGATGGTCAGAATGCTAACCATGGTGCCGTGGGGCAGGAGGCAGTCCAAGTGGGGAAAGAGCAGAATAGAAAGTTTGAAGTCATAGGTGATTTGATAATTAGGGGGATAGATAGTATCCTCTGCAGTCACGACCAAGAGCCCATTTGTGTTGCCTACCTGGTGTAAAGGTAAATAATATCTTGAGCAACTAAAGAGGAGGGGGAAGATCCAGTTATCATGGTCCATGTTGGAAGCAATGACATAGGGAAAAACAGGGAGGTGCTCTTGCTCAGGGTGTATCAAAAGCTAGGAACTAAATTATAAAGCAGGACCTCACTATCTGTGCCACGTTCTAATTGGCATAGGGATAGACAGACAAGGAAGGGGAATGTGTGGCTGAAAGACCAGTGTGGGAAGGCAGGTTTCCACTTTATAGAAAGTTAGCTGAGACAGGAAGGAGCTGTGCCGATGGAATGGCTCCACCTGAACTGGAATGGGACCAGAGCCCTAGCGGAAAGGATAAATAGGGCTGATGATAGCACTAGTAAGAAGGGGGGAGGGATCTGGAGAAAAGCCTGAAGATGAAAGAAATAGATGAGAGGAAAGGTCAGGCCAAGGTAAGGAATAAGGGTGACATAACCGGTTCGGGAACAGATACAGATAAGAAAGTAACTTGATGGTTAAAATAAAGTGAGAGAAACGGTTAATAAACAAATTAAATTACCTGTACAGCAATGTGCACAGCATCCAAAACAAGAGAACTGGAAGCAATAATTTGTAGTGAGGATGCAGATGTAGTGGGGATAACTGAAACTTGGCTACAAAAAGGATAGGACTTGCAGTTAAATATTGCATGATATAACATATTTAGAAAGGATAGAGTGGGAGAAAGGAGGGTTGGGTAGCTATATTAATTAGAGATAACATAATGGCAGTAGAAAAAAGGGACATAATTAATATTAAGATAGAACCAGAATCTATATGGATTGAGATAAAGGATAAGAAGGGATCGATCACACTAACAGAGATATTCTATAGATCACCTAATAGTGAAAGGGAAGTGGAAAAATAAATATGTAAGAAAATCTATGAAATAAGTAAAATACATTGAAAAATTATCATTTCAACCATTCCAAATAAACTGGAAAGAGATATGGAAAGAGGAAAAGTAATGGACTTTTTACAGTATGTTCAGGCCTACTTTCTTACCCAGTATGTAAGAATCCTAACCAGAGAGGAACCACTGCTGGATCTAGTGATGGGCAATGAACGAGAGTAGATAAGAGAAGTAAGGGTAGGGCTTCAGTTGTCTTTAGGTCACAAGTTTTTTGTTGGACCTCAGCCATCAGTTGGTCTGTTTTCATTCACTCAAGTTGTGGAGTTGTTTCCAATTCAGTAATGCCTTGCGTTTGCAGTTTATTAGCTCCTGGATCACCTGCTCGTTCTCATCGATCCTGTCTTGATGTTTTCTGGTAGAGTAACATTGGGCTCGAACTTGGTGGAAGCCAAGGCCCGCCCAAGTGCCGACTAAATGACAGCCGATGGCCGCCGAGAGACGGGCGGTACTTTGCCAGGAAGATCCCTCTAAAAGAGATGGCAGTACTGCCCGGCGGCCAAATAACGGCTTACGCCATCAATCTGGGCGGTAGCGGGCGGGAGCTCCCAATCTCGGCGGCAAATACATTCCTCGCCAAAGTGCCGCCAAGGATTGAGTCGGGCCCAAGGGAGGGTGGAACACTGAAAAATTTAAATATTCACAATAAAAACAAAAACTAACACCTTCAGGGGACACCACACAGGTAAAAACCCTGAAAGAAAGAAAATGTAAAAATGTTCACTAACCTTTTTTTGCAGATCTTCGTACTTACCGTCGGAGTTAGACCTGCCTCCATGCAACGGTTCTTCCCCCTGCTGGCTCTGACTCCCGCCTGCACCAATATGCCAGCTCGGCGGGCGGGAGGTCACTTACGCAACTTGGCCGCCAGAGGCCGTCAGCTGGCACCAGCAGGTGGTTCCCGGTGATACTCCCCTCCTGCCGGATGCAGACCTGGAGGAATCTGTCACCGAGGGGCGAGCGGCTCAAAAACTCAACGGCAGCGGGCGACAGTGGGCGGTAATGGCACCAATTTTTGGCCCCAAGTGTCTCTTCGCTAATTATGATAGACTTGAGGGCAGACCAGGCACTATGGACACTCTGCGGCTCCAGTTCGTTAGAGATCGCCAGGTTTTCTGTGAGGCGTTGGTTGAGTAGAGCTTTCTTTGCAGGGTCTTCAGAGCGCTTCAGCGTTGATCTTTCTGTGGCAGCATTTCTGTCGCCCTGCCATTTTGAGGCTACGTTGATGGAGATTAGCCGGTGGTCAGTTCAGCAGTCGTCAGCTCCTGTCATGGCGCGAGTGATGCGGTTGTCCTTGCGGTCCCTCGCTCGGACGATGATGTCGTCTAGCAGGTGCCAATGCTTGGAGTGAGGGTGCTACCAGAAGGTCTTGTACTTGTCTTTTTGATGAAACAAGGTGTCGGTTATGACAAGACCATGTTCTGAGCATTTTTGTCAGGAGGAGGATACCATTGGAGTTGGTTTTCCCTACCCCTTCCCATAGCTTCCAGGGTTGGGGCATACATACTGATGACAGAAGCATACTGGTTCCGGGTTGGAGTGAGCCGAAGAGTCGTGAGGCATTCGTTTATCCCGTAGGGGGAATCTCTAAGGTACCAAACTAGCTCATTTTTGATGGTGAAGCCAACCCCATGGTGACGGCATTCTTCTTTTGGTTTGCCTTTCCAGAAGATGTATCCACCACCTTGTTCCTTGAGCTGACCTTCTCCTGCCCGCCGTGTTTCGCTCAGGGTGACGATTTCGATGTAATAGTGTCTGAGTTCCCGGGCAATGATAGCAGTATAACATTCTGGTCTGTCACTGTTGGCTGTCCATAAGGTCCCAAACTTCATTTTAAAGAGTGGAAGATGCCTGTATGTGAATTATTTAAATGTGTGCTGGCCGTTGCACACCAGATACCACACAAACTTGACAGAGCAAGGTCTTGGTCCAATGGCAAGGGGATCCTTGCTGATTGGAGTCCAGACTCTGCTGCTGGATCTAGTACACACACATACACATATATTCCTACTGACCCCCTCCCTCCCTCCCTCAGGTCCTGTCTTCCTGCTTTTCAGAGATTGCAGTGGAGGTGAGTGCATAAATCTTGGAGCAGCTTACGAATTTGTCCATAGAATACTCCCCGGCTCCAGCTCCTGTGCACTGCTCTCCTGCACTTTTCCGCACTCTCTCCAACCGCTCACGCTTTGTTAGTGACCACGCATATTCTGGCCTCGTGTCCCGACCTCGTTGCTGATCCATGATGTATCTTTCCTGGGCCCGGACCTCGCTAACTCGCTGATGGCCTCGGACTCCTGACCTCGCTGCTGGTCCGTGCTGTGCGTGGATTTTTTAGTACAGTCAAGCTTACCTACGGCCCAAGCACTCAAGGTTCTATTCCATTGAGAGCCAAGAACAAAGAGGTGCTCATCAAGGACAGATCGGCAGTCAGTGTCCACTGGAAGGATCACTTCGAGGATCTTCTCAACCAAGACTCTGTCTTTGACATGAGTGTCCTTGATTCCATCCCACAACATGCTACCCATCACCACCTCAGCACAATCCCAGCCCGACTTGAGGTTGTTAAGGCTATCCAACAACTGAAAAACAACAAGGCCTCAGGAGCAGATAGAATCCCCGCCAAAATACTGAAACATGGTGGAGAAGTACTCTTGGCGCGAACTGGACAGGTTAGATGTGGGAAGAATGTTCCCGATGTTGGGGAAGTCCAGAACCAGGGGACATAGTCTTAGGATAAGGGGTAGGCCATTTAGGATTGAGATGAGGAGAAACTTCTTCACTCAGAGAGTTGTTAACCTGTGGAATTCCCTGACGCGGAGAGTTGTTGATGCCAGTTCACTGGATATATTCAAGAGGGAGTTAGATATGGCTCTTACGGTTAAGGGGATCAAGGGGTATGGAGAAAAAGCAGGAAAGGGGTACTGAAGGAATGATCAGCCATGATCTTATTGAATGGTGGTGCAGGCTCGAAGCGCCAAATGGCCTACTCCTGCACCTATTTTTCTATGTTTCATCTCTCTGATCTGGAAGGGGGAGAGCAAGTCAGGGGATCTCAGAGATGCCATAATCATGACCATCTTCAAGAAAGGGGACACGTCTGACTGTGGTAATTTCAGATGCGTTTCCCTGCTGTATGCCGCAGGGAAAATCATTGCAAGAAAACACCTCAGTCGTCCCCTCCCAGTGGCTGAAGAGCTCCTCCCAGAATCGCGATGCGGATTCCGTCCACTAAGGGGCACAATGGACATGATCTTCACTGCATGACAAATCCAAGAAAAATGTAGGGAGCAGCATCAACCTCTGTACATGGCCTTCTTTGACCTCACAAAGGCCTTCGACTCTGTCAACCACAAAGAATTATGAAGTGTCCTTCTCAAATTCGTCTGTCCTCCAAAATTCATCACCATCCTCCGCCTTCTTCACGATGACATGCAAGCCGTGATTCTTACCAATGGATCTACCGCAGACCCAATACAAGTGCAGACCGGTGCCAAGCAAGGATGTGTCATCGCACCAACGCTCTTTTCAATCTTACTTGCTGCAATGCTTCATCTCACCCTCAATAAGCTCCCCACTGGAGTGGAGTTAATCTACAGGACAAGCGGGAAATTGTTCAACCTCTGACACCTCCAGTCCAGATCCAAGGTTGCTCCAACCTCTGTCATTGAATTACGGTATGCATATGACGCTTGCTTTTGTGCACACTCAGAGTCTGAACTCCAAACCATCGTTGATATCTTCACTGAAGCATACGAGAGACTGGGCCTCACATTAAACATCTGTAAGACAAAAGTCTTCTACCAACCTGCCCCAGCCACACAGTTATCCACTCTGGTAGGAAAAACATAAGGACAAAGTATTATTTAAATGGTGATGGCTTGGGAAGTGTCGATGTACAGAGGGACTTGGGTGTCCTTGTTCCCCAATCATTGAAAGCAAACATGTAGGTGCAGCAAGCAGTTAGGAAGGCAAATGGTATGTTGTCCTTCATTGTAAGAGGATTTGAGTAAAGGAGCAAGGATGTCTTACTACAGTTATACAGGGCCTTGGTGAGACCACGCCTGGAGTATAGTGTGCAGTTTTGGTCTCCTTACCTAAGAAAGGATATACTTGCCATAGAGGGAGTGCAGCAAAGGTTCACCAGACTGATTCCTGGGATGGCAGGATTGTCGTATGAGGAGAAATTGGGTCGACAAGGCCTATATTCATTAGAGTTTAGAAGAATGAGAGGGGGTCTCATTGAGACGTATAAAATTCTGACTGGGTTGGATAGACTGGATGCGGGAAGGATGTTTCCCCTGGCTGGAAAGTCCAGAACAAGGGGTCACAGTCTCAGGATACGGGGTAGGAAATTTAGGACCGAAATGAGGAGAAACCTGTGGAACTCTCTACCACAGAAGGCTGTGGAGGCCAAGTCACTGAATATATTTAAGAAGGAGATAGATAGATTTCTAGAAATAAAAGACATCAAGGGGTATGGGGAAAAAGCGAGAATATGATGTTGAGATAGAGGATCAGCCAGGATCATATTGAATGGCGGTGCAGACTCGAAGGGCCGAATGGCCCACTACTGCTCCTATTTTCTATGTTCCTATGTACTGCTCCCTGGTTATCAAGATCCATGATGATACCTTGGACAATGTGGACCACTTCCCATACCTTGGGAGCCTACTATCAATAAGAGCAGACATCGATGATGAAGTCCAACACCGCCACCTCAGAAAAAGAGTGTTCGAAGATCAGGATCTCAAACCTGACACCAAGCTCATGGTCTACAGAGCAGTAGTGATACTCACCCTCCTATATGCTTCAGAGACATGGACTATGTATAGTAGGGACCTCAAAGCACTGGAGAAGTACCAGCAACGCTGCCTTCGCAAAATCCAGCAAATTCATTGGCAAGATAGGCGGACCAACATCAGTGTTCTCTCTCAAGCCAACATCCTCAGCATCGAGGCATTGACCACGCTCGACCAGCTCCAGTCGGCGGGCCACATTGTCTGCATGCCCGATGCTAGACTCCCAAAGCAAGCGCTCTACTGTGAGCTACGTCACGGCAGACGAGCCCCAGGAGGGCAGAGAAAATGCTACAAGGATACCCTCAAAGCCTCCTTGAAAAAATGCAACATCCCCACCGACCACCTGGGAATCCCTGGCCCAAGACCGCTAAAAGTGGAGGAGGAGGATATGAGAAGGCACCAAACACTATGAGTCTCTTCGCCGGGAGCACGCAGAAGCCAAGTATAAACAGTGGAAGGAGTGCGCGACAACCCAAGCACCCCATCCACCCGTCCCTCCAAACATCGCCTGCCCCACCTGTGACAGAGACTGTAGATCCCGCATCAGTCACCTTAGGACTCATTTTAATGTGGAAGCAAGTCATCCTCGACTCGGGCGGACTGCCTAAGAAGAAGAACTGAAGCATGGCTACAAGTAGGACAGAACTGGCAGTTAAATATTGCATGATATAATGTATTTGGAAAGGATAGGATGGGGTAAAGGAGGGTTGAGTAGCTGTACTAATTAGAGACAATATAACGGCAGTAGAAAAAAGGAACATAATTAACATTAAGATAGAAACAGAATCCATATGGATTGAGATAAAGGATAAAAAGGGATCGATCACACTAACAGAGATATTCTATAGATCACCTAATAGTGAAAGGGAAGTGGAGAAATAAATATGTAAGCAAATCTATGAAATGAGTAAAATACATAGAAAAATTATAATTTCAACCATTCCCAAATAAACTGGAAAGAAGAGGTATGGAAAGAGGAAAGGGAATTACCTTTTTAGCAGTGTGTCCAGGACTTTCTTACCAAGTATTTAAGAATCCTAACCAGAGAGGAACCACTGCTGGATCTAGTGATGGGCAATGAACGAGAGTAGATAAGAGAAGTAAGTGTAGGGGAACATCTAAGCAACAGAGATCATAACATAATAAGTTTTAAGATAATGATTGAGAAAGACATAAGTAAACAAATACCAAAGTAATATATTGGAAGAAAGGTCATTTTGAAGGGATGAGAAAGGAATTGGGAAGGTAAACGGGGAAAAAAATTGACAAAGAGACAGAACGACAGTGGGAAATATTTTACACATGATCAGTAGAGATCAGGAAAAATATATTCTGCTAACAGGAAGAACAGTCTAGCCAATAATAAAATACTATTGAAGAATAAAGAGATAAGGGTCCAATTGAAACTAAAGAAAATATACACTAAGTGCATAAACAATAAAGGAGAGGATGATAAAAAAGAATATGAAGAGTTTAGGAAAAAAGCAAGAAAATCTATTAGGAAAGCAAAGATAGCAACAAAATTAAAATATCAAGGACTATAAAAAGAAGTAGTAAAGTATTCCACAAAGAATAGGAACAGGGCCACTAAGGGATGTACAAGATAAACTCACAGATAATGACAGTGAATGGCAGAAATATTGAACAGTTACTCTGCCTCAATATTTCCCAGGGAGACTAATAAGGTGGGCAAGACCTTAGAAGAAGAGATCAAAAAATATATGAAGACATTAAATATAGAAAGGGGGAGATAATTGATAAAATAATCAAAGTTAGTGAGGATAAGGCCCCTAGTCTGAATGGATTGCATCTGCACATATTAAAAGAAGTTAGGGAAGAAATTACAGGGGCACTATAATGTAGATATAAAAAAATCATTAGAAAATGGAGTAGTGCCTGAGGACTGGTGGACAGCTAATGTTATTCTTATATTTAAAAGGGAAATAGAACATGTCCATGGAAATATAGACCAGTTAAGTTGACGTTGTTGATAGGAAAAATGATGGAATCTTTACTCAAAGATGTAATAGAAAAACACCTAGAAACTGAAACTATAATAAAGAGTAGTTAGCAGTTAGCATGGACTTCAAAAGCAAGGATCATGCTTGGCTAACCTTATTGAATTCTTTGAAGAGTAGACATGGGTGATGTAGTAGATGTAATATATTTGGATTTTTAAAAGGTCTTCGATAAGCTACCGTATGGTAGACTCATGACTAAGGTCAGAGCATGTTCAGTCAGGGGACAGGTAGCAGAATGGATAGTAAGCTGGCTACAAAACCGAAAACAGAGAGTAACTGTTAAGTATAGCTACGCAGACTGGCAAAAGGTGGGAAGTGGTGTTCCAGAGGGATTGGTGTTGGGACCACTGTTGTTCACAATTTACATTAATGATTGGGACTTGGCAATTGGAAGTACAGTACAATTTCAAAATTTGCAGACACGAAATTGGGAGTATCGTTAATACTGAGGAAGAATGCAACAAAATACAAGAAGACAGTAACAGCCTTGCAGAATGGGTGTGTAATTGGCAAATTAATTTCAATATAGAAAGTGTGAGGTTTGATAGGAAAAATAAGGAGGCCACATGTTGCTCGGATAGTAAGAGTCTAAATGGGACAAAGGAGCAAAGGGATCTAGGGGTACAGACACATTAAAAATAGCAATGTAGGTTGATGAGGCCATAAAGAAAGCACTGGGGTCCATTTCTAGAGGGATAGAATTGAAAAACAGAGAGGTTATGTTAAATTTGTATAGAATCTTGGTTAGACCACACTGTGCACAGTTTTGGTCTCCATATTTTTAGAACAAAAGAACATAAGAATGTAAACATGAGAAATAGGAGCAGGAGTAAGCCATTTGGCCCCTCAAGCCTGCTCAGCCATTTAATAAGATCATGACTGATCTGATCTTGGACTCAGCTCCACTTCCCTGCCCACTCCCCATAACCCATCACTCCCTTATCGTTCAAAAATCTGTCTATCTCCACCTTAAATATATTCAATGACCCAGCCTCCACAGCTCTCTGGGGTAGAGAATTCCACACATTTACAACCCTCTGAGAGAAGAAATTCCTCCTCATCTCAGTTCTAAATGGGCAACCCCTTATTCTGAGATTATGTCCCCTAATTCTAGATTCCCCCCACGAGTTGAAACATCCTCTCTGCATATACCTTGTTGAGCCCCCTCGGTATCTTATATGTTTTAATAAGATCACCTTTCATTCTTCTAAACTCCAATGTGTATAGGCCCAACCTGCTCAACCTTTCTTCATAAGTCAACCCCTTCATCTCAGGAATCAACCTAGTGAACCTTCTCTGAACTGCCTCCAATGTAAGTATATCCTTCCTTAAATACAGAGACCAAAACTGTACGTAGTACTTTAGGTCTGGTCTCACCAATACCCTGTACAGTTGCAGCAGGACTTCCCTGCTTTTATACTCCACCCCCTTGCAATAAAAGCCAATATTCCATTTGCCTTCCTGATTACTTGCTATAACAGTATACTAACTGTCATGCATGTAACCATCATGCAAAGGTAATCTTCATGTAACTGTAACCTTCATGCAACTCCTGTACACTGTACTTATACCCTAGAAATACGCACCCTGACCACAGGGGGTGAACTTGTGGGAGACACCCCTCACCTGGGTTTCCAGGTATAAAAGAGGAGGTCCCACCCAGGGTCAGCACTCCTTGGTCCTGGGAATAAAGGTTAAGGTCACGTAGTGACTGTGTCTGCAGTACATGCGTCATGTGAGTTTGTAGTACAGTGCAGGGACACCACACTAACTTTTTGTATTTAATGCACAAGGACCCCCAGGTCCCTCTGTACTGCGGCATTTTGTAATCTCTCTCCATTTAAATAATAATTTGCTTTTTTATTTTTCCTGCCAAAGTGGGTAACCTCATCTTTTCCCACATTATACTCCATCTGCCAAATTTTTGCCCACTCACTTAGCCTGTCTATATCCCTTTGCAGATTCTTTATGCCCTCCTCACAATTTGATTTCCCACCGTTCTTTGTATCATCAGCAAACTTCGCTACATTACACTCGGTCCCTTCATCCAAGTCATTAATATAGATTGTAAATAGTTGAGTAAAAAGAACGATATAGAGACATTGGGAAATCTGAAAAATAGATTCAGAAGGATGATCCAGAACTGAGAGGATATAGCTTTTAGGACAGGCTGAGGGATGACCCAATAGAGATCTTTAAGATAACAGAGGGGCTTGATAGGGTAGACGCAGATGGGGCGAATTTTAATCCCCAAAATGGGTGGATTGATGGCATTTGGGAGGTTAAAGTGTTAAAAATCTGAATCCCGACCCTAACCCGCCCTCTTCCGGATTTAACAGAGGTGGGATGGAGATCGGGTGGCCAACCCACTCCCAGAAGGCGGGTTGGCTATTTAAATATTATAATGAGGCTGCGTGCATTATTTCGAAAGATCTTTTTAAATTGAACACTGGGTTGCCGGGTTTCCTAGGCATCAGGGAACCCGACAGCTAAAGGAAGACCAGCCGGTCTGCACCTGGGCAGGAACGGAACCAATGTCCTAGGGGGAGTGTTTGCTAGTGCTGTTGGGGAGGAGTTAAAGTAATATGACAGGGGGATGGGAACCTATGCAGGGAGACAGAGGGAAATAAAATTGAGTCAGAAGAAAACTATAGAAAGCAGAATAGTAAAAGTGGAGGGCAGAAAAACCCAAGGCAAAAAACAAAAAGGGTCACATTACAGCAAAATTCTAAAGGGGCAAAGTGTGTTAAAAAAAAGAAGCCTGAAGGTTCTGTGACTCTATGCGAGGAGTATTGGGAATAAGGTGGATGAATTAACTGCGCAGATAGCAGTTAACGGATACGATGTGATTGGCATCACGGAGACATGGCTCCAGGGTGACCAAGGCTGGGAGCTCAACATCCAAGGGTATTCAGCATTTAAGAAGGATAGACAGAAAGGAAAAGGAGGCGGGGTGGCGTTGCTGGTTAAAAAAGAAATCAATACAATTGTAAGGAAGGACATTAGCCTGGATGATGTGGAATCGGTATGGGTGGAGCTGCGGAATTCCAAAGGACAGAAAACGCTAGTGGGAGTTGTGTATAGACCACCAAATAGTAGTAGTGAGGTTGGGGACAACATCAAACAAGAAATAAGGGATGTGTGCAATAAAGGTACAGCAGTAATCATGGGCGACTTTAATCTACATATTGATTGGGCTAACCTAATTGGTAGCAATGCGATGGAGGAGGATTTCCTGGAGTGTATTAGGGATGGTTTTCTCGACCAATATGTCGAGGAACCAACCAGGGAGCTGACCATCCTAGACTGGGTGATGTGTAATGAGAAGGGACTAATTAGCAATCTTGTTGTGCGAGGCCCCTTGGGGAAGAGTGACCATAATATGGTAGAATTCCTTATTAAGATGGAGAGTGACAAAGTTAATTCGGGAACTAGGTCCTGAACGGAAGGAAAGGTAACTTCGACGGTATAAGGCGTGAATTGGCTAGAATAGACTGGCAAAGGATACTCAAAGGGTTACCGGTGGATAAGCAGTGGCAAACATTTAAAGATCACATGGATGAACTTCAGCAATTGTTCATCCCTGTCTGGAGTAAAAATAAAACTGGGAAGGTGGCTCAACCATGGCTAACAAAGGAAATTAAGGATCATGTTAAATCCAAGGAAGAGGCATATAAATTGGCTAGAAAAAGCAACAAACCTGAGGACTGGGAGAAATTTAGAATTCAAGAGAGGAGGAGTAAGGGTTTAATTAGGAGGGAGAAAATAGAGTACGAGAGGAAGCTTGCAGGAATATAAAAACTGACTGCAAAAGCTTCTATAAATATGTGAAGAGAAAAAGATTAGTAAAGACAAACGTAGGTCCCTTGCAGTTGGATTCAGGTGAATTTATAATGGGGAACAAAGAAATGGCAGACCAATTGAACCAATACTTCGGTTCTGTCTTCACGAAGGAAGATACAAATAACCTTCTGAAGGTACTAGGTGACAGTGGGTCTAGTGAGAAGGAGGAACTGAAGGAAATTGTGTTAGGGAAATTGATGGGATTGAAGTCTGATAAATCCCCGGGGCTTGATAGTCTGCATCCCAGAAATAGTCGATGCATTGGTTATCATTTTCCAACAGTCTATCGACTCTGGATCAGTTCCAATGGACTGGAGGGTAGTTAATGTAACACCACTTTTTAAAAAAGGAGGGAGAGAGAAAACGGGTAATTATAGACCGGTTAGCCTGACATCAGTAGTGGGAAAATGTTGGAATCAATCATTAAGGATGAAATAGCAGCGCATTTGGAAAGCAGTAACAGGATCGGACCAAGTCAGCATGGATTTATGAAAGGGAAATCATGCTTGACGAATCTTCTGGAATTTTTTGAGGATGTAACGAGCAGAGTGGACAACTGAGAACTAGTGGATGTGGTGTATTTGGACTTTCAAAAGGCTTTTGACAATGTCCCGCACGAGAGATTGATGTGCAAAATCAAAGCACATGGTATTGGGGGTAATTTACTGACGTGGATAGGGAACTGGTTGGCAGGCAGGAAGCAGAGAGTCGGGATAAACGGGTTCTTTTCAGAATGGCAGGCAGTGACTAGTGGAGTGCCACAGGGCTCAGTGCTGGAACCCCAGCTCTTTACAATGTGCATTAACGATTTAGATGAAGGAATAGAGTGTAATATCTCCAAGTTTGCAGATGATACTAAACTGGGTGATGGTGTGAGCTGTGAGGAAGACGCTAAGAGGCTGCAGGGTGACTTGGACAGGTTAGGTGAGTAGGCAAGTACATGGCAGATGCAGTATAATATGGATAAATGTGAGGTTATCCATTTTGGCGGCAAAAACACGAAGGCAGAATATTATCTGAATGGCGGAAAACTAGGAAAAGGGGAGGTTCAACGAGACCTGGGTGTCATGGTTCATCAGTCACTGAAAGTGGGCACGCAGGTACAGCAGACGGTAAAGAAGGCAACTGGTATGTTGGCCTTCATAGCTAGGGGATTTGAATATAGAAGCAGGGAGGTCTTAATGCAGCTGTACAGGGCTTAGTGAGGCCTCTCCTGGAATATTGTGTTCAGTTTTGGTCTCCTAGTCTGAGGAAGGACGTTCTTGCTATTGAGGGAGTGTAGCGAAGGTTCACCAGACTGATTCCAAGAATGGCTGGGCTGTTATATGAGGAGAGACTGGATCAACTGGGCCTTTATTCACTGGAGTTTAGAAGAATGAGAGGGGATCTCATAGAAATGTATAAGCTTCTGACGGGACTGGACAGGATAGATGCAGGAAGAATGTTCCCGATGTTGGAGAAGTCCAGAACCATGGGACGTAGTCTAAGGATAAGGAGTAGGCCATTTAGGACTGAGATGAGGAGAAACTTCTTCACTCAGAGAGTTGTGGAATTCACTGCCGCAAAGAGTTGTTGATGCCAGTTCACTAGATATATTTAAGAGGGAGTTAGATATGGCCCTTACGGTTAAGGGGATCAAGGAGTATGGAGAGAAAGCAGGAAAGGGGTACTGAAGGAATGATCAGCCATGATTTTATTGAATGGCGGTGCAGGCTCGAAGGGCCGAATGGCCTACTCCTGCACCTATTTTCTATTATTCTATGTTTCTATGTAAGACAAGGACTGTTGGAATGTGAGTAGAAAGGCACTTGCCTCTCTGGCCCCCAACCCCCTCCGGCCTTCCAATATCTGACCACCTGCCCAACTCCGGCCTCCGATCCTCAGCCCCGAACATCTGACCCCCCTCCGGCTTTCCGACCCCCTGCCCCTCTGATTCCCGGCCTTGCTATCCACCAACACCCCCGCAACCCCCACAAAGCTCCGACCCTCTCTGATCATTGGCCTTCCTACCCCTCCCAAGATGTCTGGCCCCCTCCGATCTCCAGCCTTCCTATCTACCCCCTCCCCACCCCCTTTAACCTCCCAATTAACACTTTAACCTCACAATTCCTCCCTCCTTCCTCTCTGCTACCCATCTGACAGCCAGAAAGCCTCTCTATTAACTGGTTGCAGGCAGGAAACAAAAAAACAAAATGTTAAACAGGCCCTGCCGTTAAATTCGGCAGGGCCTGAGGGATAGCCGTTCTCCCGGGTTTCCTAACCGCATTCCAGCACATGCACCTCATCTCCCTACCCACTTTCAAGTTAAAATCCTGCTTTCCCCCTCCACAGGAAGCTTAAAAAACTACAGGGAGACAAAGATAAGGAAATGCTTTTTCCAACAAATTTCTATTTAACATTAGTTGACCTTTAGCTATCATTTTTAATTAATTACCCAAGCAGTAATGCTGCCATTTTAGCTTGTGCACATGTCAATTCTCCTGGTATTGCCTGTGAACTCTTTGTTACGTACAGTGACAGAGGCTCAACATCAATGAATGAATTCAAACCAAATGCAAGCAACTTAGTAACAACAACAATCGAGTGTGTAAGTGAAGACCGATGTTTGAAACTCACCAATAGATTAGCCAAGAAAAATAGAATTGTGCATCATACATTTCTAGGTCAGATGAATAAATCTAAAATATAAACATTTTTATTGAAGGAAAATTGTAGGCAAATTTAATTTCAGTTTTAATGGTGGATGTAGATTATCTGTAATGGATTGTGGATGATGTCTACAGTAATATGTCACAAATGACTTTATAACCTTTTGTAAACATTTCACTCAGCACTCTCTGCTGTTGGCTTAGCGTGTCACTTATAATAGATGTATAAAGTGGTGTAAGAATTGCAAAGTTCAGTACATAATAAATGTTTGATATGTGTTAAAAAAATATAATGGGTAGCAGGAGTCAATTCATGACCTGTAATCTGGTGTGAGTTTGATGTAATGATTCAAGCACCTCAATTAAATTAGATCTGTTTAAGTGTTGTTCATTATTTCATATCTGCACCAACCCCTGCCTCTCTCGCTCTGTTTCACGAATGAGGATACCAGGGTTTAAGATTTTCTTTTGTAAATTTAACGTAAAAAATCCTAAGGCCATTTTATTTTATAAACTCGTTAACAATTTCAGTATGCCTAACACACAGAGGAAACCTTGCCCGAAGGAAGAGCGATGTGTTTCAGCAATGCTCCTAACGCTGTGTTTCTGGTGGTATGGTTTTTTCCTCCTTTATAAATAATTCCCTTCTATCTTTTTTCTTGCACCTGAAACTTTTTAAACAAATAGGATTGAATAACCAGCTCCCAGCTCTCTGCTGATTCACTCTTACACAGCCATCAGATGCCCAATGTGGCATGGGTTAACTAATCGTTTGATTTTTATTTCTCTGTTCTGCACCAACTGGATTCCCTCCTCCCAATCCCAGATGATATCATCAACAACAACTTGTATTTATATAGCGCCTTTAACGTAGTAAAACATCCCAAGGCACTTCACAGCAGTGTTATAAGAGAAAAAAATAAATTTGATACCGAGCCAGATAAGAAGAAATTACGGCAGATGACCAAAAGCTTGGTCATATAAGTAGGGTTTAAGGAGGAAAGAGAATTAGCGAGGCAAAAAGATTTAGGGAGGCAGGTCCAGAATTTAGGGCCTAGGCAGGTAAAGGCACTGCCAGCGATGGTTGGAGCATATAATCAAGGATGCTCAAGAGGGCAGAATTTGAGGAGCGCAGATAACTTGGGGGAATGTGAGACTGAAGGAAATTATAGAGATAGGGAGGGGAAAAACCATGGAGGGATTTGTAAACAAGGATGAGAATTCTGAAATCGAGGCATTGCTTAACCGGGAGCCAATGTAGGTCAGCGAGCACAGGGGTGTTGGCTGAGTGGGAGTTGGTGCAAGTTAGGACATGGGCTGCCGAGTTTTGGATGACGGGCTACTACTGGGTGTGTGAAAAATCCTGGAATAGCTACCCATGAACATATCATCATAGGCAGTCCCTAGAGTCGAGGCTGACTTGCTTCCACGCCAAAAAGTTCACGGGTGTTTCAATGAAGGACCTAATATTGAAGGTCCCGAACTAAATCTTGAAGGATGGAAGATATCTATGCGTGGATTTTTTTAACATGTGGTGGCCGTTGCACACCAGCCACCACACGAACTTGACAGAGCTAGGTCTTGATCCAGCGGCAAGGGTTAACCAAGACGACTGGAGACCAGCTCTGCTGCATGGACCTAGTGCGCACACATTTCGCAGTGTGGCCTGGCCCGTGCTGCCCCTGGGCCTTCGCCTCTTCTGGGCCCGGAACTCATGCCTCTCCTTGGCCCTGATCACATCCCTCTACAATCTCTTGCCGCTCCTTCGCCCCGACCTCGCCGTTCCTGCTGTACCTGCCCATGCTCCAATCAGCGACCTGGATCTTGGTGATGTCCAATCCAGCTGTTGCTCTCCTGCTCCAGCACGTGCTGCTCCCTAGGGTGGCATGCTGCCACGCTGCTCCTTCCACTCCCCGGCCTGCTCTGATGGTGCTCGCAGGCCGGGGGCCGCACAGACTGCTGGCCCATGAACTAACAGCTAGTCTGTTATTGCAACAATGTGGGATTGTGCTGGAATGCCAGTGCTATTCAAAAAAGTTAATAAAGTCACATACATTTTTACCCTCTGACAGGATTAATTTCCATTAGGGCACTGTTCCATATGGACCAACAGCTCCCTGCTGTTTTGCCCAAGTGACTGTTCTTCAGAGAGTGAACCTCGACAGAGAGGCCTAGAAATTCGGGTGCACCCCATTTGGGGACATTAACATTCGCGAGGGAAGAGACTTTGCATCAGGTGCAGAAGTCTCGTCTCTCGCGAGAAATTGGAGTTACCGCCCCAGAAAAGAAGTGGAGCGCTAAATCAAGGCCCTCTACTTCCATTCTGGAGCAGTAGCTGGCGCACGGCTCGGGAGCGGGGCGCATGGCACAGCAACGCTATGCACTGGGCCGTGGAGCGTTGCCGCGTAGGACAAGCTCTTCCCGGAATTAAATACACTGCAGATTGTGAACACACCTACTTGGATCACCGGGCAGTGCAAGCAGAGGGCCATGCTGAGCGATCTCGGAATGGAGCACGCGTCCAAAGCCGCAGCGGTGAGGAAAAATAAATGGACATTATTTTGCCAAGCAGCCGACCACCTCCCCTTTAACTTTTGCCCCACTAGCAGCCGGCCGCCCGATACGCGTCCCATGAAACTGCCGCTGCCATCGCCTGGCACCGCTTTAGGGGGTGATACACAATTTACGTGCGTTGCGCCAGGTGTTGATGCCACGATCTCTGGGTGCAGGAGTCAGCAGCAGCGCAGCACCTGGTCACAAAGACGTTTGTGCCCCATTAGCGCCCCACCGGCTGATGTCAACAGGCTAGTTGACCAAAGAGGGCATCACAGACAAGTCCAATAATTTGTTAGACTGGGTTCACATTTGATAGGGTCAGGGATAGTGATTGGACATAAATGACTCAGACAACTTCATCTGACCCATTCTGCCAGGGGTGGGTTCACTTGTAGTGGCTCAGTTTACTGGAAACTGAACCTGGAACCTTTTGGTCTGTTTGTCTCAGCATTGCACTGTGTGGTATCTTTACTTACTAAGCCATTGAGGAAGCTCAAACCCTCACATTCCAAAAATGTTCCACTCAGTATAGAAAGGTGTTATGGTTTGCCTACATAATGGTAGTCAGCGGATGTCAAGGTCATTCACTGTGTAAAGCTCTTGGTGATGTTTCAATGCGATGGGCCATTACTTAAGTGGAGGTATTTCTTGTTATTCATTTCTGTTATACAGTGTCAGCTGTGGCTCAGTGGGTAGCATGCTCACCTGAGTCAGAAGGTTGTGGGTTCAAGTTCCACTCCACTTGTGCCCATAAAAAATGTAGGCTGACAGCGCAGTGCTGAGGGAATGCTGCACTGTCGGAGGTGCCGTCTTTCGGATGAGTTGTTAAACCGAGGCCCCGTCTGCTCGCTCAGGTGGACGTAAAAGATCCCATGGCACTATTTCGAAGAAGAGCAAGGGAGTTATCTCCGGTGTCCTGGCCAATATTTATCCATCAGTCAACATAACAAAAACAGTTTATCTGGTCATTATCACATTGCTGTTTGTGGGAGCTTGCTGTGCGCAAATTGGCTGCCACGTTTCCCACATTACAACAGTGACTACCCTGCAAAAGTACTTCATTGGCTGTAAAGTGCTTTGAGACATCCGGTGGTCGTGAAAGGTGCTATACAAATGTAAATTTTTCTTTTCTGTTTGAATATCGAGGTTGGTGAAGAGTTAACACCAACAAAAACGTGAAGATGACTATTTAATTTTCATTTTGTGTGTCATCACGACTGGTCAGTGTACGGGTTCCGCAGTGAACTTACAGTATAGTGCCTTTAACGTAGTAAAATGTCCCAAGGCGCTTCACAGGAGCATTATCAGACATAATTTGACACTGAGCCACATACGGAGATATTACAACAGGTGATCAAAAGTTTGGTCAAAGAGGTAGGTTTTAGGGAGCTTCTTAAAGGAAGAGCGAGAGAGGTGGAGACGTTTGGCGAGGGAATTCCAGAGCTTTGGGCCAAGACAGCTGAAGAAACGGCTGCCAATGGAGATATGAAGGAAATCGGGGCTGCAAAGAGGCCAGAATTGGAGGAATGCAGAATTCTCAGAGGGTTGTCGGGCTGAAGGAGGATACAGAGATAGGGAGGGGTGGGGCCATGGAGGAATTTGAACACAAGGGTGCAAATTTTTAATTGACTGCATTGCTAGACCGGCACCCATGTAGCTCAGCGAGCACAGGGGTGAAGGATGAACTGGACTTAGTGCAAGTCATGATATGGGCAGCAGAGCTTTGGATGAGTTGAGGTTTATGGAGGGTGCAAGGTGGGAGGCCAGCCAGGAGAGCATTGGAATAGTCGAGTCATGGTTTCAGCAGTAGGTGAGCCTGATGTGCAAAGCACATGTAATTATCTATTGTGGGGCAGAACTTCCTGTTTCTGCAACTAGGTGTATTGAATCACCCAGGAGGAAATATAGGAAAATTGGGCGGAGAGGAATGCAGACCAGCAAGGATAATTGTTCAGCTGCAGGAACAGGAAAATCTACCCTGAAATGTTTATTTCTTTTAGTTTTCCACGTGGGACAGCACAATATGTGGTGCCGTGTTAACTGTGCTCTTCTCAGTAACAGATATTATCTAATCGCATGCTTGCATGCGTAATACCAGCACACCCAGTATCAAGGATAAAGTGTGGGATTGGCACCAATCGGGTGGGACAGGATGACACACCAACAAAGATTCCTTTTTAAGACTGCTCCCATGGACTCTGAATAAATCTCAACTCATCACTGTAACAGTCAGTCCAAAAGCCTGGCTGTGCGTGCTTAGGAATTTATTGCTCAACCAGTGAGAGTGAGATTACCTTCGAAAGTTCATTGGGAAGAAAGATTAGCAATGAAAATAAAACTTCTGTTGATGTCTGGAGGAGAGGTTTCCCTGTTGCTATGCAAATATACCGCCTTGCAATAAATAGCTCAAGGAGGTGGGGAAGGTGGGGCAGGAGGAGGAAGCTGTGGCCGGAGGGATTTAATGACTAATGCAAAGCATTTATCAAGTGTGAAGGGAGTAGGGTGAAGTGATAAAATTAATGGCAAATGTTTTTACATCAGTCGTGTTCTCCACTTGCTTTATTTTCATGAAGAAAAATCTAAAAGGCCCTTGGCAGTACAGCTGATGTTCTGCAAACTCAGCCCACTGGTTCCTCCAAACATTCGTTAAGAAAGCCCTACCCCACTGTAAACTGATAACTGAGATTATCTTGCACAGTAGCTCCGTGCCAGAAAGTGTAGAGCACACCCTGGCTTTATGTGAAAGAATGGGCGAACATTTGTTTTCTGAGTCCAGGCATTTGATACCGGAGCCAGGAGCCCATTTTAGTTTTTAATCAAAGAGGCAATTACTGTTCTGAAGCTTTTAAAGAAATGTTTCTCAAGTCCCTTTTGATCTCAGAAACCTCTTTCCGTTTGGCTAGTCTCACACAAAAGAGGCATTAAAGGAGTTCCACACTATAAAGCACTGGCAGTAGAGTTCTGTGTTGAGAAGAAAATTCAGCACTGCATTGTTTTGAAAATTTGGCCCAATCAGGTTGTGAAGTTCAATAATGAAGTGATGTACAGAGCCACACTCTAACCTGAGCCCCATCACACTTATGTGTACGCAGCGCATCTAACAATGGCACCATTGGCAGTATAGGCGCACCAACATCAGTGTTCTCGCTCAGGCCAACATCCCCAGCATCGAAGCACTGACCACGCTCGATCAGCTCCAATGGACGGGCCACATCGTCCGCATGCCCAAAACAAGCGCTCTACTCGGAGCTGCGACATGGCAAACGAGCCCCAGATGGGCAGAGGAAATGCTTCAAGCCCTCAAAGCCTCCTTGAAAAAATGCAACATCCCCACCGATTCTTGGGAATCCCTGGCCCAAGACCGCTCAAAGTGGAGGGGGTATATCCGGGAAGGCGCCAACACCTCAAGTCTCTTCGCCGGGAGCAAGTGGAAGCCAAGCGCAAACAACGGAAGGAGCGCACGACAACCCAAACACCCCACCCACCCATCCCTCCAAACATCGTCTGCCTCACCTGTGACAGAGACTGTCGGTCCCGCATCGGACTCATCCGTCACCTCATTTTTAGTGTGGAAGCAAATCATCCTCAACGTCGAGGGACTGTCTAAGAAGAAGAAGAAGAAGAATGGCACAGACCATTAAGAGGACAATTGAAACAAAACACAGCCAGATGCTTAATAAATGTGGTTCACAGTTAAGTTCAGATTCAGCATTCAGGGGATTTGAAAATAAACAGACTTAAGGAAAGACTTGGATTTATACAGCTCCTTTCACAACCACCGGACGTCTCAAAGTGCTTTACAGCCAATGAAGTACTTTTGAAGAATAGTCACTGTTGTAATATAGGAAATGCGGCAACCAATTTGAGCAGAAGCCGGCTCCCACAAACAGCACTGTGATAATGATCAGATATCTGTTTTTTGTTATGTTGATTGCGTCACAAAATGAGTCACATGTTTGAAAAGGAGCATGAAAAATTCTTGGTAATAAATCAAGGAAAACCCAAAGATGCTCTATAAATATATTAAGAGCAAGAGGATAACTAAAAAATGGGTAGGGCCTATTAGAGACCATGAGGTTGATCTGTGTGTGGAGGTGGAAGATGTTGGTACGGTTCTAAATGAATACGTTGCATCTGTTTTCACAAAGGAAAGGGGCAATGCAGATACTGCTATCGAGGAGGAGTGTGAAATTCTGGATGAAATAAACATAGTGAGAGAGGAAGTATTAAGGGCTTTAGCAGCTTTGAAAGTGGATAAGTCCCCAGGCCCAGATGGAATGCATCCCAGGCTGTTGAGTGAAGCAAAAGAGGAAATAGCAGAGGCCTTGACCATCATTTTCCAGTCCTCTTTGGATTCAGGCATGGTGCCGGAGGATTGGAGGATTGCTAACGCGGTACCCTTTTTTAAGAAGGGAGAACGGGATAGGCCGAATAATTACAGACCTGTCAGCCTAACCTCAGTGGTGTGAAAATTATTGGTAAGATCCTGAAGAACAGGATAAACCTACATTTAGAAAGGCAAGGATTAATCAGGGACAGTCAGCACGGATTTTTTAAGGGAAGATCATGTTTGATTAACCTGATTGAATTTTTCGAGGAGGTAACCAGGAGGTGCCGATGAGGGTAGTGCGTACGCTGTAGTGTATATAGACTTTAGCAAAGCTTTTGATAAGGTCCCATATGGCAGACTGGTCATGAAGGTAAAAGCCCATGGGATCCAGAGCAAAGTGGCAAGTTGGATCCAAAATTGGCTTAGAGGTAGGAAGCAAAGGGTAATGGTTGATGGATGTTATTGTGACTGGAAGGATGTTTACAGTGGGGTTCCCCAGGGCTCAGTACTGGGTCCCTTGCTTTTTGTGGTATACATCAATGATCTAGGTTTGAATATAGGAAGTATGATTAAGAAGTTTGCAGACGACACTAAAATTGGCTGTGTGGTTGATAATGAAGAGGATAGTCATGGGCTGCAGGAGGGTATCAATCTATTGGTCAGGTGGGCAGAATAGTGACAAATGGAAATTAATTCAGAGTAGTGTAAGTTAATGCACTTTGGGAGGACTAATAAGGAAAGGGTATACACATTAAACATTAGGCCACTTAGAAGTGTAGATGAACAAAGGGACCTTGGAATGCTTGTCCACAGCTCCCTGAAAGTAGCAGGCCAGGTGGATAATGTGGTTAAGAAGGCATGCGGAATGCTTGCCTTTATTGGCTGAGGCATAGAATACAAGAGCAGGGAGGTTATGCTTAAATTGTATAATACACTGGTTCGGCCACAGCTGGAATACTATGTGCAGTTCTGGTCGCTGTATTATAGGAAGGACGTGATTGCACTGGAGAGGGTGCAAAGGAGATTTACGAGGATGCTGCCTGGAATAGAGAATTTTAGCTATGAGGACAGATTGGAGAGGCTGGGTTTGTTCCCCTTGGAACAGAGGAGGCTGAGGGGCGACCTCATTGAGGTGCATAACATTTTTGAGCGGCCTGGATAAAGTGAATAGCAAGGGCCTATTTCCTTTGGTGGAGGGATCAATTACGGTGGGGGCATAGGTTTAAGGTGGTTGCTGGAAGGTTTAGAGGGGATTTGAGGGTCTTCATACAGAGGGTTGTGGGAATCTGGAACTCACTGCCTGGAAAGGTGGGAGAGGCAGAATCTCTCACCACATTTAAAAGGTGCTTGGATGGGCACTTGAAGTGCAGGGTTATAACCTGCAGGGTTATGGAATTAGAGCTGGTAAGTGTGATTAGATGATAACCTCTTGTTGCCTGGCACAGATACGATGGTAAGTATTTTAGGGAATCTAATACAGCCAGAATGATCTCTTGGACTAGTTTCGATCACCCGGATGGGACAGAGAGGAATTTTCCCAGATTCTTTTCTCCTATTGGCCTGGGTTTTTATCTGCTTTTTGCCTCTCCCAGGAGATCACGTGGCTCCGGGTGGGGTGGAGTGTAAAGTGTTGCGATACATGAGGTATGGCAGGTGTGTGGGGCGAACTGGTTGGGCTGGATGCTCTTTAACTGTCCGTCATTGTTCATTGTTCATAGGTTTATATGTAACCTTCAGGGCTGCTGACCGAGGGCCGTGTGGCTCTTTGTTGGCTGGCGCGGGCACGATGAGCCGAAATGGCTTTCTTCTGTGCTATAAATTTCTATGTTTCTATGTTTCTATGAATAATAATAAAACAGAGAAAGAAAGACATTTAGATAACACTTTTCACAACCTCGGGACATCCTGAAGCGCTTTACAGCCAATGAAATAGTTTTGGTGTGTGGTCACTATTGTCATCATCATAGGCGGTCCCTCGAAACGAGGATGACTTGCTTCCATGCCAAAAAAAAGGATGAGTTCACAGATGTTTCGAAAGAAGAGCCCGAATTGCATCCTCAGGGTGGAAGATGCCTGTGCGTAGGTTTTTTTAATGTGTGGTGGCCGTTGCACACCAGCCACCACACGGGCTTGACAGAGCTAGGTCTTGGTCCAGTGGCAAGGATTACCCAAGACAACTGGAGACCTGCTCTGCTGCACGGACCCAGTGCGCACACATATCACAGTGTGGGCTGGCCCGTGCTGTCCCTGGGCCCTTGGCCCCAAACTCACACCTCCGCTGGGTCCCGATCACATCCCTCCACACTCTCTCGTCGCTCCTGCTACACCTGCCCACGCTCCAATCACCAACCTGGACCTTGCTGACATCACTCTTTACTGCCCTCCTGCACCAGCTCGTGTTGTAATATAGTAAACGTGGCAGCCAATTTATGCACAGCAAGTTCCCACAAAAGCAATGTGATAATGACCAGATCATCTGTGTTTTTAGTGATGCTGATTGAGGGATAAATGTTGGCCAGGACAATAAATATTGGTCAGGCAAGGCCAGAGCAGAGCACCAGGGAAGTCAACGCAGGTTTTCAGAGAAAATGACTGGCAGCCTCCCCTATGCCATTTGTTTGTGAGGTAAAATGGATGAAATTCTCCAAATGCACTGACTGAGAGGGTGACTGAGCCACTTACTGGTGTCTGCAGTGTTGCTCTGAGTGCTGAGTCGCATAAGAGCATTCTGATAATGACCCTTATTATTTTTGTTCCTCTTTTGCGGGAGTGCCAGGGTTCTGCTCAGTGGTACACCACAGTTGTATGGTCGAGTACAAGAACTTGCTTCTGTGATAGGTTGTGACCATGAACCCACACTTCTCATTCTGAGGCCTATTGCTGTTCCAGCACACTGCGCCTTTGTTTCACTCTCCTCAAAGCAAAGCCTGAGGCTGCCATGAGGTGGAGATGCGCTCTTTATGTGCTAAGATCTTTCCCATTCTCCTTCTTGTTGATCTCCCGGTGCCACACATTCTAGTTGATCGGAATAACTGGGGGGAGGGGTGGGGGACAGGAGAGCATGAACTCACATGACTCTGTAACCTGTTGCTCGGAGATCTGTAAGGGTTTTCCAGGAAGACATTCCCTTTGATGGTCCATAATTATGGTCTCTGTTTTCTCTATTGTCCTGGCCAACATTTATCCCTCAATCAGCATCACTAAAAACACAGATGATCTGGTCGTTGCTTTTGTGGGAACTTGCTGTGTATAATTGAATAAATATCTGAAGGAAAAAAATTTGCAGGGCCACGGGGAAAGGGCGGTGGAGTGGGACTAGCTGAGAGCTGGCATGGGCTTGACGGGCCGAAAGGCCTTCTCTATACTGATACGATTCTAGTCTATGATAATGACACAGCTGAGATTATTGCATAAGCATGTGGGGAAACTAGAATAGTGGCTCCGTGTTTCACAACTCCATAGTGTTGACTCCCTCCATAATATGACTCCCTCTTCAAAGGGGAAGCCATAATGAGACAACACTTTTTTTTTAAAGAGCTTACTGGTGGTATGATTCTCTATTCAAAAAGAGTTTGATAAAATTATATTGGTTTTGCTGATATTCAAAAGGCTACAACATCTATTAGAATGAATAAGAAACTGGTTCCGAGTTAGAGGGTGAGACAGACCAAGGTACTATAAAAGACGAAGACACTGAAACTGTACACAGCGAGTTGTTACGATCTGGAATGCACTGCCTGAAATTGTGGTGGTCGCAGATTCAGTAGTAACTTTCAAAAAGGAATTGGACAAATATTTGAAAAGGAAAAATTTGCAGGGCTATGCGGAAAGGGCAGGGGAGTGGGACCAATAGGACAGCTCAAAGAGCTGACACAGGCACGGTAGGCTGAATGGCCTCTTTCTGTGCTATATGATTCTATGAACATAGTCACGTTGAGTTAGGTGATATGTGTAGTCCTGTTCAAAAGGGGTCTCAATGGTCCCTTTTAAATTAATTGTAACTGATTAAAAAGTTCCTTGGGATTGGTGAATGCAGCACATTGAGTGCAAAGCTATCAGCACTTTACAGCCATATTACAAAGAAGCTGATTCAGCTCGATACGAGATTTCACTACAACTCTGCTGCACGAATACAAACTACCAGATTAAACACTTGGACTAATTAAAAACACAATGGACCATTCCTGATGATTCGGGAAATTTTACAATTTAGTTCATCTAATTAAAATTGAAGTCTCAAGATTCCCTGGGTAATAATGACACATTTAATCTATTCAATGCAGTAGCAGGTTGTGACGTGTTTGGGACCATTTTAAGACAAAAATCACTTTTATTATTCTTACAACAAAAATTGGTATTAGAACTATGTGGCACAGTGGATTTGATACTGGTCTTTCATCTCTGAGCCCTGGGTTTACATTCATATAATTATAGAATCATAGCAATTTACAGCACAGAAGGAGGCCATTTCGGCCCATCGTGTCCATGCCGGCCGACAAAGTGCTAGCCAGCCTAATCCCACTTTCCAGCTCTTGGTCCGTAGCCCAGTAGGTTATGTACTTCAAGTGTATGTCCATGTACTTTTAAATGTGGTGAGGGTTTCTGCCTCTACCACCCTTTCAGGCAGTGAGTTTTAGACCCCCACAACCCTGTAGGTGATATTATTTCCCCTCAAATCCCCACTCAACATCCTACCAATTACTTTAAATCTATGGCCCCCGATTGTTGACCCCTCTGCTAAGGGAAATAGGTCCTTCCTATCGACTCTATCTATGCCCCTCATAATTTTATACACCTCAATAAGGTCTCCCCTCAGCCTCCTCTATTCCAAAGAAAACAAACCCAGCCTATCCAATCTTTCCTTATAGCTAAAATTCTCCAGCCAACATTCTCGTAAATCTCTGTACCCTCTCTAGTGCAATCACACCTTTCCTGTAATGTGGTGACCAGAATTGCACGCAGTACTCTAGCTGTGGCCTAACCAGTGTTTTATACAGTTTAAACATAACCTCCTTGCTCTTGTATTCTATGCCTCGGCTAATAAAGGCAAGTGTTCCATATGCCTTCTTAACCACTTTATCTACCTGGCCTGCTACCGTCAGGGATCTGTGGACATGCACTCCAAGGTCCCTTTGTTCCACTACACTTCTCAGTGTCCTATCATTTAATGTGTATACACTTGCCTTGTTAGCCCTCCCCCGCCCCCTTGTTAGCCCTCTACATTCTGCAGACCAGTGGGATAAAAGTCTCTTGAGGTCTTGGGTTGACCGCCCATTCTTGCAGTGAAATGGCCCTCCCCGTGATTTTGAAGCTCCGCCCTCATTTATATTCAGCAGGCGAGCCGCAGGGCACCAAAACAGGTGTCCTGACACAGCTTGCCAGATTCGGGAGGGAAAACAGGCCGGAGCTGCCACCAGGAAGGTAAGTCATGGAGGGAGGGTTGATTTCGTGGAAGGTGGTCATCCCCGGGCGGCAGAGGCACAGATTACTGTTGTGGGCCTGGAGGTGAACTCCTGTTTCTTTAAGGCTCCAAAAAATAATTCAAGACTTACCTTTGCTGGGCCTCTTCTCTTCCACCACCTGTGTAACTTCTCGAAGCTTGCATTACCAAGTACCGACCAGTCCTGACCTAAAATGACCTATGTACGTCAAAGTACCCTGATTTCCATATTAAAAGCGGTCGATCGCCTGAAACAGCCAAGCGCTTTGCACACCTTTACACAATAAAAAAAAACTTTCTTTATTTTTGGCACAGTATTTGCAGAGCAGCTTATGAGTCACAACTGTTGGTATATCCTTGATGTGAAAGTTGGCTGAGTGATTGTAAGGTTACAAAATACAAGAGTAAGAGATTAGTAACTGTGGTAGGTGTCATGTATGTACATGCTATTTGCAGCCACCAGATGGTGACTTTGTGAGCCGTTTGAACCAGTACTTCGTGGCCAACAAAATGAGGAGGCCGATGATGCAGATCGGTGCCGGGCCGTGTTCCTCACTGTGCGCGGTTCAAAGATCTACGGTCTGATAAAAATCTACTCATGCCTACTGATCCAACAGAGAAAACGTATGAGGAGTCGTGTACATTGGTACGGGACCACCTCAAGCCAGACGATGGCATCATCATCTCGAGATACAGGTTTAAGACACATGTTCAATCAGAGGGCTAGAGCGTGGGGGAATTTGTTGCCGACCTGAAACGTCTAGCGGACCGTGCAAGTTTGGGATGGTGTCGGCAGACATGCTGCGGGACGTCTTTGTTATTGGAATCAACCACGAGGTGATCCTGTGCAAACTTCTGGTGGTGGAGGAGTTGAATTTAGAAAGGGCCATCCAGATCACTCAATCATGTATGACGACGGACAGAAATATAGAAACATAGAAACATAGAAAATAGGTGCAGGAGTAGGCCATTCGGCCCTTCGAGCCTGCACCGCCATTCAATGAGTTCATGGCTGAACATGCAACTTCAGTACCCCATTCCTGCTTTCTCACCATACCCCTTGATCCCCCTAGTAGTAAGGACTTCATCTAACTCCTTTTTGAATATATTTAGTGAATTGGCCTCAACAACTTTCTGTGGTAGAGAATTCCACAGGTTCACCACTCTCTGGGTGAAGAAGTTTCTCCTCATCTCGGTCCTAAATGGCTTACCCCTTATCCTTAGACTGTGACCCCTGGTTCTGGACTTCCCCAACATTGGAAACATTCTTCCTGCATCTAACCTGTCTGAACCCATCAGAATTTTAAACGTTTCTATGAGGTCCCCTCTCATTCTTCTGAACTCCAGTGAATACAAGCCCAGTTGATCCAGTCTTTCTTGATAGGTCAGTCCCGCCATCCCGGGAATCAGTCTGGTGAACCTTCGCTGCACTCCCTCAATAGCAAGAATGTCCTTCCTCAAGTTAGGAGACCAAAACTGTACACAATACTCCAGGTGTGGCCTCACCAAGGCCCTGTACAACTGTAGCAACACCTCCCTGCCCCTGTACTCAAATCCCCTCGCTATGAAGGCCAACACGCCATTTGCTTTCTTAACCGCCTGCTGTACCTGCATGCCAACCTTCAATGACAGATGTACCATGACATCCAGGTCTCGTTGCACCTCCCCTTTTCCTAATCTGTCACCATTTAGATAATTGTCTGTCTCTCTGTTTTTACCACCAAAGTGGATAACCTCACATTTATCCACATTATACTTCATCTGCCATGCATTTGCCCACTCACCTAACCTATCCAAGGCACTCTGCAGCCTCATAGCATCCTGCTCGCAGCTCACACTGCCACCCAACTTAGTGTCATCCGCAAATTTACTACATTTAATCCCCTCGTCTAAATCATTAATGTACAGTGTAAACAGCTGGGGCCCCAGCACAGAACCTTGCGGTACCCCACTAGTCACTGCCTGCCATTCTGAAAAGTACCCATTTACTCCTACTCTTTGCTTCCTGTCTGACAACCAGTTCTCAATCCATGTCAGCACACTACCCCCAATCCCATGTGCTTTAACTTTGCACATTAATCTCTTGTGTGGGACCTTGTCGAAAGTCTTCTGAAAGTCCAAATACACCACATCAACTGGTTCTCCCTTGTCCACTCTACTGGAAACATCCTCAAAAAATTCCAGAAGATTTGTCAAGCATAATTTCCCTTTCACAAATCCATGCTGACTTGGACCTATCATGTCACCTCTTTCCAAATGCGCTGCTATAACATCCTTAATAATTGATTCCATCATTTTACCCACTACTGAGGTCAGGCTGACCGGTCTATAATTCCCTGTTTTCTCTCTCCCTCCTTTTTTAAAAAGTGGGGTTACATTGGCTACCCTCCACTCGATAGGAACTGATCCAGAGTCAATGGAATGTTGGAAAATGACTGTCAGGAGCTTAAAGCAAATATCGGTGAAGAACTGAACCTCGGCAAATACTGTAAATGCGATTGATTTAGCATTCGGCAGAGCAGCACTTGGCAGGGCCTATTTGGCTGCATTCACGAAACCTGTGGCTGCCCAAATGTATCCGACTTCTCCATATTGGCGTTGTGGGGGGAAATCATCGACACCAGCAGTGTCCGCAGATGGGCAAACGAGTTGCAACACCACATGGAGGATGTGAGTCGGACTAGCGCGGATCCGGATACGCAATCCGCGATGCCAGAGGTGGAAGTGTATGGACTGTACTCTTTCACAACCGAGAGTAAACCAATTTTGATTAATGTGAAGATTAACGGGATACCGGTATCGATGGAACTGGACACAGGAGCGAGTCAATCGATCATGAACGAGAGACCATTTAATAAGCTTTGGGATACTAAGACTGTGTGGCCCAGGCTGAGCCCTGTCAACGCCAAGCTGCGCACGTACACCAAAGAACTGATAAAGGTGGTTGGTAGTGCACAAATTAAGATGTCGTGTAACGGTGCAGTTCATGAGTTACCGCTGTGGATTGTTACAGGCAATGGCCCAACGCTGCTCGGCAGGAGCTGGTTGGAGAAAATCAGATGCGACTGGAACGACATAAAGGCATTGTCGTCGGAGGAAGTTACATGTACCCAAGTATTGAGCAAGTGCCCCTTGCTGTTCGAACCGGGTATCGGCAATTTCACGGGAACCAAGGTGCAGATCCACGGAGACTCCGATGCAAGACCTGTCCATCATAAAGCTCGGGCAGTGCTATATATGATGAGGGAGAAGGTCGAAATTGAACTAGACAGACTACAGCGTGAAGGGATCATATCACAGGTTGAATTTAATGAATGGGCCAGCCCCATTGTTCCTGTGGTGAAAAGTGATGGCACAGTAAGAATCTGTGGAGACTACCAGGCTACGATCAACAGGGTTTCGAAACAAGGTCAGTACCCATTACCGAAGGCTGATGACGTGTTTGCGATGCTAGCCGGAGGGAAGTCATTAACAAAACTGGACTTGACATCGGCCTATATGACACAGGTGTTGGTCAAGACGTCGAAGAGACTTACGTGCATTAATACGCACAAAGGACTGTTTATTTACCACAGGTGCCTGTTTGGAATTCGCTCAGTTGCAGCAATATTCCAGAGGAATATGGAAAGTCTACTGAAGTCCATTCCCAGAACCTACGTGTTCCAAGATGACATCCTGATCACCAGTCGTGACTCCAAGGAACATCTGAACAACCTGGAAGAGGTTCTACATCGTTTGGACAGAGCTGGACTCAGACTTAAATGTTCGAAGTGCGTCTTCATGGCACCGGAGGTCGAATTCCTCGGGAGGAAAATCACCTCTGATGGCATCAGGCCTACTGACGTGAAAACCAAAGCCATCAAGAATTCACCCAAGGCGCAGAACGTGACAGAGCTGCATTCGTTCCTGGGTCTACTCAACTACTTTGGTATCTAAATTGAGCAGCTTTCTTGAACCACTGCACATGCTGTTGAGAAAAGGCAAAACTGGATTTGGGGCGCAATGCAAGATAGAGCTTTCGAGAAAGCCACCAATCTGCTTTGCTCGAACAAGCTGCTGGTACATTATGACCCATGTAAACATTTAGATTTGGCCTGTGATGCATCGTCATATGGAATTGGTTGCGTGTTACAACAAGCCAATGAGTCGGGGAAGCTTCAACCTGTCGCGTATGCATCCAAAAGTTTGTCTAAAGCAGAAATAGCCTACAGTATTCTAGAAAAAGAAGCTTTAGCATGTGTGTACAGTGTTAAAAAGATGCATCAATACCTGTTCGATCTGAGGTTTGAATTAGAGACCGATCATAAACCATTCATTTCGTTGTTTTCCGAGAGCAAAGGTATCAATACCATCGCTTCATCCCGCATCCAAAGGTGGGCGATGACATTATCTGCCTATGATTATGTCATTCACCACAGACCTGGCACAGAGAATTGTGCTGATGCTTTGAGCCGGTTGCCGTTGCCCACACCGGAGGTGGATATGCCACAACTGGCAGATTTAATGTTAATCGTGGATGCTTTTGAGAGTGAAGGTACCCCTGTCACGGCTCAACAAGTTAAGACATGGACCAGCCAGGACCCGATATTATCGAGGGCAAAGGGTTGCATTCTCAAAGAAGATTGGTGTGCCATACCTAAGCAAATGTGCGAGGAGGCCAAACCGTACATTCGTCGCAAGGACGAACTGTCTATTCAAGCAGACTGCATATTGTGGGGCAATCGTGTTGTAATGCCTAAGAAAGGGAGAGACAAGTTTGTGCGTGAGTTACACAGCACACATCCTGGTATAGTGATGAAGAAGGCCATCGCCAGGTCCCACGTATGGTGGCTAGGAATTGATTCTGAGCTGGAAGCATGCATGCATCAGTGCAACACCTGCATGCAGCTCAGCAAAGCACCAGCAGAATCGTCGCTGAGTCTGTGGTCATGGCCATCCAAACCTTGGTCCAGGATCCATGTGGATTTTGCAGGTCCCTTCCTGGCCAAGGTGTTTTTAGTGGTGGTGGATGCTTATTCGAAGTGGATAGAATGCAAAATCATGTCATCCAGTACGTTCACGGCAACCATAGGGAATCTCAATGTCATATTCGCAACACACGGTCTGCCTGACATAGTGGTGAGCGACAATGGGTCATGCTTCACCAGTCAGGAGTTTCAGGAGTTTGTAAAACTTAACGGCATAAAACATGTAAGGTCAGCACCGTTTAAGCCTGCGTCCAACGGACAATCAGAATGTGCAGTACAAATTATCAAGCAAAGCATGAGGAGAGTAACCCAAGGTTTACTGCAGACCCACTTGTCTTGCATACTGCTGAGTTATAGGACAAGACCCCACACACTCACTGGGGTCTCACCTGCAGAACACATGATGAAAAGAGGTCTTAAAACCAAGTTATCTCTTGTACACCTGGATTTAAGTAATCATGTTGAATACAGAAGACAGAGTCAACAAGGATACCACGATCGCACAACTGTGTCACGTGAGATTTCTGTGAATGATCCTGTATATGTGTTGAATTATGGTCAGGGTCCCAAATGGATCGCTGGTACGGTCATGGCCAAGGAGGGCAACAGAGTTATTGTTATTAAGCTCAAGAATGGGCAAACTTGCAGGAAACACATGGATCAAACAAATCTGAGGTACACAGACGAGCCAGAGCAGTCGGATGAAGAAACCGTCGACGACCAACTAACTTACCAGCAGTCTTCAGTGGACTCAAGGGTCATCAGTGAACCTGGAATTTCCATCACGGACTTGTTCAATAAAAATGGACTTGCAATTCCTGACATGGCCACTTCCACCACCAACAAGTCAGCCATCCAGCCACCAGCTACAACAGACTCCGAACATTCACCCAAGGCCGGAATCGAACTGAGACGGTCAACCCGGGAGCGTAAAGCACCCAACCGTCTCAACCTGTGAAAGACTGTGATAAGATCCTCGAGGAGGATATTGTCATGTATATACATGCTGTTTGTAGCCACCAGATGGTGTCATTGTTGGAGGCCACTGAGCAGCATGCACATAGTGCTGCTCTGGTATAAAAGGCCAGCCATTTTGTGAGTCAGATACTTTGGGCCATAATAAAGCAGAGCCAAGGGTGTACCTTGTTCAGTTAAACAGTACACAGTTTGTATCTTTATTGCATACATAACAGACGGTTAGTGCAAGAGGGGTTGGTTCCAGACAAACGGGGAAATGAAAGAGGTGTTTAGGTGAAGCACGGAGTTACCAGTGCATCCCATGCACGTCAGGCCACTTCAGCTTTGTTTTCACTCTCCACTTCCACATCAGATGAGGACTCCTGTTGTTCTTCTTCCTACTGCAGCTCCAGTCCTCTCTGTTGTGCTAGGACGCAGCACGACACAATGATTCATGAGATTCTGGCTGAGGAATATTGCAGGGAGCCTCTAGACTTGTCAAGGCACCTGAACCTGAAATTTAGCCCCCTCAATGGCCTGCTCAAAGATGCACCATGTAGTGGCATGACTGTTGTTACATTTGCTCTTCTCAGGTGTGGTGGGGTCTTGTAGGGGTGTCATTAGCCATGGTAGAAGGGGGTAGAATCTTGTCCCAAGCAGCCATCCTCTGAAACAGTGGGGGGATATTGGAATGCCTTAAGATGAAAGTATCATGGCAGCTTCCTGGATAGCGGGAGCAGATTTGCATGAATGTTTTCTTATGATCACATACAAGCAGCATATTTATTGAATGAAAACCCTTCCAGTTGATAAAAGATCCTGGCTGGTTGCGAGGTGCCCTGTTGACTAAATGTGTGCAGTCAATCACACCCTGCACTCGGCCATAGCAGCGAAGCCCAAGTCTCGCCCATTCTGAATGTTTTCATCCAGCCTAAATGAGACCCGTTGGTTGGCGCCAGCAAATGGTGCGTCTGTGACCTGCCTGATACACTCGAGGGCAACTGACTGAGTTATCCTCTTGATGTCCCTCATGACAGCCTGGAAGGATCCAAAGGCATAAAAGCTGAGTGCGGTGGTTACTGTTACTGCCACTGGCATGGCCTGGTCCTCCTGTCCAGCAGGAAGCAGGTCTTCTTCCAGGAGTTTGCAGAGGTCAGTGACTACCTGCCCGGACAATCTCAAACTCCTGAGATACAGCTCCTCAGACAAGTGAGCCTTGGTTTGTATATCCTGTGAGGTGGGTAAGGCTTCTGCGAGTGGGAGGATTAAATATTCTGTTGGCGCTTACTCCAAGATACCATCCTCATCCTCACCTGTTGACTTCTCTATGGCCGTCTGGTCATATTCTTCTTCTCCTTCTTCTCCTCCTCCTCTCCTTCTCGTCTCCTCCTCCTCTCCTTCTCGTCTCCTCCTCCTCCTTCTCGTCTTCGAAACATAGAAACATAAAAAATAGGTGCAGGAGTAGGCCATTTGGCTCTTCGAGCCTGCACCACCATTCAATAAGATCATGGCTGATCATTCACCTCAGTATCCCTTTCCTGCTTTCTCTCCATACCCCTTGATCCCTTGAGCCGTAAGGGCCATATCTAACTCCCTCTTGAATATATCCAATGAACTGGCATCAACAACTCTCTGCGTCATTGAATTCCACAGGTTAACAACTCTCTGAGTGAAGAAGTTTTTCCTCATCTCAGTCCTAAATGGCTTATCACTTATCCTTAGACTGTGTCTGCTGGTTCTGGACTTCCCCAACATCGGGAACATTCTTCCTGCATCTAAACTGTCCAGTTCAGTCAGAATTTTATATGTTTCTGTGAGATCCCCTCTCATCCTTCTAAACTCCAGTGAATACATGCTCAGTCAATCCAGTCTCTCCTCATATGTCAGTCCTGCCATCCCGGGAATCAGTCTGGTGAACCTTCACTGCAAGAACGTCCTTCCTTAGATTAGGAGACCAAAACTGAACACAGTATTCTAGGTGAGGCCTCACTAAGGCCCTGTACAACTGCAGTAAGACCTCCCTGCTCCTATACTCAAATCCCTTAGCTATAAAGGCCAACATACCATTTGCCTTCTTCACCGCCTACTGTACCTGCATGCCAACTTTCAATGACTGATGTACCATGACACCCAGGTCTCGCTGCACCTCCCCTTTTCCTAATCTGCCGCCATTCAGATAACATTCTGCCTTCATGTTTTTGCCCCCAAAATGGATAACCTTACATTTATCCACATTATACTGCATCTGACACGCGTTTGCCCACTCACCTAACCTGTCCAAGTCACCTTGCAGCCATTTAGCATCCTCCTCACAGCTCACACCATCACCCAGTTTAGTGTCATCTGCAAACTTGGAGATATTACATTCAATTCCTTCGTCCAAATCATTAATGTATATTGTAAATAGCTGGGGTCACAGCACTGACCCCACGGCACCCCACTAGTCACTGCCTGCCATTCTGAAAAGGACCCATTTATCCTGACTCTCTGCTTCCTGTCTGCCAACCAGTTCTCTATCCACATCAGTATATTACCCCCAATACCATGTGTTTTAATTTTGCACATCAATCTCTTGTGTCAGACCTTGTCAAAAGTCTTTTGAAAGTCCAAATATCCCCACATCCACTGGTTCTCCCTTGTCCACTCTACCAGTTACATCCTCAAAAAATTCTAGAAGATTTGTCGAGCAGGATTTCCCTTTCATAAATCCATGCTGACTTGGACCGATCCCGTTACTGCTTTCCAAATGTGCTGCTATTTCATTTTTAACAATTGATTCCAACATTTTCCCCACGACTGATGTCAGGCTAACCAGTCTATAATTATCCATTTTCTCTCTCCCTCCTTTCTTAAAAAGTGGTGTTACATTAGCTACCCTTCAGTCCATAGGAACCGATCCAGAGTCGATCGACTGTTGGAAAATGATTATCAATGCATCCACTATTTCTAGGGCTACTTCCTTAAGTACTCTGGGATGCAGACTATCAGGACCCGGGGATTTATCGGCCTTCAAACCCATCAATTTCCCTAACATAATTTCCCACCAAATAAGGATTTCCTTCAGTTCCTCCTTCTCACTAGAACCTCGGTCCCCTAGTATTTCCGGAAGGTTATTTGTGTCTTCCTTCATGAAGACAGAACCAACGTATTTGTTTAACTGGTCCGCCATTTCTTTGTTCCGCATTATAAATTCACCTGAATCTGATTGCTACATTTGTTTTCACTAATCTTTTTCTCTTTACATATCTATAGAAGCTTTTGCAGTCAGTTTTTATGTTTCCTGCAAGCTTATTCTCATACTCTATTTTCCCCCTCCTAATTAAACCCTTTGTCCTCTTCTGCTGTATTACAAAATTCACCCAGTCCTCAGGTTTGCTGCTTTTTCTGACCAATTTATATGCCTCTTCCTTGGATTTAACACTATCCTTAATTTCCCTTGTTAGCCACGGTTGAGCCACCTTCCCCATTTTATTTTTACTCCAGACAAGGATGTACAATTGTTGAAGTTCATCCATGTGATCTTTAAGTCAACCCTTTAAGTATCACTCGCCAGTCTATTCTAGCCAATTCACGTCTTATACCATCGAAGTTACCTTTCCTTAAGTTCAGGACCCTAGTCTATGAATTAACTGTTTCACTCTCCATCTTAATAAAGAATTCTACCATATTATGGTCACTTTTCCCCAAGGGGCCTCACACAGCAAGATTGCTAAATAGTCCATTCTCATTACACATCACCTAGTCTAGGATGGCCAGCCTTCTAGGTGGTTCCTCGACATTTCTTTCTTGGTAGTCTGTCGTATCCAACAAAGACGTTGATGTGCTAATCATCAATGGCATGTGTCTTCAAGTGGCTGTATAGGCCAATTCTGGATGTACACAGTCTCTTGCACGTCGGACATGGGAAGTTTGATATGCCTGATGCTGACAGTACTGCCACCTGATGTCGTCTATCTCTAGTATCCCGTAGACATTGACATCAATTTTCTTCGAAGGTCTGGCAGGCAGTCCTCGTGAGGGTTCGCCACTGGATTTTATTTGCTGCTGTATTCTCGAGGTCCTTTGGTCGGATGCCACAATACTGGAGGTTAGCCTTGATGCAATCTTTGTAGCGCTTGCGGGGGCGCCCCTGGTGTATTCGACCTTCACAGAGCTCGCCGTTAAGAAGCTGACGAGGGATCCTTGACTCATCCATGCGAATGACATGTCCAGCCCACCGTAACTGGGCTCGCATGATCATCACCTCGATGCTAGTTGATTGTGCTCTCTCCAGAACCTCAAAGTTTGACATCCATTCTTGCCAGCATATGTGGAGTATAGATCTGAGACTGCGCTTATGGAAAGCTTCCAACTTTTTGATGTGACGCCTGTAGGGTGTCCAGGTCTCACATCCATAAAGGAGAGATGAGAGAACGACTGCTCTATACACCAACAGTTTAGTTGACAGTCGGATGTGGTGGTGACTCAACACTTTAGTGCGCAAGCGACCAAGTGCCTGGCTGGCTTTACAGATCTTTGCATCAATCTCCTTGTCCAAGGACTCATCACTTGATATGGTTCCTCGACATATTGGTCTAGAAAACCATCTCTAATACATGCAAGGAAATCCTCCTCCACCGCATTGCTACCAGTTTGGTTAGCCCAATCAATATGTAGATTAAAGTCACCCATGATAACTGCTGTACCTTTATTGCACGCATCCCTAATTTCTTGTTTGATGCTGTCCCCAACCTCACTACTACTGTTTGGTGGTCTGTACACATCTCCCACTAGTGTTTTCTGCCCTTTGATATTCCGTAGCTCCACCCATACCGAATCCACATCATCCAAGCTAATGTCCTTCCTTACTATTGCATTAATTTCCTCTTTAACCAGCAACGCCACCCCACCTCCTTTTCCTTTCTGTTTATCCTTCCTAAATGTAAAATACCCCTGGATGTTGAGTTCCCAGCCTTGGTCACTCTGGAGCCATGTCTCCGTGATACCAATTCCATCATATCCGTTAACTACTATCTGCGCAGTTAATTCATCCACCTTATTCCTAATACTCCTCGCACTGAGGCACAGAGCCTTCAGGCTTGTCTTTTTAACACACTATGTCCCTTTAGAATTTTGCTGTAATGTGGCCCTTTTTGCTTTTTGCCTTGAGTTTCTCTGCCCTCCATTTTTACTTTTCTTCTTTCTATCTTTTGCTTCTGCCCCCATTCTACTCCCCTCTCTCTCCCTGCATAGGTTCCCATCCCCCTACCATATTAGTTTAACCCCTCCCCAAACAACACGAGCAAACACTTCCCCTAGGACATTGGTTCTGGTCCTGCCTAGGTGCAGATCATCCGGTTTGTATTGGTCCCACCTCCCCCAGAACCGGTTCCAATGTCCCAGGAATTTGAATCCCTCACTTCTGCACCACTCCTCAAGCCACGTATTCATCTGAGCTATCCTGCGATTCCTACTCTGACTAGCACATGGTACTGGTAGCAATCCTGAGATTACTACTTTTGAGGTCCTACTTTTTAATTTAGCTTCTAGCTCCCTAAATTCATCTTGTAGGATCTCATCCCATTTTTTACCTATATCGTTGGTACCTATATGCATCACGATAACTGGCTGTTCACCCTCCCTCTTCAAAATATCCTGCACCCGCTCCGAGACATCCTTGACCCTTGCACCAGGGAGGCAACATATCATCCTGGAATCTCGGTTGCGGCCGCAGAAATATTTATCTATTCCCCTTACAATAGAATCCCCTATCACTATCGCTCTCCCACTCTTTCTCCTGCCCTCCTTTGTAGTAGAGCCACCCAGGGTGCCATGAACTTGGCTGCTACTACCTTCCCCTGATGAGTCATCCCCCTCAACAGTACCCAAAGCAGTGTATCTGTTTTGCAGGGGGATGACTGCAGGGGACCCCTGCACCTTCCTTCCACTGCTCTTCGTGTTGGTCACACATTACCTATCTAGCTGTGTAACCTTTACCTGCGGTAAGACCAACTCACTAAATGTGCTATTCACGACATCCTCAGCATCGCGGATGCTCCAGAGTAAATCCACCCGCAGCTCCAGTGCCGCAATGCGGTCTGTCAGGTGCTGCAGATGGATGTGCTTCCCACACATGTAGTCGTCAGGGACACTGGAAGCGTCCCTGACTTCCCACATAGCACTGGAGGAGCATAACACGTCTCCGAGCTCTCCTACCATGACTTAACCCTTAGATTAACTTAATTTGGCACCAACAATGCCAAAAGGTTACTTACTGATAAAGAAAAGAAAAAGAAAAACTACTCACCAATCACCAGCCAATCACTTACCCCCTTGGCTGTGACGTCACCTTTCGATTTCTTTCTACTTCTTTTTTGCTTTCTCTCCCTACAGCTGCACCGGCTGGTCGACAACGCTGGGCCTTTTGTAGGCTTCTCCGACGTCCCGCTCTGCCTCCTCTGACTCCCCACTGGCTAGTCGACAACGCTGGGCCTTTTGTAGGCCTCTCCGACGTCCCGCTCTGCCTCCACTGACTCCCCGCTGGCTGGTCGACAACGCTGGGCCTTTTGTAGGCCTCTCCGACGTCCCGCTCTGCCTCCTCTGACTCCCCACTGGCTGATCGACAATGCTGGGCCTTTTGTAGGCCTCTCCGACGTCCCGCTCCGCCTCCTCCAACTCCCCGCTGGCAGATCGACAATGCTGGACCTTTTGTAGGCCTCTCCGACGACCCGCTCTGCCTCCTCTGACTCCCCACTGGCTGGTCGACAACGCTGGGCCTTTTGTAGGCCTCTCCGACGTCCCGCTCTGCCTCCTCTGACTCCCCACTGGCTGGTCGACAACGCTGGGCCTTTTGTAGGCCTCTCCGACGTCCCGCTCTGCCTCCTCTGACTCCCCACTGGCTGGTCGACAACGCTGGGCCTTTTGTTGGCCTCTCCGACGTCCTGCTCCGCCTCCTCTGACTCCCCGCTGGCTGATCGATGATGCTGAGCCTTTTGTAGGCCTCTCTGCCGCCCCGCTCTGCCTCCTCCGACTCCCCGCTGGCTGGTTGACAATGCTGGGCCTTTTGTAGGCCTCTCTGATGTCCCGCTTTGCCTCCTTCTCCTCCGTCTTCTTCTCCTCATCCTCATCTCCATCCACCTCCTCCTCATCCTCATCTCCATCCTCCTCCATCATCCTATACAGTTACAGCAGCACCCATGTTTAATTTTTCTGGCTGTAGTTGGGTAGGGATGCAGAAAAAAAGCACACAAATCTCACCAGATACACAATAATAACAAGCTCGCAGCTCAAAATGACCAGTTCCAGCTCCGACAACTAACTCAAACCTGACAGCCTGTTCAGTGGAGATTCAATCCCTCCAGGGCTGTCCTGGTGTGCTTGCCGATAGGCGGGAATTCTGAGATCAGCAAGCTAAACTTACATCAAGGTCCCAATTGCATCATAGGACCCTGACTGACATAGTGTTCATGAGCCTCCCGCCTGCCTGTAGCAAGAGCCTAGCCCATGAGGAAACTCCCTGCCATTAAAATGCTGGCAGACAGGAACAGAGTGACTTTGGGCTGGTAAATACACTCGATCCATTTTACCCCCTCGCTCGTCCTATCCTGCTCAGTGAGGATAGTGAAGGTGGGAGGGGTTAAAATTGGGGCCAAATAACTTCATTTCATCTGCATTATTATGCCTCCTTTTTATAAAAACAAAATATTTCTAGCAAGACAGATTGCCCTGGTGATAATCTCCTTTTAGGTACAAATTAAAAATCAGTAGTAAATAATGTATTTCTGCAGCAGAAGAGTGACGCTCCATTCCTGCTCCATCATTTACCAGGATGATATTATTTGTTTTGTGAACAGAATGAGGATGTGACAGCGGAAAACAAAATACACGGGGGAAGCGCATTATGAAGAGGAACGTGGATAGCATTGCTAATTCATATAGAACAGCAGTCTCCAAAGTGTCGTCTATGTACTTCTGGGATCACTAGCCACTAGATGGCGTCACTGTTGGAGGCCATTGGGCTGCACGCACGTATGTGTAAAGGCCAGCCATTTTGTATATTAATCACTTTGGGCCTTAGTAAAGCAGAGTCAAGGTCATACCTCTTGGAGTTAAACAGTATTCAATCTAACAGTTATTGCATGCACAACATTTGGTGACAAGGCAACAAGAACCTTTGCATGCAAAAATGAGCACAATTGGATTGTTGGAGCGATTGTTAAAGGAGAAGATTGGACAGACTTTGTGAGCCATTTGAGCCAGTTCTTCGTAGCCAACAAAATGGAGGAGGTCGGCGACGCAGATCGACGGCGGGCGGTGTTCCTCACGGTTTACGGTCCAAAAATTTATGGTCTGATAAAGAATCTACTCCTGCCTGTGAGTCCAACAAAGAAGACGTATGAAGAATTGTGTACACTGGTACAGGACCACCTTAAGCCAGACGAAGGCATCTTCATCTCGAGATACAGATTTTAGACGCACGTTCACTCAGAGGGCCAGAATGCGGCGGAATTCGTTGCCAACCTGAGATGTCTAGCGGGACCGTGTAAGTTTGGGGCTGTGTTGGTAGACATGCTGCGGGAGCTCTTTGTAATCGGCATTAACCACGAGGTGATCCTGCATAAACTACAGGCGGTGGAGACGTTGGACTTGAACAGGGCCATCACGATCACTCAGTCATGCATGGCGACGGATAGAAGTCTGAAGCAGATATCAGTGAAAAATCAAAACTCGGCAAGTACTGTAAATAAGATCGATTCGGTGTTCGGCAGAGCGGCACATGGCAGGGCCTATCTGTCTGCGTACACGAAACCTGCCCAAAGTCTGCCAGCGGGGATGCTTCTGATTTCTCCGTGGTGATGTGGGAAATCACCAGCACCAGCAGTGCCGATTTAAGCAATATAGTTGCAAGGGCTGTCTGAGAGTGGGGCATCTCCAGCGCAAGTGTCCGCAGATGAGCAAGTGTGCTGCGACACACCACGTGGAGGATAATGGTCAGAGTAGCATGGATCAGGGTACGCAATCGGAGATACCAGAGGAGGAAGTCTATGGACTGTACGCGTTCATAACTAAGAGCAAACCGATAATGATCAACGTGAAATTTAATGGGGTGGCGGTATCGATGGAACTGGACATGGGGGTGAGTCAATCGATAATGAGCCAGAGGGCATTCGACAAGCTGTGGGATACTAAGGCTGTGAGGCCCAGGCTGAGTCCACTCAATGCCAAGTTGTGCACGTACACCAAAGAACTCAAATGGTGATTGGCAGTGCCACAATTAAAGTGTCGTATGACGGTGCGGTTCACGAGTTACCGCTATGGATTGTCCCAGGCAATGGGCCAATGCTGTTCGGCAGGAACTGGCTTGAAAAAATCAGATGCGATTGGAACGACGTCAGGGCGTTGTCGTCGGAGAAAGATACATGTACCCATGTACTGAGCAAGTTTCCCTCGCTGTTCGAACCAGGCATCGGCTACTTCACGGGAGCCAAGGTGCAGATCCACGTGGACTCGGATGCAAGACCCGTCCATCAAAAAGCTCTGGCAGTTCCGTATATGGTGAGGGAGAAGGTTGAAATCAAACTGGACAGACTCCAGCGTGAAGGGATCATATCACCAGTTGAATTTAATGAATGGGCCAGCCCCATTGTTCCTGTGCTGAAAAGTGATGGCACAGTCAGAATCTGTGGAGACTACAAGGCTACGATCAACAGGGTTTCAAAACAGGATCAGTACCCATTACCGAAGGCTGATGACCTGTTTGCAACGCTAGCCGGGGGGAAGTCGTTCAGAAAACTAGACTTGACATCGGCCTACAAGACACTGGAGCTGGTCGAGATGTCAAAGAGACTTACGTGCATTAACATGCATAAAGGATTGTTTATTTATCACTGGTGCCTATTTGCAATTCGCTCGGCTGCAGCAATATTTCAGAGGAACATGGAGATTCTACTGAAGTCCGTTCCCAGAACTGTCTTGTTCCAAGATGACATCCTGATCACAGGTCGTGACTCTGAGGAACATCTGAACAACCTGGAAGAGGTTCTACATCATCTGGACAAAGTGGGACTCAGACTGAAACGCTCGAAGTGTGTCTTCATGGCACCAGAGGTTGAATTCCTGGGGAGGAAAATTGCTGCTGATGGCATAAGGCCAACGGACGTGAAAACCAAGGCCACCAAGCCGCAGAATGTGATGGAGCTGTGTTCATTCCTGGGTCTACTCAAGTACTTCGGTAATTTCTTACCTAGATTGAGCACCTTATTAGAGCCACTGCACATGCTGCTAAGAAAAGGCGACAACTGGGTGTGGGGTGCACCTCAAGACAGAGCTTTTGAAAAAGCCACTAATCTGCTTTGCTCTAACAAGCTGATGGTACATTATGACCCATGTAAACGTTTAGTATTGGCCTGTGATGCTTCATCATATGGAATTGGTTGCGTACTCCAAAAAGCTAATGAGTCGGGCAAACTTCAACCAGTCGCGTATGCTTCAAAAAGTTTGTCTAAAGTGGAAAGAGCCTACAGCATGGTAGAGAAAGAAGCACTAGCCTGTGTGTATGGGGTTAAAAAGATGCAGCAGTACCTGTTTGGTCTTCGGTTTGAACTGGAGACAGATCACAAGTCGCTCGTTTCACTGTTCTCTGAAAAAAAAGGTATCAATACCAATGTTTCATCCCACATCCAGAGGTCGGTGCTGACATTATCCGCTTATGATTATGTCATTCACCACAGACCTGACACTGAGCATTGTGCTGATGCTTTGAGCCGTCCGCCGTCGCCCACACCGGAAGTGGAAACGCCACAACCGGCGGACCCATTGTTAGTTATGGATGCTTTTGAGAGTGAAGAAACCCCTGTCACGGCTCAACAAGTTAAGACCTGGACCAACCAGGATCCAATTTTATTGGTGGTGAAGAATGGCATTCTCAAAGGTGATTGGTCTGCCATAGCCAAGCAAATATGCAAGGAGACCAAACCTTACATTCGTCGCAAAGACGAACTGTCTATTCGGTCGGATTGTATACTGTGGGGCAATCGTGTTGTTATGCCCAAGAAAGGGAGAAAGAAATTTGTACGTGAGCTAAATAGCACACATCCCGGCATTGTAATAATGAAAGCCATCACCAGGTCTCATGTATGGTGGCTGGTAATTGACTTTGAACTGGAATCATGTGTGCATCAGTGCCACACTTGCATTGAGCTCAGCAAAGCACCAGTGGAATCACCGCTGAGTCTGTGGTCGTGGCTGTCCAAACCATGGTCCAAGATCCATATACACTTTGCAGGTCCCTTCCTGGGAAAGATGTTTTTAGTTGTGGTGGATACATATTCGAAGTGGATAGAGTGTATAATCATGTCATCCAGCACATCCACAGCTAACATTGAGAATCTCAGTGTCATGTTCGCGACACATGGTCTGCCTGACATCGTGCTTCACCAGTCAAGAGTTTCAAGAGTTCATGAAACTCAATGGTATCAAACATGTAAGGTCAGCACTGTTCAAACCTGCATCCAATGGGCAAGCAGAACGTGCTGTCCAAATCATAAAGCAGAGTATGAAGCGAGTAACCCAAGGGTCACTGCAGACCCGCCTGTCATGCATACTGCTTAGTTACAGGACAAGACCACACACGCTTACCAGGGTCTCATCTGCTGAACTAATGATGAAGAGAGGTCTTAAGACCAAGCTATCTCTTGTACACCCTGACTTGAATAATCATGTTGAATATAGAAGACAAAGTCAGCAAGGGTATCACGATCGCGCAGCTGTGTCACGCATATTTCTGTAAATTATCCTGTATATGTTCTGAATTATGGTCAGGGTCCCAAGTGGACCGTTGGTACTGACATGGCCAAGGAGGGCAACAGAGTATTTATTGTCAAGCTCAAAAATGGGCAAACATGCAGGAAACATATGGATCAGACAAAGCTGCAGCACACAGACGAACTGGAACAGTTGGAGGAAGAGAAAATCGACGACCAACCAACCTACCCCCCAGTCATCAGAGGACTCAGTGGTCATCAGTGAATCGGGACTTTCAATCACTGACATGTTCAATGAAAATGGACTTTCAATCCCTGATATGGCCATTGCCACTCCCACCAGGTCAACCACCCAGCCACCAGTCACAACAGACTCTGAACACTCACCCAAGGCTGGAGTTGAACTGAGACGGTCAACCCGAGAGCGTAAAACACCGGACCGTCTCAATTTGTAAAACACTGTGTTAATATCTCAGAGAGGGTTATTGTCATGTATGTACTTTTGGGATCACTAGCCACTAGATGACGTAACTGTTGGAGGCCATTGGGCTGCACGCACGTGTGTGCAGCCCAAGTATAAAAGGCCAGCCATTTTGTATATTAGTCACTTTAGGCCTTAATAAAGCAGAGCCAAGTTCATACCGCTTGGAATTAAACAGTACTCAGCCTAACAGTTATTGCAAACACAATACAAAGGATTGACCCTTCTTCTCAGAGACCCTCATTTCAATTCATTCCTTAAAAGACAAGGGAATGAAAGTGCTTGTGGGTATAAGAGGTGACAAGTACAATACGTTCTGTCACTTCCATTTTGCCACTCCGCTGGGACACTAGTCCAGTGCACAAACCTGCTTGATATTCAGCATTTAATGTAGTAGCTTTAGCTCTGAGGGAAAACAAGAGTCAGGCAAATTACAGACAGCTAGGTTATAATTTTTAATGAGCATTTGCAGCCTATCATCTAATATGATTCACATCTGTTCTCTTTGAATTCAGTGTCTATATGCAATTAAATATTCTGTTGGTGCTTACTCCAAGATACTATCAATTAGTTTTTTTGAAATACTGTCTTTCTTATCACTTTATCGTTCCCTTCACTTAATTCTAGAAGGACTCATTTCAAAGACTTTGCACGAGAGCAAAATAGTCTCCCTGTGGTTGATAGACCAATTAGGAATAATCAAGCATGGCAACACAAGACACTTGACTTGAATGCTGATACAAATACAAAATACTGCAAATACTGGGAATCTGAAATAAAAACAGAAAATGCTGGAAATACTCAGCAGGTCAGGCAGCATCGGGGTGAGAGAAACAGAGTTAACATATCAGGTCGATGACCCTTCGTCAGAACTGGAAAAAGTTAGAAATGCAACAGGTTTTTAAGCAAGTATAGGGGCAGGGAAAGGGGGAGGGAAGGAAAGAACAAAAAGAAAGGTCTGTGATAGGGTGGAAGGCAGAAGAGATTTTTGGGGGCGAAATTCCCCTGTTGTGCGCCTCCTGTTAGAGCCTCTGGGGGCACTAGCAGGGCAGGAGGTGGAGGGTGTGGTGGCAGAGTTTGCATGTTGTTAGCTCCCGCGAAATTGCATGGGAGTTAGCAGAGGCGCAAATGCATTAGCGGTGCGCCTTCGCTGGTAGCGCCCTGGGCCGCTGCTCCTCCAGCAATTACATCACCGTCGAGTGTGGTAAACGCTTTGTGCCCCACGGCAGCCTCTTTCCACCCCACAGCAGAAACTGGCCAGTGCTCTGTGAGGCCGCCATGGGCAATGCCTGCACCAGCCTCGCGGGTCGTGAACCTGGCCGCACACCCATCGCGGGGTGAAAGTGGGGAAATGCGCTGTGCCGCACGGCGTCATTTATTTTTCATGTGAGGCCATTGTGCATCGATGTCGTGGGGTCCGGGCCACAATCGTGCAGCCACGGCACCCCCGCATCCCTGGTGGCCTAGTGGAGGCTATCAAAGGACCTGCAGAGCTCACAGCATTCCTCCCCTTTAACGGAAGGGGAGGGATGTCGAAACACGGCAGCACTACGTGGAGAGACCGCCTAGTGCTTTGCGATGCACCCAGCTAGCGCCACCTATCCCGCCCCGAATGCAAGTGCAGCACGCGACATCGCACTCCACTTCCCGTGAGGGGCGGTAACCCAAATTTCGTTTCCGGGGAGGGGCTTCTGCGCCAAGCACAGAATACTGGACCTGGAGAGGTTACCGCCCCCAACCGGGGCGATAGGGAATTTCGACCTCGAAGAGACAAAAGGGATGATGGCGCAAGGCAAAAGGAGATGGTAATGGGACAAGTTAAGAAACAAAAGATGAGTCTAGATAGGGTGTAAATGAAAATGGCAGATTCATCAACACCTGCCTTGGGAAAGAGAGAAAAAAAATAATAGGTGCACGGGGTTATGGTCTGAAATTGTTGAACTCAATGTTGAGTTCAGAAGGCTGTAAAGTGCCTAAACGAAAGATGAGGTGCTGTTCCTTGAGCTTACATTGAGCTCCGTTGGAACAGTGTAGGAGGCCGAGGACGGAGATTCAGAGTGGGAGTGGAACGGAGAATTAAAGTGTTAGGCGATCGGTAACTCGGGGTCATACTTACGGACTGAACGGAGATGTTCCGCAAAGCAGTGACCCATTCTGCATTTGGTCTCTCCAATCAAGTGGAGACCACATCGTGAGCAGTGAATACAGTATACTAAATTGAAAGAAATACAATTAAATCGCTGTTTCACCTTGAATGCTGGTTGCCTTGTATAACTTTTTCATAGTGCATTATAATTTATTTTATTTTATACATTTAAGGCAACATCAGCATGGACCAAAAAACCTAATGATGGTTTCAAGTACCAAGATCTGTGCAAATGCAATTTATTTTAGAGATATGGGATGGATATTTGGAGATTTAAATAAAAACACAAGCGCCTGTGAACGTTTTGAAGAAATGTCTGATAGTATTCAGCCACCATAGTCCACTATATTTCCTTACAGGCTGCTCCTTCCCAGCTTCGAATCAGCCTCTGTAATCAATCTAGTTAGTTGAGGGCTGCACCGTATTAAAGTTTCCAGGAATGCAGAATCCAGTAAGAGAGATGAATTCATTGCCTAACATGCCTATTTTACCAGCGTTTTCTTGCCACAGATCTTAAAGGTGATACATTCCTTAGGTGAAGTTGTGTTCTAAACATCAGAATTAGGAGACTTCACTCACTCACTCGAAAGCAATCTCCTTTTAATGTTAACTGTTGGGTCTGATAATGCTAATGTTGAGGCTCCATGACTCCATGACTGGTAGCAACTGACATCCCCAATATCCCCGCTGTTGATCTCACTAGAGGTACTGTGATATATCGCTTTGGCGACGGAACTACAACAGAATTTCGGCAAATGACGTATTCATTATAGAATCATAGAATCATAGAAGTTTAAAGCATGGAAGGAGGCCATTTTGGCCCATCGTGTCCGCGCCGGCCAACAAGAGGCTATCCAGCCTAATCCCACTTTCCAGCTCTAGGTCCATAACCCAGCAGGTTACGGCGCTTCAAGTGCACCTCCAAGTACTTTTTAAATGTGGTGAAGGTTTTTGCTTCTACCACCCTTTCAGGCAGTGAGTTCCAGACCCCCACAACCCTCTGTGTGAAGAAATTTTCCCTCAAATCCCACTGAAATTTCTACCAATTACTTTAAATTTATACCCCCTGGTTGTTGACCACTCTACTAAGGAGAATAGGCCCTTTCTATCCACTATATCTAGGCCCCTCATAATTTTATACACCTCAATGAGGTCTCCCCTCAGCCTCCTCTGTTCCAAGGAAAATAAACCCAGCCTATCCAATCTGTCCTCATAGCTAAGATTCTCCACTCCTGGAAACATACTCATAAGCCTCCTCTGTACCTTCTCCAGTGCAATCACATCCTTCCTGTAATGCGGTGACCAGAACTGCATGCAGTACTTCAGCTGTGGCCTAACCAGTGTTTGATACAGTTCAAGCATAACCCCCTGTTCTTATATTCTGTGCCTCGGCTAATAAAGGCAAGCATTCCATAAGCCTTCTTAACCACCTTATCTACCTGGCCTGCTATCTTCAGGGATCTGTGAGCGTGCACTCCCAGATCCCTTTTTTCCTCCACACTTCTCAGTGTCCTACTATTTAACGTGTATTTTTTTGTCTTGTTAGCCCTCCCCAAATGCATTATCTCACACTTCTCCGAATTAAATTCCATTTGTCACTGTTCCGCCCACCTGACCAGTTGATTGATATCTTCCTGCAGTCTGCAGCTTTCTTCTTCATTATCAACTACACAGCCGATTTTTGTATCATCTGCAAACTTCTTAATTCATCTATATTCAAGTCTAGATCATTGATGTATACCACAAAAAATAAGGGACCTAGTACTGAGTCCTGCGGAACCCCACTGGAAGCATCCTTCCAGTCACAAAAACACCCACCAACCATTACCCCTTGCATCCTGCCTCCGAGCCAATTTTGGATCCAACTTGTCACTTTGCCCTCTATCCCATGGGCTTTTACTTTCGTGACCGAACTGCCATGTGGGACAGTAAAAGTCTTAGCTAAACTCTCAATGCAACCTATAGTATATATTTAAATAGGAATATTATTGCAGAAGTGGTGCACACATAAAGTACTCATGCATGTATGTATCCAACAGAAGTATATTTTAAACAAGACCAAGGCCCCCATTTTAACCAGTTTAAGACGGGTGAGTTTTCATGTTTCCTAACATGCTCCTGACCTAACTCGCACCAAGTCCCGTTTACCCATCACTCCTGTGCTCGCTGACCTACATTGGTTTCCGGTTAAGCAATGCCACAATTTCAAAATTCTCATCCTTATTTTCAAATCCCACATCCCTCCCTATCGCTGAAATCTCCTCCACCCCCCAAGATGTCTGCATTCCTATAATTCTACCCTCTTGAACATCCCTGATTCTAATTGCTCAACCATTGGTGGTCGTGCCTTCTGTTGCCTAGACCACAAGCTCTGGAACTTCCTGCCTAAACCTCTCCACGTCTCTACCTCTCTTTCCTTCTTCAACATACCTCTTTGACCAAGCTTTTGGTCACCTGTGCTAATTTCTCCTTATGCAGCTCGGTGTCAAATTTTTTATCTCATAATACTCCAGTGAAATGCCTTGGGACATATCACTACATTAAAGGCGCGATAGAAATACAAGTTGTTGTTAACTCCCCAAGCCTCATTTAAATGCAGCCGACTGCTTCTCTCCTGTCCCAGGCGGATGCCGTGCAATTTTGCATGAGAAGGAAGCTGTCTGCAGAGCAGTTAAGTATGTGGGGTTGACTGCTTGGTTGCCCCACAGGGATCCCCGTGATCGGGAAGGGGGGAGTGAGACTGCAGTGGGTCAGCCTAAGATTTACTTGTGGTACTCCTTCTGCTCCTGGCCCTTCAGGGAATCAAAAACACATTTTAAATGTATCTTTTTTGGGCCTACTCCGGCCCCGATCAACTCCCACGCTGGGTTGGCCTGGCAGGAAGCTGACCACTGTTTCCCACTCCGGCTTCTGACTAAATATCATCGAGACTCCGACATGCATTTGCTAAATAAGGATCCTACCAGCTTTGAGCAGGTGTCCTGGCCACCGGTGGTGCAAATCCCGTGAGGTCAGCGCCCAGTGTCTCCAGGACAGATGAGTAACCTGGGGGCTAGATTTTCCACTTTTGTGCTTATCCCCCAAAAATGGGTGTTATTTCCGGCGTGGGCGGTAAAAAAGGGTTTTCAGATCGCTGGCTTCTCACCCATTCTCAAAGAACCCAGTCTCCATTTTTTTAAATGGGCGTTACCGTGAGCGATATGAAATGGGTGGCAGCATTAAATTTTTTTGACCTTCTGAAAAGTGTTGCAGTCCTTAACAATGGCATGGCAATGCTCGATTTGCATGATTCAGGAAGTCAAGGGTCATCATGACATGCGCAGAAGAGGAGACAGAGAGAGAGGAAGCTCAGAGGGACTGAAGGTGTGTGTATTTGTCTGGCTGTTGTGGGAGGCACGAGGGAGATTCACCAGCAGCAAACAGCCTACTAACCATCAAGAACACAGTTGGCACCGAGTTTTTGTCCAACAAATAAGATATAACATGGAACTGGTGGTGGAGGCCCTGGAGCTGGTAGCCAGGAACACTGGTGGCAGAGGGCTCCCAGTGGTCCTGGAGCGCGGCACTGCACCCCAAGGTGCCGCACCCCAATTGCCAACCACATATGAGAGCCAGCAGCAACATCTTGCTTCTGGCTCGGAGCACGTTCCCACATCGGGACAGTCCTCTCCTGTATCCGTCCAAGCAGCGGTTCAGCCATCATCCCCCCTGTTGTGTATCTGTAAAGCATGCACTCCCATGTTCTGCCACCAGGGAGCTCATCCCCTGAAGTCCCAAGGGATCCCAGCATCCCTTGGAAGCACTGTATATAAGCCGGCCCCTAAGGCCTGTTCCTCACTCTGGAGTGTCTTATTAAAGACTGAGGTCACTGTTACTTTAACCTCCCTGTGTACAGTCTCATCTGTGTTAGGAACACAATAACTGGCGACGAGTATACGAATCCAACGCAAAGATGCAGCAAACTGTGGGCATCATGGAGAAGTTCTCGGAGGGTGAGGACGAGGAAGCATATGTCGAATGGCTAGACCAGTACCTTGTAGCCAATGAGCTGGTCGGAGAAGGAAGCGCTGCAAAAAGGAGAGCGATCCTCCTCACAGTCTGCGGGGCACAAACCTACAGCCTCATGAAGAATCTTCTGGCTCCTGTGAAACGCACCGATAAGTCATATGAGGAGCTGTGTACACTGGTTTGGGAGTATCTTAACCCGAGAGAGAGCGTGCTGATGGCGAGGTATCAGTTCTACACATGCCAGCGATCTGAAGGTCAGGAAGTGGCGAGCTACATCGCCAAGCTAAGCTGACTTGCAGGACAATGTGAGTTTGATGGCTACCTGGAGCAAATGCTCAGAGACTTTTTTGTACTGGGCATTGGCCACGAGACCATCCTACGAAAACTTTTGACTGTAGAGACACCGACCCTCAATAAGGCCATTGCGATAGCACAGGCGTTTATGTCCACCAGTGATAACACCAAACAAATCTCTCAGCACAAAAGTGCCAGCAATGTTCATAAATTAACTGGAACTGTGTTTGCAAGCAGAAATGTACAGGGCAGAACCCACGGGTCTGCAACTGCCAGCAGGCCTCAGGTGACCCAGATGGCTCAGAGTCCCCAACAAAGGATGAATGCAAGGCAATTCACACCTTGTTGGCGTTGTGGAGGCTTCCATTCAGCCTATTCATGCCGCTTCAAAGGGTATGTTTGCTAGAGCTGTGGAACAATGGGGCACCTCCAATGAGCTTGCAAACGAGCTGCAAGCTCTGCAATACCTGCTAACCACAACGTGGCAGAGGAAGATCAGTCCATGGTGGATCAAAGCAATTTCGAGCCTCAGAGAGAGGAGGCAGATGCTGAAGTACATGGGTGCACACATTTTCGATGAAATGTCCTTCTATAATACTAAACGTAAAATTGAATGGCTTACCCATAGCCATGGAACTGGACACTGGCGCGAGCCAATCCATCATGAGTAAAAAGATGTTTGAGAGACTGTGGTGCAACAAGGCATTCAGACCAGCCCTGAGCCCCATCCACACGGAACTAAGAACGTACACCAAAGAGCTTATCATTTTCCATGGTCAAGTTCACCTACGGGGGCACGGTGCACAAACTGCCACTCTTGATTGTCCTGGGCGATGGCCCCACACTGCTTGGAAAGAGCTGGCTGGGCAAAATCCGCTGGAACTGGGATGACATCCGAGCGCTATCACATGTCGATGAGGCCTCATGTACTCAGGTTCTTAACAAATTTCCTTCCCTTTTTTAGCCAGGCATTGGAAACTTTTCTGGGGCGAAAGTGCGGATCCACTTGGTCCCAGAGGCACGACCCATTCACCACAAGGCGCAAGCGGTACCTCACATGATGAAGGAGAGAGCGGAAATCGAGCTGGACAGGCTGCAATGCGAGGGCATCATTTCCCCAGTGGAATTCAGCGAGTGGACCAGCCCGATTGTTCCAGTTCTCAAAAGAGATGGCACGGTCAGGATTTGCGGCGATTATAAAGTAACTATTAATCGTTTCTCGCTACAGGACCAATACCTGCTACCGAAGGCAGATGACCTATTTGCGACACTGGCACGAGGCAAGACATTCACCAAGCTCGACCTGACTTCGGCCTCCATGACGCAGGAGCTGGAGGAGTCTTCGAAGGGCCTCACCTGCATCAACACGCACAAGGGACTGGGTAGAGCTGCGGAATACCAAAGGGCAGAAAACGCTAGTGGGAGTTGTGTACAGACCACCAAATAGTAGTAGTGAGGCTGGGGACAGCATCAAGAAATAAGGGATGTCTGCAATAAAGGTACAGCAGTAATCATGTGCGACTTTAACTCCATATTGATTGGGCTAACCTAACAATGCAGTGGAGGAGGATTTCCTGGAGTGTATGAGGGATGGTTTTCCAGACCAATATGTCAAGGAACCAACCAGAGAGTTGGCCATCCTAGACTGGGTGATGTGTAATGAGCAATCTTGTTATGCGAGGCCCCTTGGGGAAGAGTGACCATAATATGGTAGAATTCTTTATTAAGATGGAGAGTGACGAAGTTAATTCAGAAACTAGGGTCCTGAACTTAAGGAAAGGTAACTTTGATGGTATGAGACGCGAATAAGCTCGATTAGACTGGCAAATGATACTTGAAGGGTTAATGGTGGATAGGCAATGGCAAACCTTTAAAGATCATATGGACGAACTTCAACAAATGTACATCCCTGTCTGGAGTAAAAATAAAACGGGGAAGGTGGCTCAACCGTGGCTAACAAGGGAAATTAAGGATAGTGTTAAATCCAAGGAAGATGCATACAAATTAGCCAGAAAAAGTAGCAAGCCGGAGGACTGGGAGAAATTTAGAATACAGCAGAGGAGGACAAAGGGTTTAATTAAGAGGGGGAAAATAGAGTACGAGAGGACACTTGCCGGTAACATAAAAAAATGACTGCAAAAGCTTCTATAGATATGTGAGGAGAAAAAGATTAGTGAAGACAAACGTTGGTCCCTTGCAGTCAGATTCGGGTGAATTTATAATGAGGAACAAAGAAATGGCAGACCAATTCAACAAGTACTTTGGTTCTGTCTTCACAAAGGAAGACACAAATAATCTTCCCAAAGTATTAGGGGTCCGAAGGTCTAGTGAGAAGGAGGGACTAAAGGATATCCTTATTAGGCGGGAAATTGTGTTAGGGAAATTGACGGGATTGAAGGCTGATAAATCCCCAGGGCCTGACAGTCTACATCCCAGAGTACTTAAGAAAGTGGCCCCAGAACTAGTGAATGCATTGGTGATAATTTTCCAACAGTCTATCGACTCTGGATCAGTTCCTATAGACTGGAGGGTTGCTAATGTAACACCACTTTTTAAAAAAGGAGGGAGAGAGAAAACGGGTAATTAGAGACCAGTTAACCTGATATCAGTAGTGGGGAAAATGTTGGAATCAATCATTAAGGATAAAATAGCATCACATTTGGAAAGCAGTGCTAGGATTGATCCAAGTCAGCATGGATTTATGAAGGGGAAATCATGCTTGACAAATCTTCTGGAATTTTTTGAGGATGTAACTGGTAGAGTGGACAAGGGAGAACCAGTGGATGTGGTGTATTTGGACTTTCAAAAGGCTTTTGACAAGGTCCCGCACAAGAGACTGGTGTGCAAAATCAAAGCACATGGTACTGGGGGTAATGTACTGACATGGATAGAGAACTGGTTGGCAGACAGGAAGCAGAGAATCGGGATTAACGGGTCCTTTTCAGAATGGCAGGCAGTGACTAGTGGAGTGCCGCAGGGCTCAGTGCTGGGACACCAGCTCTTTACAATATATATTAATGATTTGGATGATGTAATATCTCCAAGTTTGCAGATGACACTAAACTGGGTGGCGGTGTGAGCTGTGAGGAGGACGCTAAGAGGCTGCATGGTGATTTGGACAGGTTAGGTGAGTGGGCAAATACATAGCAGATGCAGTATAATGTGGATAAATGTGAGTTTATTCACTTTGGGGGCAAAAACACGAAGGCAGAATATTATCTGAATGGCGGCAGATTAGGAAAAGGGGAGGTGCAGCGAGACCTGGGTGTCATGATTCATCAGTCATTGAAGGTTGGCATGCAGGTACTACAGGCGGTGAAGAAGGCAAATGGTATGTTGGCCTTCATAGCAAGGGGATTTGAATATAGGAGCAGGGAAGTCTTACTGCAGTTGTACAGTGCCTTGGTAAGGCCCCACCTAGAATATTGTGTTCAGTTTTGGTCTCCTAACCTGAGGAAGGACATTCTTGCTATTGAGGGAGTGCAGCGGAGGTTTACCAGACTGATTCCAGGGATGGCAGGACTGACATATGAGGAGAGACTGGATCGACTGGGCCTGTATTCACTGGAGTTTAGAAGGATGAGAGGGGATCTCATAGAAACATTAAAAATTCTGACGGGACTGGACAGGTTAGATTCAGGAAGAATGTTCCCAATGTTGGAGAAGTCCAGAACCAGGGGACATAGTCTTAGGATAAGGGGTAAGCCCTTTAGGACTGAGATGAGGAGGAACTTCTCCACTCAAAGAGTTGTTAACCTATGGAATTCCCTACCGCAGAGAGTTGTTGATGCCAGTTCATTGGATATATTCAAGAGGGAGTTAGATATGGCTCTTGCGGCTAAAGTGATCAAGGGGTATGGAGAGAAAGCAGGAATGGGATACTGAAGGAATGATCAGCCATGATCTTATTGAATGGTGATGAAGGCTCGAAGGGACGGCTGGCCTACTCCTGCAGCTATTTTCGATGTTTCTATGTTTCTATGTTTCATCTACAACAGATGCCCGTTTGGAATTCGGTCGGCTGCAGTGATCTTCCAGAGAAACATGGAGAGCCTACTCAAGTCGGTAACACACACGGTGGTCTTTCAGGACGACATATTGGTCACGGCTCGGGACACCGCTGAGCACCTACAAAACCTGGAGGAGGTCCTCCAGTGACTTGATCGCATAGGGCTGCGGCTGAAAATGTCGAAATGTGTCTTCATGGCAACAGAAGTGGAGTTTTTGGGGAGAAAGATCGCGGCGAACGGCATTCGGCCCACAGATGGCAAGACAGAGGCTATCAGGAATGCGCCCAGGCCATAGAATGTCACGGAGCTGCGGTCATTCCTGGGACTCCTCAACTATTTTGGTAACTTCCTACCGGGGTTAAGCACCCTCTTAGAGCCCCTACATGTGTTATTGCGCAAAGGTGAGAACTGGGTATGAGGAAAAAACCAAGTAATTGCTTTTGAGAAAGCCAGAAACATTTTATGCTCCAACAAGCTGCTTGTATTGTATAACCCGTGTAAAAGACTTGTGCTAGCATGTGACGTGTCATCGTACAGAGTCGGGTGTGTATTACAACAAGCTAACGTTGCGGGGAAGTTGCAACCTATCGCCTATGCTTCCAGGAGCTTGTCTAAGGCCGAGAGGGCCTACAGCATGATTAAGAAAGAGGCATTAGCTTGTGTGTTCGGCGTAAAGAAAATGCATCAGTACCTGTTTGGCCTCAAATTTGAGTTGGAAACCGATCACAAGCCCCTCACATCCCTGTTCGCTGAAAACAAAGGGATAAATACTAATACCTCAGCCTGCATACAAAGGTGGGCACTCACGGCTATCAGCTTATAACTATACCATCCGCCACAGGCCAGGCACCGAGAACTGTGCAGATGCTCTCAGTCGGCTACCATTGCCCAAACTTGTTGATGGTGGCGCAACCCGCAGACTTGTTGATGGCCATGGAAGCGTTTGAAAATGATAAATCACCTGTCACGGCCCGCCAGTTTAGGACTTGGATCAGCCAAGATCCTCTGCAGCCCCTAGTAAAAAACTGTGTACTGCATGGGAGCTGGGCCAGCATCCCCATTGAAATGCAAGAGCCAATCAAGCCGTTCCAGTGGCGAATGGATGAGCTGTCCATTCAGGCAGACTGCCTGTTGTGGGGTTTCCGTGTAGTGCTACCAAAAAAGGGCAGGGAGACATTCATCTCGGATCTCCACAGCAGACACCCAGGTATAGTAATGGTGAAAGCGATAGCCAGATCCCACGTGTGGTGGCCCGGTATCGACTCTGACTTAGAGCCCTGTGTACGGCAATGCACTGTATGTGCTCAGTTGAGCAATGCTCCCAGAGAGGCACCACTAAGTTTGTGGTCCTGGCCCTCTAGACCATGGTCGAGGATCCATGTCGACTATGCGAGCCCGTTTCTCGGTAGTGTGATTCCTGGTGGTGGTGGATGCTTTTTCAAAATGGATTGAATGTGAAATAATGTCGGGAAGCACCACCACCGCCACCATTGAAAGCTTGAGGGCTATGTTTGCCACCCCACGGCCTGCCTGACATACTGGTCAGTGACAACGGGCCATGTTTCACCAGTGCCGAATTTAAAGAATTCACGACCAGCAATGGGATCAAACATGTCACTCGGCCCCGTTTAAACCAGCCTCCAATGGGCAGGCAGAGCGGGCAGTACAAACCATCAAACAGAGCCTTAAACGATTCACAGATGGCTCAATCCAAACCCACCTGTCCTGAGTACTGCTCAGCTACCGCACGAGACCCCACTCACTCACAGAGGTGCCCCCGGCTGAGCTACTCATGAAAAGGACACTTAAAACCAGACTCTCGCTAGTTCACCCCAACCTGCACAGGCGGCAGCAACAAAATGTAAATGATGGTCGCGCCACTGTGTCACGGGAAATTGATCTGAATGACCCTGTGTATGTGCTAAACTATGGACAGGGTCCCAAGTCGATCGCGGGCACAGTGATAGCTAAAGAAGGGAATCGGGTGTTTGTGGTCAAACGAGATAATGGACAAATTTGCAGAAAGCACCTGGACTAAACGAAGCTACACTTCACAGACTGCCCTGAACAACCCACAGCAGACACCACCTTTTTCGAGCCCAAAACACACACCCAAAGGATCAATGACGCCACTCCGGACCAGGAAATCGAACCCATCACACCCAACAGCCCAGCAAGGCCAGGCTCACCTAGCAGCCCTGCAGGTCCAACAACACACCAGCCCAACGAGGGCACAGCCAACACACCAGAACAGACATTTGTACCAAGGTCCACCAGGGAAAGAAAGGCTCCCGACCGCCTCACCTTGTAAATAGTTTTCACTTTGACTTTGGGCGGGAGTGATGTTGTATATCTGTAAAGCATGCACTCCCATGTTCCACCACCAGGGAGCTCATCCCCTGAAGTTCCAAGGGATCCCAGTATCCCTTGGGAGCACTGTGTATAAGCCGGCCCCGAAGGCCTGTTCCTCACTCTGGAATGTCTTATTAAAGACTGAGGTCGCTGTTACTTTAACCCCCCTGTGTGCAGTCTCATCTGTGTTAGGAACACAATACACGCCACACAACAATAACTGCCAATGAAGCATCACCTGAGGAGCTCCTCGGCCAGGCGGCTTGGAGGCAGGAGGGGAAGGGGAGGAGAAATGAGGGTCGGGGGGAAGGGTTGGTTTTTACTGAAATACTGATGATTTCAGACAAATGTTCAGTTTAAATGTTTTTTATTTAACAAAACGTTGGCTCAGATAGCTGCACCGTTACACGCTGGTGATTCCTTAACATCAAAAGGTATAATGACACTTAAGTTCAATCAACTTAAACTTTAACTGTCACCAAGGTGATGCCCATCATTGAAGTATCAACTGCACACCCAGCAGTGTGTCAGCCTTGTAAATAACACCAACATTGTTTCAGGCAAAGCGATCATTGATGAGATCCTGACGTAAGGTTCTTGCAGCTATCATGCCACCATGGGCCTGTACATGTGGTCTACAGGGGGGCAGGGGCATGGCTTCAGCGCCAGCCTGATTGTCTGGGCCGATGTCAGCGTCCGCCTCCTCGTCCTCCTCTTCCTCTCTTTGGTGAGATGGACTGTCAGACTCGTCAGGCAATTCTTGTCCCGTCCTGATAGCCAAGTTGTGCAGCATGGAGCACACCACCACGAATTGGGCTACCTGCTCAGGGTGGTATTGGAGCTCGCCTTCTGAGTGGTCCAGGCATCTAAACCGCTGCTTCAGCACTCCAATGGTTTTCTCTAAGATATTGCGAGTTGCTCTGTGGCTCTCATTGTATCACCTCTCAGCTTCAGTGGGTGTCATGCAGGGGGGTCATCAGCCAGGTGGCAAGGCCATATCCTTTGTCGCCAAGCATCCAGCATTGACCTTGTGGCTCATTGTTAAACAAGTCAGATACAGTGCTCTCACGCAGGATGTGAGCAACATGGATGCTGCCCAGAAATTGAGCATTCACTGCCAGTACAATTTGCTGGTGGTCGACAACCAGTTGGACATTCAGGGAGTGGAATCCCTTGCGGTTCCTGAAAACCTCAGCATCCTGAAAAGCTGCCCGCATCACGATGTGCGTACAGTCTATTGCTCCCTGCACCTTAGGGAAGTTTGTAATTCTGCAGAATCCTACACTCCTCTCACTCCGTGCTTCCTTGGTCATAGGGAAGCTGATCAAGTACCTCCTGCATGCGTACAGGGCTTCAGTGACCTGTCTAATGCAGCGATGTGTGGCATGCTGAGAAAGTCCGCAAATGTCGCCAGCTGTGGCCTGAAAATAATCCGAGGCATAGAATGACAGTGCCGCGGTGACTTTGATCTCGACGGACATTGCAGTACTGATGGTGCTGGCAGGCTGCAGTTCTGCCCTTATCAGCTGACAACCCTCAGTGATAACTTCTTTGTGGAAGCAGAGCCTCCGAAGGCAGGTGGTGTCGGGCACATCAAGGTAAGAATGCTTCTCCCTGTACTTGTGGGGGCTGTACCATCTGGTCCTCACGTCTTACATTGGGCACATAATGCTGTGGAGCATACCTTCGACGATCTCGAGTCTGCTGCATGTAATTGGTCACCAAGAGAGTGTGAGAATGCACAGGCCCCATTGCAGTAGCTCTCTGTTTTCCACCGATTGGTCACAAACAATGAATGTCCCGACAAAGACACCTATTCAATTCCAATCGGTCACAGTATGGTCAAGATATTTGTAGAAATGTTCACATCAACTTCAACGATTCCAGAGTACATCCGAACTTCCCTGAGGTTGAAGCACAGCAGCCTTTTAAAGGATGCGACATATGATGTAGAACATGGCGTCCATAACCCTGTGATTAGTTCCAGTTAGTTCTATTGTATATGTAGGTACTCTGTTAATGACGTCACGAGGCAGGGGTATGGTACTTAAACTGTGAAGAGTGTAGTCCTTTATTGCAGCTCCTAAAGTGAGGACACCAAGAGGTGAGCTCCCTTTTATACTGGGTTACCTGCAGTGTGCAGGTGACCCTTAGGTCTCCAGCAGCAGCACCCTCTGGTGTACAGGTAAGGTGTATACAGGGTGAAGGTACATTCAGTGTTACAGTACATCATAACATTGTAGGCATGCATTCATAACAAGTTCCACTTTTTCTGGACGGATTTTTTGAGCGAGCGATATTGTGGGCGATATGTGTGCGACGTGGTAAAAGTGACGCTGGACAATCTCATGGCCGCTAGTTTCGGTAAATATGCTCTTGACGACAAAAAAAAGTAGGCGGGCGTTGATTCTGTCCGGAAATTAACGCTGGACGATATTATGGGCATTGATTTCGCCCATTCTGATGATTCCACCCAAAAAAAGTGGGCAGGCGGTATTATTTTTTCCCGGCGTTAAACACATGGGGAAAGTAACGCTCGACAATAAGTTTCTGAGAAATGCCCGTCAGTTTCTATTTTGTGGCTAGATGGGCAATATCTGGGCGTTATACAGCATTTCAGCGGTAAAATGGGCGTTAAGTGGGCATTAAGTGGGTGTTAAGTGGGCGTTAAGCATGCAAAAAAAGTGGAACTCCTCTGGGATTTTTTTTTTAACTGCCCGCATGCCTGGTTTCCACTGAGCGGATCGGATTAAAATCACCCACAGATCTTAAATATGTTATTTCAATTCAAAGGCTCCATCATAGAGCTGCGTGAATGCTTAGCAGCTTTCTATAAACATGTCCACTATTTTAATAAAGGTGGTAACCAATTTATTTTAAATAGATTATTAAAATAACAGACAGAAGTATTTCAAATGAATGTGTTAAAATATTCGCGACTAATATAAGAACATAAGAACATAAGAACATAAGAAATAGGAACAGGAGTAGGCCATTTGGCCCCTCGAGCCTGCTCCGTCATTCAATAAGATCATGGCTGATCTGATCATGAACTCAGCTCCCCTGCCCTGCCCGCTCCCCTTATCGCTCAAAAATCTGTTTATCTGTGCCTTAACTATATTCAATGACCCAGCCTCCACAGGTCTCTGGGGCAGAGAATTCCATAGATTTACAACCCTCTGAGAGAATAAATTTCTCCTCATCTCAGTTTTAAATGGGCGGCCCCTTATTCTAAGACTATGTCCTGTAGTTTTAGTTTCCCCTATTACACATATTACACATTGCAATTTCAACCTGCAAGGGTCTCTTATTTTAGATGGGCAGTTTCGATGTCGATGGGTTTCAGTGGGCTTGATGAGTCAATCACCAACCCATCACTGAGTTGGCACAATTCCTTTGATATATGTCAATCAGGAGCTGTTAAATTCCTGAACTTGTTGCTGCTGAATGTGACTGGAGGTTAGCAGTGGGTAAGACAAATGCCCTGCAATAATGACCGGAATTTTCCCAGTGTCGAGCACGTGGGATTGGGAGCAGGTCGGCAGTTTAAAACCGTTGAAATTGCCATAATTCCGACGACGTCCACATTTAACTCTGGCGCGTTTCGAGGCACACCATGAACCCGCCCAGGAGAGGCAGGCGAACTCATTGAGATCATTAACTGCTTGTTGAGAGACTCTTAACTGCCTTTTAACATCAAGATAATGAAGAAGAAAGCTGTAGACTGCAGGAAGTTATCAATGAACTGGTCAGGTGGATAGAACAGTGGCAAATGGAATTCAACCCGGAGAATTATGAGGTAATGCATTTGGGGAGGGCTAATAAGGCAAGGGAATACACAATAAATGGTAGAACACTGAAAAGTGCAGAGGAACAAAGGGACCTGGGAGTACATGTCCACAGATTCTTGAAGGTAGCAGGACAAGTAGATAAGGTGGTTAAGAAGGCATATGGAATACTTGCCTTTATTAGCTGAGGCATAGAGTATAAAAGCAGGGAGGTTATGTTTGAACTGTATAAAGCATTCGTCAGGCCACAGCTAGAGTACTGTGTCATCATCATCATCATCAAAGGCAGTCCCTCGGGGTCGAGGATGACTTACTTCCACACTAAAAATGAGTACTCAGTTGACTGAAGAGCTCATTTTAAACGGTGGAAGATACCCGTGCATGAATTATTTTAACGTGGGCTGGCCGTTGCACACCAGCCACCACACGGGCTTGACAGAGCAATGACTTGGTCCAGTGGCAAGAGGATCCAAAACGACTGGAGACCAGGCTCCACCACATGTGTCAATACATACACACAAACGCAAACATACTCCTCCTGTCCTCCTTCCTTCCTCCTACCCACAGAACCTCTCTCTACATGGAATTCATAGTACGCAGGATGTTGAGGATGTTGCATGGACTGAGAATTTTAGCTAAGAAGAAAGAATGGATAGGCTGGGGTTGCTTTCTTTGAAACAGAGGAGGCTGAGGGGAGACCTTATTGAGGTGTATAAAATTATGAGGGGCCCAGTTAGGGTGGATAGGATGGATCTATTTCCCTTAGCGGAGAGGACAATAATGAGGGGGCAAAAATTTAAAGTAATTGGTACGAGGTTTAGAGGGGATTTGACAGGAACATTTTCCTTCCAGAGGGTGGTGGGGGTCTGGAACACACAGTCTGAAAGGGTGGTAGAGGCAGAAACCCTCACCACAATTAAAAAAGTACCTGGATGTGCACTTGAAGTGCCGTAATCTACAAGGCTACGGGCCAAGAGCTGGAAACTGGGATTAGGCCGGTTAGCTCTTTGTCGGCCAGCATGGGCACGAAGTAGCTTCCTTCGAAGCTGTAAATTTCTATGATTCTATGATCATCTTTAACTTGTTGCGCACGGGACTCACGCACCTCGGGAAGCTCGCCTGTGAAGGGGAGGCAGAAGCTCAGTGGCCATTGTGTAAGTCCATTAAGTGATAGCTGGAAAAAACACATAAATACTCACACCTTACACCTGCTTCCTTGCTTAAAAGAAAGGCTCTTGCTGACTCCATTTTGTGCAGAGATTTAGCTGTCAGGTGTTTGCAGGTCATTTCTGCAAGCTTGGAAGCCGCTCTCCTGCCAGTCACTATCAGAACATTGAAGGATTGTGACTCTGATCTCCACTTTATTTGGCAAACATCCTCTCTGTATCTGCCCTGTCAAGCCCCCTCAGAACATTATACATTTCAATAAGATAACCATCTAAGTCTTTTAAACTCCAATGATAAAAGTAGGGACAACTGTACAGGGCATTGGTAAGACCACACCTGGAGTAGTCCATACAGTTTTGGTCTCCTTATTTAAGGAAGGATATACTTGCACTGGAGGTAGTTCAGAGAAGGTTCATGAGGTTGATTCCTGAGATGTAGGGGCTGTCATATGGAGAAAGGTTGAGCAGGTTGAACATAAGCACCCATGGGGAGCGGGCGGGGAAGTGGAGTTGAGACCAGGATCAGATCAGCCATGATCTTATTGAATAGTGGAGCAGGCTCGAGGGACCAAATGGCCTACTCCTACGCCTAGTTCTTATGTTTGTATGTGCTTATGTTCAACCTTTCTTCATATGACAACCCTTTCATCTCAGGAATCAACCTCGTGAACCTTCTCTGAACTACCTCCAGTGCAAGTATATCCTTCCTTAAATAAGGAGACCAAAACTGTACAGAGTATTCCAGGTGTGGTCTTACCAATGCCCTGTACAGTTGTAGCAGGACTTCCCTACATTTATATTACATCCCCCTTGCAATAAAGGCCAACATTCCATTCGCCTTCCTAATTACTTGCTGTACCTGCATGCTAACTTTTTGTGTTTCATGTACAAGGACCCCCAAATCCCTCTGTACCACTGCATTGTGTAATCTCTCCCTATTTAAATAATAATTAGCTTTTTTATTTTTCCTACCAAAGTGGATAACCTCACGGTTTCCCACATTATACTCGATCTGTCAAATGTTTGCCCACTCACTGAGCCTATCTATATCCCTTTGTAAGATTTTTGTGTCCCCCTCACAACTTGCTTTCCCACCTATCTTTGTATCATCAGCAAATTTGGCTACATTACACTCAGTCCCTTCATCCAAATCATTAATATAAATTGTAAATAGTTGAAGCCCCAGCACTCCGCTAGTTTTAGTTTGCCAACCTGAAAATGACCCATTTACCCCGACTCTCTGCTTTCTGTTAGTTTGCCAATCCTCTATCCATGCCAATATATTATCCCCAACACCATGAGCTCTTATCTTGTGCAGTAACCTTTTATGTGGCACCTTATCGAATGCTTTCTGGAAATCCAAATACACAACATCTACTGGTTCCCCTATATCCACCCTGCTTGTTACATCCTCAAAGAACTCCAGAAAATTTGTCAAACATGATTTCCCTTTCATAAAACCATGCTGACTGCTTAACTGCATTATGATTTTCTAAATGTCCTGCTACTACTTCCTTAATGATAGACTCCAACACTTTTACCAATGACAAATGTTAGGCTAACTGGTCTATAGTTTCCTGCTTTCTGTCCCCCTCCTTTCTTAAATAGGGGCAATTAATTTGCAGTTTTTCAATCTGCTGGGTCCTGTCCAGAATGCAGGGAATTTTGGTAGATTACAACCAATGCATCCACTATCTCTGCAGCCACCTCTTTTAAGACCCTAGTATACAGGCCATCAGGTCCATGGGACTTGTTCACCTTTAGTCCCATTAGTTTGCCTAGTACTTTTTCTCTAGTGATAGTGATTGTTTTAAGTTTCCCCCTTGAGTATCTATTATTGGGATGCTTTTAGTGACTTCTACCGTGAAGACAGATATAAAATATTTGTTCAAAGTCTCTGCCATTTCCCTGTTTCCCATTATTAATTCCCCAGTCTAATCCTCTAAGGGACCAATGTTTACTTTAACCACTCTCTTCCTTTTTATATACCTATAGAAGCTCTTACTGTCTGTTTTTATATTTCTTGCTAGTTTACTCTTCAAAGCTATCTCCTCTCTCTTTATCATTTTTTAGTCGTCCTTTGTTGGTTCCTAAAAATTTCGCAATCCTCTCGCCTTCCACTGTTCTTTGCAACATTGCTGGCTGGGAGGCTCGGGATGGCCTCATAATGGCCAGATTTATTTAACTTGCACCAGTGCACCCATATGGCTGCCAGATTCTGTACTAACTTCCCTCTGCCCCCGCCCCCACCAACAACATCACAAGGCAGTCCTACATTGACCAAGCCATTCCTGTGACCCAAATTCCCATTGCTCAAGGTTAAGTAATGTCTCACCATTCATTCCAAGTAACATAGCCACTTCCGAGATAGCAGGCAAAAATGGATAAGATAGGAAAATTGTGCAAATAAATACATTTATGTGTGCCCTAAATATAACTAAAACTCAACATTAACATTTTTCATACACCCACGTGAATATACCTTTGTGCATCTAGAATTGTGTCTTTTTTCGTTTATGCGTGCTTCTACGAAGTGCAACCTCTGTGGCTACAACAGAGGTAGAGGCAGGCTGCTCAATTCCTGCTGCGACTGCTTTGACACTTTTGGCGGACGTTCTCTGGGTTTTGGAGCCTGTGAGGGCCCCACTAAATACTGCTTTCAACTGTGCTGGGGCAGGCTCTGCCATCGGGGCGCTGATTGAGGGGGAGGCCATGGGGGAGAAGTGGGAGTGCTTTGAACCCTCTCATAGGTCACCCGCACTTCCCTGCTAGCAAGGAGCTGGACAGCACCTTGCTGCACATCAGTGAGGCGATGAACGCCCAAGTCTATGTTGGTATCCCTCCTAGAGATGAGGTCAATGAGTGTCAGCAATCTGTTGTTCACAGCTAGCATGTTCTCGTTCGAATGGCACATTAGGTGCTCCATGCAGGTGGCCATCCTTTCCATCATCACCATCGCCTGTGAGATGGTGCTACCCATGTTGGAGATGGACTCCTCCATTCTCTCGACAATCGCACACATCGCGGCTGGTAAAGCTGTCAGAGCCTCATGCATTTGTTGCTGCTCCTCCAAGATAAACCTCTTTGTCGACGGTCCCATGAGGTTCAGCTTCAACATTCCACTGATCAGAGCTTGGAGTGTCCTGTGCCCTCTGGCGAGGAGTCTCCACTGCTGTCCCTATCTCCACCATCTGCTCTTGCTCACTTGCGATATGTGAGACACCAGGTGATAGCACTACTCTATGTCTCGATGGACCCGACGTGTGCGTATCTGCGCTGGTGCTGGGTGCGCATGGATGGTGCACCCTCAGAGAATGGAGCTACCTCTGAGGAGTTGTCTTCCTCCTCTGGCTGGTCAGTGAGGGGGAGCACTTGACGGTCCCGTGGGAGAGTAGAGACATGGGGCTAGAACCTCCACTTTTTTTGCATGCTTAATGCCCACTTAACACCCATGGCGTATAACGGCCAGCTATCGCCCATTTTGGCACAGAATGGAAACTGATGGGCTATTTTAGGAGACTTATCGCCAAGCGTTATTTTCCCAATGGGCTTAACGGCGAGAAAAAATATTACCGCCCGTCCACTTTTTTGGGGCGGAATGAGCAGAATGGGTGATTTCAATGCCCATAATATCGCCCAGCGTTACCTTCCTCACGGAATTAATGCCGAGATTCAATAATATCGCGCGGTGACTGTTTTTTGTCGTAAAGAGCATATTTACCCAAACTAGCGGCTATGGAGATCGCCCACCGTCAATTTCACCATGTCGCATACATATCGCTCAGAATATCGCCCGCTCAAAAAAACGGCCACAAAAAATTGAACTAACCGGGATGGACGCCAGCGGTGTGGCTGGCATTTGTTAAATCCCATTCTTACGTGGGGAGCTGATATCGGAAGGATTTGCCTGAAAGAGCGTTGATGTTGAGTGACAACGCTGACACACTGCTGTGTGTGTGCAGCTCAGACATCAAAGGTGCCAATCACCTTGGTGCCAGTTAAAGTTTACGTTGATTAATTTCACGGTAAGAAATCACCAGCGTGTAACGGCCCAGCTATCTGAGACAATGCACAACAAGGTTATGTTTAATAACAAAAGTTTAATACCAACATTGGTCTGAAATCATAAGTAACACAGCCAATAACACCCAACCCCCGCCCACATCCCACTTTTTCCACCCTTGACATAAATCACATGGTCAACATGTTCAGCAACACAGAATACAAAGGCAAAGCAGGAGCATGGTCCTCAGCCCCCATAAATTGTAACAAATTGCATACACCCAGATGGAGATATAACACAGCCATCACCTGCGCACATGCACCTCACTTTCCTTCCCCTCTCTCTTTCTTCTACTCACTTCTATCCCTTCCCCTCCTTGCTCCACGGCACCTGGCCGAGGAGCTCCTCCGGCGGTGCCTCATTGGGGGGATGAAGGCAGATGCGTTGGTTGCACAGGTACGGGAGCGGAAGGTGCTGAGGGGGCAACATTCTCTGATGCAGAAGCAGGATCTTGGTCCTTGCTCTCATCTGTCGTTCGCAGTGGTGGTGCAGAACCTAGGGGTGGAGTGCCATGCTCGGGGACCACTGGGAGGACTGTGGCAGCAGTGTTCCTGGCTATCGCATCCATGGACTCTGCCATGCATGGAATGTACTCAGACATGGTGGCCAGGTGTCGGGATATGCCCCCAAAGCTTCGATGAGCTGGTCACCAATGTCTACAGTCCTCCTGGACAACTGAACCATCTCTTCGCTGTCCTGTCATGCTCGTGGAACAGGCCTGCCGCGTCCACGAGGTCTCCGTGGGGTCAGCGCTATCCTGGGGACAAATGGGGTGCCCTGTGGTGAGGTGCTTGGGGCCGGCACCTCCAGAGTGGAGACGGGAATGACCGGAGGACCAATAGATGGCTTTGAGGTGGAATGGGTTCTGGAGCGTAGCGATGCAGGTTCTTTGAAGTCCGCGCTCTCATCCATCGAGAACAGACTGTAGAGGAGGACGAAAACCCCCTCATTTTACCGAGAAGGAAAAGGGCTGTGGGATCTGTCTGTGCTGCAATGTGAAATTGAAACCGAGACAGTTTGACCTTGGCAGAGCAGTGATTGGACGGGGGAGGACACCGGAGTGCCAATGGTGGGACAGAGTCAGCCCGAAGCATGGGGCTTTCAAGCCAATGGGAGAGCACCTGCTCGAAAACTGTGGGACTGACTCATCGCCATTATCGGGCTATTGTCTTCCCCATGTTTACACTATGGAAGGAAATTATGCAGACCTTCAGAAAACTAGGGAACCCAAAACAACCCAAGGGCCTACACAATGGCTACAGGAGGCCAACGCAATCAACACGCACTCAAACCTTGAGTAGATTAACATCAGTGGAAAAAACCCGCAATAATCTAAAACTGCTGCATTTTTCAAAATCACAAAGCCCACCAATGGGAAGGATCGATTTCAGCAGGAGAGGCGGACTGGATAATCTGGCTATAAAAAGGGGTTTCTGACATAGTGTGTGTGGTTCCCTGCTCTTGTGATCCAACAACCAGCAAGCCTCTCGACACTGAAGGAAAACCAGTGTCCGAAGACACCGAAGACAGAAGAAACAAACCACCAGACTGCAGAAGGCACAGTAGTGAGTATAACCTCTGGTCCCCGGAACTCCCAACTCAGTTAGGCCAGGAAAGGTGGGAGGTTGGGCATTGTACTGTTAAACTTGTGTAAAGATTTTCGTTGTGTCCGTTTAGTGGGATTTAGGGGGATTGTTTTGTTGGTGTATTGCTGTTTGTTGAGATACACCTTGTCAAATAAATTGGAAGCCTAAGTTCCTCTTGGAATCACCTTGTCTCAGTTCTATTGTATTACATCTCCTGATCGTGAGTCTTATGTCAGAACAGGTGTAAGGGAAGCTAGGAGCGCCTCGAAAACGCTGAACTGTGTGTCACAGGCTAGGGAAGAAGGGGTTAGGAGTGTTTGACACTCACAGGTGCCTCACAGGCTAGGCATAAGCTGTGGGGACGCACGAGTCTCAAAAACCCCCTTCATAAGCTGTGGACACAGTCTCTCCAGCGATGCTCTTGCAGCACTCAGGGTACCTCACAGGGCAGGCATAAGCTGTGAGGGCAGAAGCCCAGAGAAAGACACCAAAGGCACAACAACACTCCCTGAGAACCCATTACAAGACCCAGCAGATTGACGGGCGACAATAGGAGCTCCTCAGCACCAGATGTAGTAGGATCATCCGCCGACTCCTGCGCCGCCCCCCCTACCTTCTGGCCTCTGTGGCCTTGCCTGGGGCCACGCTGCAAGACACAAATGAGGCTATTAGAGGAGAAAGGGGTGCTAGGGTGACAAGGTGAGTCCAGCGCTACACACAGCATATGCACGACAAAAGCACCACCGCTCTCAAAATCATCGCAGACATCACATTTCATGACCATCAACACATTGCGGATTGTAATGATTTTCATTAGGCCAGCATTATTTCTGTGACACTTTTAGAGATCGTCTATCATTTATGATTGGTCGGATATGAGTTAATGTGGCAGTTATTGACTTTACATCATGCAATGGTGTAAGCTTTACTCACATGGCATCACTTCAGGGTCTGCAGATGCATCTGTGGCTGTCCGGGGGTGCTTCCCCACAGGTGCCAGCATTCGCTCCTCCATGTCAGTGATGGCTTTGGGGACTGGTGGCCTCCCACCAGTTCACCTCTGCATGGACCTCATTGTCGATAGCTTCTTCTGTAAAAGATGACAGGACGTCATGGCATGAGATCGTTGCATGATATCATTACTAGGTACTGTCACAGAGACTGATACAACACATAACCAACAGATGTAATCATGATTATTATGATTATTACCATTATTTACCTAAAGACGTACACCGTGACAGCAGGCTTTGAGTAAAACATTCCCAATAAATGTGCAAGACTTCACAGCTGCTGATAGTCACTCATGACTGTTACAAATCAAATTATATAAATACATAAGTACTTATAAATCAATGTAATACTTACTCTTGCGGATCCCACAAGGTCATTCCATCGATTGCGGCATTGGTTGCCCTCACGCACCTCGTTGGTCGCCGACGAGACAACCTCTGCTGTCTCGGTCCATATACTCTGGTAGGCCTTTGGGGTGGGCTTCCCACGCCCTCCCTTGTCAAATCACCCCAGCATGACTCGATCTCCTGCAGGAGGGAGGCAATTGCCTCGTCCGAGAACCTCCTGGCTCTTTCGCGGCCTCCAATGTGCTCCTCTCCCACATCACTGCTCTCTCCAGCATCAGTCTCCATAGCGTGCTGTGATGCCTCCTCCTCTCCCTCCATTACAGGGCAAATTCCGTCAAATATGTGATTGTTAACAGCTACTTTTTGTTTGCCTACTTGTTATGAAGCTCTAAAGTCTCCCTCCTTCCTTCCAAAACAGCCACACCACACCCAGTCACGCCTTCAGTACCTCTCTCTCTGTCTCCTCTTCTGTACATGTCATGGTGACCCTTGACCTCCTGAATCGCGGGAATCGAGCATTGCCATGCCGTTGCTAAGGACGGCCACGCTTCACGGCAGGTCAGAAAGATTGAACGCCACCGCCCATTTGATATCGCTCACGGTAACGCCCATTTTCAAAAATATAAACTAGGTGTTTTGAGAATGGCAAGAAGCCGGCGATCTGAAAACCCTTTTTTATCGCCCACGCCAGAAATAATGCCCACTTTTGGGCGATAAGCTCAAAAGTGGAGGTTCTAGCCCATGAATTAGACCTCTTATGATAATAATGTGTTACATGATGATATTTCACGGGCTGCTGTCAACAGTCACCATGAATGAATGTTGCATGCCATGTGGGGTATTTAATACTGTCACCAGGTGCTGGGAGGTCCCCTTCTCTCCATCTCCCACCAGCAGCTCTATCACTCCACTTACTTCGAGAGCCTCCTCCTCTGCTGGCATCAAATTTGTATATATTGGAGGGCCATCTCCGGTTCTCGCTCTTTCTCTCCTGATCTGTGCTCTCTTCTCCTGCAAGGAGGGAAAGAAGAGAACTTTGAGTGAGAGTTATGGAATGAGTGTAAGGGATGTATGGGCTATGTCTATAGCAGGTCAATATAAAGGAGTGGCGTTTCATTACCAAATAACCTCCTTCTGTGGCATTACTTTCTACGATTGCATTAGGATGCGGGTAAGTGTCAGTGGTGGTCCGTTAGATGGGGATGTGAGTAGGTACATAGACAGAGAGGGATGGGTGCACCTGCAAAGTCCGTTGGTGTGAGGAGTGATGTGTAGGAGTAGGCTTGGGAAGGCAGAGTGATGGGGTTGGGGTGACACGCACATCAGGGTGTAGTTGAATGTGGCATTGTACTCACCTTTCCTGACCTCATGAGATCCTGAAACCTCTTGCGGCATTGAATCGAGGAGCAGCTGACAATACCCTTGCTGCTTATTTCTTGTGCAATCTCCAGCCATGTACTCTTGGTTTCTCTGGCTGCTCTCTTCTTGCCACTACCAGGGAATAGGACCTCCCTCTGTGCTCTGACTCCCTGGACCAGTACTTCCAGGGAGGCGTCAGAGAACCTCGACGCAGCCTTCTGTCACTGTGATTCCATCCTTGCTTGCACCCATACAAAGCTCTTCGAAATATAGCAATAGCCACCTCTCCCAACCACCTGTTAGCCTCCTCCAACAACCTTCAATGCTGATGTGTGCAAGGCTCCTTTAAATATCATCGGTAGCGTCATCAGACCTGCTCCATTTAATTGACTGGGAAAGCCGCACGAATCTTTCAATTAATGTAATTCAGTTAAACGCACATTGCAGAATACGCTGTTGAAAAGTTCAGAATGGCAACCCGCTACGCGGCCCACTACGCACCCGCCCCAACTCTAAGATAATAGTTCTGGCCAATGTCTTCTTTTATGTGACTTGACAGCAAGAAGGTACTTGTCTGGGACCAACTCTCTGAAATTCCCTCACTAAATCTCTTAGCCTCCCTCTCCTCCTTCCCAAAACCCATCTCTTCACCAAAGCCTCTGGTCCTTGCTAACCTCCCCCTTTTTTCCTGAAATATGATGTGACACTGACGCCATTTTTCTGGGAGTCCTGCTAATCTTGCACTGAAGTTACAGCAGGAAAGCGAGATATCCCCATCACCCTTTTGCCTTATCAGAAGATTGTGGGTTCAAGTCCCACTCCAGAGACTCGTGCACATAAATCTAGGCTGACACTCTAGTGCAGCACTGAGGGAGTGCTGCACTGTCGGAGATGCCGTCTTTTGGATGAAACGTTAAACTGAGGTCCCGTCTGCCCTCTCAGATGGACGTAAAAAGACCCCACGACACTATTTTGAAGAAGAGCAGGGGAGTCATCTCCAGCGTCCTAGCCAATATTTATCCCTCCATCAACACAACAAAAACAGATTATCTGGTCGTTGTCACATTGCTGTTTGTGGGGGACAGCGGATGGCCAAGAGGTGCAAGTGACCTTCCACCCACCAAGATGCCAGATTTGTGCGGGTGGGAGTCGGCGGGCGTCGGCGCCAGAACGGGGAAGGATCGCTGCGAGGAGGCTGGTCTGCCCCTGACGGTAGGTCTGAAGACCTGCAAAAAAAGGTTAGTGAACATTTAAAAAAAACATTTCTTAAAGCAACTTACCTGCACGGGGTCCCCTGATGGTGTTCCATTTTTTTTTGCATTGATTTTTCTTTTCAGCTCTTCGACCCTCCGTGGGCCCGACTCTATCCTCGGCGGCACTTCGGCGGCAAGAGCTTTTGTCGCCGAGATAGGGAGATCCCACCTGTTCCTGCCCAGTTTGACGGCATACGTCGCTCATTTGCCACCAGCCCAACTTTTAAATTATTTTTCGTCAATTTCCCGGCCAAAGTGCCGCCTGGTCTCTCAGCGGCCATTGGCGGGCTTTTGCACGGAACTTGGGCGGGACCTGGCCTTCACCAAGTTTGGCCCCTGAATCTCGAACTGTTTGGCTCTGGGTTTTGAAATGCTGCACACGTTCAGAAGTTTATTTTGCTGTACATATGGAGCATGAGCACCACCTGCGTCTGACTGCTGCAAATCTGCTTCTAGTCTGGATCTGAACAAAATTCAGTTACCCAAATCATCTAAAATCGGATGGATTTCACTTCTCAAATTTAGAATAAAATGAGAAAAGGCCATTGAGCCCATTAGTATAGACATTTAGGGAAAGAAATTCGGTTGTTTAGCGCCACCATTAGCACCAGAGAGGGGCACTAAGGGGCTCCTAAACACCTCCCACCCGAGCGCCATGCTGTCAGCTCCTGCCGCAAACTTCAGTGAAAGTTTAGCGGCGGCGCTGACAGTTTGCGCTGCACTCGCTAGCCCCGCCCAGTCAGTGATGTCACCAAGTGCGCAAAGCCCCCGTAGTCCCACGTTTGCAAAATTCACTCTTTCATCTGCGGTGGTGCCTGGCGCTGAGACCGGTGGGGGAAAGCAGTCGGTCCAGCGACGATCCCGGAGCGATATCGTCCGAAGTGCAAGGGAAGTGCTGAAATTACAGTTTATAAACTTCGATTTCTTTGTTGCAGTGGTGAGGAAGTGTGGGTGAGGTTTATTGAAATTTTCACCAAGATTATTTTTTCATCGTCAGGCACGAGGATGCCGGCATCCTAGCACAAAAGAATTGAGTGGACCTCCTGCGCTATCGGTCCGTTAACGCCCTAAGAGGAGTGTGGAATAATTCTCTTAGCGCTCCACTCTCCTCTTGAGGCGATACAACTGAATATCCCACTTTGAGGCAGTAGACATTGTAAAGTCCTTACTCTACAGCATGAAACTACACGAGGCACATTTTGGGGACAAGGTCACTCTGTGACCTGTTCTCTTTATTTACAGGACTCCAAAGACGATGACCTTGTGTGGGACCTCCCTTTTTATACCTGTGTGATCAGGTAAGGAGTCTCTCCCACAAGTTCACCCCTTGTGGTCAAGGTGTGCATCTAGGTTCAGTGTATACAGTAATACAGTGGTGTTACATTGTGGTTGCATACATGACAGACATCACCTGGTGCTAAAGGTAGCGCCCTGGTGGTGTCACCGCCTCACAGCGGGCGATACCGAATTTCTAGCCCTAATTTGAATTTGTAGTTTGATGAAAGATAAATAATAAAAAATAAGACTTCAAAAAAAAATAGAAGTATGTGAATGTTCTCACTAAACCCCAAGGATAAAAGAACCTGGCATTCCCATGGGATCCTTTCGATCTCCCTCCGTAACTTTGACGGAGATTTGGTGGACCCCGAGAATGGTGTAGTTGGCTAAAAGACATTTTAGCCAACTACACGTCTGTGCTATTTTTCTAGGAATCCCGCCAATCTTCCACTGAAGTTACGATAGGAGATAAAGATCTACCCCATCATCCCCAGGATATTAATCAAATATAATTTACATTTTCAACCCTGTTTGATTACTTTCTATGAGCAATATTTCCAAGCGTCTTAACAGGAAACTGATTCACAGTGTTCCATTGCAGAGGGGGAACATTTCCTCATTTCTATATGCAACATAATCATCAAGTTATTTATAAAGAACGTGTTTATGATTTCACTATGCCAACGCACAGAGGAATTCTTCCCCTTTTATCTACCTATATCATCATCATATTTCAGCTCTTGGATAATCTCTGCGTGCAGTCCCACACAGTGAAAAGAAAAACGAACCACTATTTGGGTGATCTCAACAGTAACAAAATATATAACAGTTTGCATCAAATTACTTCAAAAATGCCTGAAGATGACCAAAGACTGAAAATTTGCGTATAAATTTTAAAAATAATCAGTTAAGTGAAGAAAATTTGCCCACAAATTTTACAAATTATCAGCGCAAATGTAAATTTGTATTTAGAGTGAACGATGTTTCCCACTGTTCTGACAAATACTTTGTATTGACTGGAACCTGCCTCTTGGGCACAGATCGAACATTAAAAATGCTGTATTAGATGGGCAACTATTGGTGCATTGTAAGTAAAGCCACCCAGATCTTGCATTGGTAGAGCAATATGAAGGATGTTGGTGTAAAAGCCCAGCAAAAAAGTTACGCTTTTATTGCTTGGAGCAAGTCCTAGTGGCCCACTGTTCAACAATTGACAGTTCAGTGAAGAGCATCATTGAACCTCTCACTGATGATGGGAGGAGAGTGGGCAGTGCTTCACACTGGTCGTTCAGTTAGTTAACGAGGAATTGTTGGTGTTGGGGAATAATTAAATCCCTTTGGGCTCGAAATTCGGATTCGCTGCGGTTGGGCGCTAACCTTTGAGAAGTTTGCAAGTTTAGCGCCAGGCGCTAATCAATCTCGCTGCCCGCTAAATTCAGTCTCAGCGCTCAAAGAATACAGGGGAGCACTAAATCAGGCGCTAATAGCATAGGTGAGTGGTGTTTGGCTCCAAGCGATAACAAAAATGAGGTGTTGTGTAATCGGGAGTGAGCATTGGCGAAGGCACCTTCCTGCCATTAAAGGGGAGGGTCACTAGAGTCTGCACACCAGCCCCCAATGATTCAGGGAGTGTAGAATGGCGATAAGCTGTGTGATGAAATGCAAAGTCCTTTGATGGCCCGCAACACTCCGGGGACTAAACAGCCTTTATTTGGATGCAGATACATCCTACGTTCTCTGCCACTCATAACTGACCTTTGGAACCGAAGTTCCTTGACAGCTGGGATGCATCCCCTTAAGTGTGCCCCGCCAGCCGGCTGGTTCATACCTCCGCTCCCTGACACTGTCAGCGCGAGACTAAGGCGGGAGGCGCTACTGAAGTTTGCAGATTGGGTGCCCAGCAAGCGTTGCACGCTCGCTGATGTCACGATTGGCATGGCCAAAGGTGCTGAGGCGCTAACTGTTATCGCCGGCGCTATGGGGCCGGAGAATTTGCCGTGCGACGTGGGATTCTCCCCACCATTACTGCCTGAGCGTCCCGTTGGCGCTGCTGCCAGGCGCGAACATGCCAAATTTCTCCCCCTTAGTTCTGGCAACCAACGTCATTAATTTCTGGGGGCTTCTCCCGATTTGATTGTCCACCGTGATCTGGGTGGAAGATCCATGGAAGCTCTGAAGGAATGGCGAAAATGCTGTCTTCACAATTTTCCCAACGTTTTCACGGATCTACCGCCAAAGTTATGGTGGACAACTGGAAGAACCCCAGTGAAAAGTCGACCCGCAGGTGATAGTGAGGCAACTAGATAAAGAAGGAGCAGTGCTCTAAAGAAGGAGTGAGTTCACTCACTCAACTCTAAGATAACTTCACTACACGTCTCATCAATCTTTTTATGATAGTTTTCGAATGCCTACAATTGGGCCCTCTGGAGCAAGCAGCCAAACAAGGCAGCAGGGCACAGCTTCCAGGCACAGAAGAAGAATACAGAGTTATTCTGACCTGGACCTCCAAGATTCTCTCTCTCTCTCTCTCTCTCTCTCGCGGAAATTGAATTAAGAAGGCGGAGACTCCTAGGTGTCTGTGCCAGCAAACCTACCAGGAATGTCACACGTGCCACCTTTTTTTTAAATTAGGAACAGGAGTAGGCCATCTAGCCCCTCGAGCCTGCTCCGCCATTCAACAAGATCATGGCTGATCTGGCCGTGGACTCAGCTCCACTTACCCGCCCGCTCCCCATAACGCTTAATTCCCTTATTGGTTAAAAATCTATCCATCTGTGACTTGAATACATTCAATGAGCTAGCCTCAACTGCTTCCTTGGGCAGAGAATTCCACAGATTCACAACCCTCTGGGAGAAGAAATTCCTTCTCAACTCGGTTTTAAATTGGCTCCCCCGTATTTTGAGGCTGTGCCCCCTAGTTCAAGTCTCTCCTACCAGTGGAAACAACCTCTCTGCCTCTATCTTGTCTATCCCTTTCATTATTTTAAATGTTTCTATAAGATCACCCCTCATCCTTCTGAACTCCAACGAGTAAAGACCCAGTCTACTCAATCTATCATCATAAGGTAACCCCCTCATCTCCGGAATCAGCCTAGTGAATCGTCTCTGTACCCCCTCGAAAGCTAGTATATCCTTCCTTAAGTAAGGTGACAAAAACTGCACGCAGTACTCCAGGTGCGGCCTCACCAATACCCTATACAATTGCAGAAGGACCTCCCTGCTTTTGTACTCCATCCCTCTTGCAATGAAGGCCAACATTCCATTCGCATTCCTGATTACCTGCTGCACCTGCAAACTAACTTTTTGGGATTCATGCACAAGAACCCCCAGGTCCCTCTGCACCGCAGCATGTTGTACTTTCTCCCCATTCAAATAATATTCCCTTTTTCTGTTTTTTTTCCCAAGGTGGATGACCTCACACTTTCCGACATTGTATTCCATCTGCCAAACCTTAGCCCATTCGCTTAACCAATCCAAATCTCTTTGCGGCCTCTCTGTGTCCTCTACACAACCCGCTTTCCCACTAATCTTTGTGTCATCTGCAAATTTTGTTACACTACACTCTGTCCCCTCTTCCAGGTCATCTATGTATATTGTAAACAGTTGTGGCCCCAGCACCGATTCCTGTGGCATACCACTAACCACCGATTTCCAACCCGAAAAGGACCCATTTATCCCGACTCTCTGCTTTCTGTTAGCCAGCCAATTCTCTATCCATGCTAATACATTTCCACTGACTCCGCGTAGCTTTATCTTCTGCAGTAACCTTTTGTGTGGTACCTTATCGAATGCCTTTTGAAAATCTAAATACACCACATCCATCGGTACACCTCTATCCACCATGCTCGTTATATCCTTAAAGAATTCCAGGAAATTAGTTAAACATGATTTCCCCTTCATGAATCCATGCTGCGTCTGCTTGATTGCACTATTCTTATCTAGATATCCCACTATTTCTTCCTTAATGATAGTTTCAAGCATTTTCCCCACTACAGATGTTAAACTAACCGGCCTATAGTTACCTGCCTTTTGTCTGTCCCCTTTTTTAAACAGTGACGTTACATTAGCTGCTTTCCTATCCGCTGGTACCTCCTCAGAGTCCAGAGAATTTTGGTAGATTATAACGAATGCATCTGCTATAACTTCAGCCACCTCTTTTAATACCCTGGGATGCATTTCATCAGAACCAGGGGACATGTCTACCTTGAGTCCCATTAGCCTGTCCAGCACTACCCCCCTAGTGATAGTGATTGTCTCAAGGTCCTCCCTTCCCACATTCCTGTGACCAGAAATTTCTGGCATGGTTTCTGTGTCTTCCACTGTGAAGACCGAAGCAAAATAATTGTTTAAGGTCTCAGCCATTTCCACATTTCCCATTATTAAATCCCCCTTCTCATCTTCTAAGGGACCAACATTTACTTTAGTCACTCTTTTCCGTTTTATATATCTGTAAAAGCTTTTACTATCCATTTTTAGGTTTTGCGCAAGTTTACCTTCGTAATCTATCTTTCCTTTCTTTATTGCTTTCTTAGTCATTCTTTGCTGTCGTTTAAAATTTTCCCAATCTTCTATTTTCCCACTAACCTTGACCACCTTATACGCATTGGTTTTTAATTTGATACTCTCCTTAATTTCCTTGGTTATCCACGGCTGGTTATCCTTTCTCTTACTGCCCTTCTTTTTCATTGGAATATATTTTTGTTGAGCACTAGGAAAGAGCTCCTTAAAAGTCCTCCACTGTTCCTCAGTTATGCCACCGTTTAGTCTGTGTTTCCAGTCTACTTTAGCCAACTCTGCCCTCATCCCACTGTAGTCCCCTTTGTTTAAGCATAGTACGCTCATTTGAGACACTACTTCTTCACCCTCAATCTGTATTACAATTTCAACCATACTGTGATCACTCATTCCTTGAGGATCTTTTACTAGGAGATCGTTTATTATTCCTGTCTCATTACACAGGACCAGATCTAAGATAGCTTGCTCCCTTGTAGGTTCTGTAACATACTGTTCTAAGAAACAATCCCGTATGCATTCTATGAATTTCTCCTCCAAGCTACCCCATGCGATTTGATTTGACCAATCGATATGTAGGTTAAAATCCCCCATGATTACTGCCATTCCTTTTTCACATGCCTCCATTATTCCCTTGATTATTGCCCGCCCCACCGTGAAGTTATTATTTGGGGACCTATAAACTACGCCCAGCAGTGACTTTTTCCCTATCTCTAATCTCCACCCACAATGATTCAACATTTTGTTCATTCGAGCCAATATCGTCTCTCACAACTGCCCTGATATCATCCTTTATTAACAGAGCTACCCCACCTCCTTTCCCTTCTTGTCTATCTTTCCGAATCGTCAGATACCCCTGTATGTTTAATTCCCAGTCTTGACCACCCTGCAACCACGTTTCTGTAATGGCCACCAAATCATACCCATTTGTAATGATTTGTGCCGTCAACTCATTTACTTTATTTCGAATGCTGCGTGCGTTTAGGTAGAGTGTTTTAATACTAGTTTTTAAACCATGATTTTTTTGTTTTGACCCCTCCTGCAGCCTCTTTACATTCAGTGGCCCTTTTTGTTTTTTGCCTTCGGTTTCTCTGCCCTCCACTTTTACTCATCTCCTTTCTGTCTTTTGCTTTTGTCTCCTTTTTGTTTCCCTCTGTCTCCCTGCATTGGTTCCCATCCCCCTGCCACATTAGTTTAACTCCTCCCCAACAGCACTAGCAAACACTCCCCCTAGGACATTGGTTCTGGTCCTGCCTAGGTGCAGACCATCCGGTTTGTACTGGTCCCACCTCCCCCAGAACCGGTTCCAATGCCCCAGGAATTTGAATCCCTCCCTGCTGCACCACTGCTCAAGCCACGTATTCATCTGAGCTATCCTGCGATTCCTACTCTGACTAGCACGTGGCACTGGTAGCAATCCTGAGATTACTACTTTTGAGGTCCTACTTTTTAATTTAGCTCCTAGCTCCTTAAATTCGTCTCGTAGGACCTCATCTCTTTTTTTACCTATATCGTTGGTACCAATGTGCACCACGACAACTGGCTGTTCACCCTCCCTTTTCAGAATATCCTGCACCTGCTCCGAGACATCCTTGACCCTTGCACCAGGGAGGCAACATACCATCCTGGAGTCTCGGTTGCGGCCGCAGAAACGCCTATCTATTCCCCTTACAATCGAATCCCCTATCACTATCGCTCTCCCACTCTTTTTCCTGCCCTCCTGTGCAGTAGAGCCAGCCACGGTGCCATGAACTTGGCTGCTGCTGCCCTCCCCTGATGAGTCATCCCCCTCAACACTACTCAAAACGGTGTATCTGTTTTGCAGGGGGATGACCGCAGGGAACCCCTGCACTACCTTCCTTGCACTGCTCTTCCTGCTGGTCTTCCATTCCCTAGCTGGCTGTGGACCCTTCACCTGCGGTAAGACCAACTCACTAAACGTGCTATTCACGTCATTCTCAGCATCGTGGATGCTCCAGAGTGAATCCACCCTCAGCTCCAATTCCGCAACGCTGTCTGTCAGGAGCTGGAGGCGGATACAGTTCCCGCACACGTAGTCGTCAGGGACACTGGAAGTGTCCCTGAGTTCCCACATGGTACAGGAGGAGCATATCACGTGACCGAGCTCTCCTGCCATGACTTAACTCTTAGATACACTTAAATTGGCAACAACAGTGCTAAAGTTTACTCACTGATATAGAAGAGAAAAAAGAAAAACTACTCACCAATCACCAGCCAATCACTTACCCTCTTGGCTGTGACATCACCTTTCTGTTTCTTTCTACTTCTTTTTTGCCTTCTCCCTGTAGCTGCACAACACCTCCTCGACGCTGCTCCCGACTCAGCGACGCACTTCCTCACTCTGCTCCTGACTGCCGCCGCGTTGGGCCTTTTGTAGGCCTCTCGCCGACCCCGGAACTCACACCTCTCCACGCACCTCCTTGACGCTGCTCCCGACTCAGCGATGCACCTCCTCACGCTATTCCCGACTGCCGCCGCATTGGGCCTTTTGTAGGCCTCTCGCCGACCCTGGAACTCACGCCTCTCCTCGACGCTGCTCCCGACTCAGCGACGCACCTCCGACGCTGCTCCTGACTGCCGCCGCATTGGGCCTTTTGTAGGCCTCTCGCCGACCCTGGAACTCACGCCTCTTCACGCACCTCCTCGACGCTGCTCCCGACTCAGCGATGCACCTCCTCACGCTGAAGGGACGTGTCACTGAGTGCCAACTCTGTCACCTCTGGGAATGTCAACTAGTGCTGTAAAAAGTTCAATGAACTCATCAGGGAAGGCAAGGTACCTCAATGGACAGGAGGAGGCCATTCGGCCTATCGTGTCTGTGCCAGCAGAAAAAGAGCTATTCAGCCCTAATCCCACTTTCCAGCTCTTGGTCTTGTAGGTCACAGCACTTGAAGTGCCCATCCAAGTACTTTTTAAATGCGGTGAAGATTTCACCTTTCAGGCTGTGTGTTTCAGACCCCTACCACCCTCTAGGTGAAAAAATTTCTCCTCAACTCCACTCCAATCCTGCTACTAATTACTTTAAATCTATGCCCCCTGGTTATTGTCCTCTCTGTAAAGGAAATAGGTCCTTCCTAGCCGCTCTATCTAGGGCCCTCATAACTTTATACACGCCAATTAAATCAGCACTCAGCCTCCTCAGTCCCAAAGAAAACAACTCCAGCCTATCCAAACTTTCCTCATAGCTAAAATTCTCCAGTCCTGGCAACATCCTCGTAAATCTCCTCTGTACCCTCTCTAGTGCAATCACATCTTTTCTGTAATGTGGTACGCAGTACTCTAGCTGTAGCCTAACTAGTGTTTTGTACTGTTCTGGCATAACCTTCCTGCTCTTGCATTCTCTGCCTCGGCTAATAAAAGTATCCCGTATGCCTTCTTAACCATTGTATCTACCTGTTCTGCTACATTCAGGGATCTGTGGACGTGCACTCCAAGGTCCCTCTGTTCCCCTACACTTCTCAGTATCCTACAATTTATTGTGTATTCCTGTGTCTTGTTAGCCCTCCCCAAATGCATTACCTCACACTTCTCCGAATTGAATTCCATTTGTTACTCTTCCACCCACCTGACCAGTCCATTGATATCTTCCTACAGTCTACAGCTTTCTTCCTCACTATCAACCACATGGCCAATTTTTGCATCATCTGCAAACCTCTTAACCATTCCCCCTTCATTGAAGTCTAAATCATTGATATGTACCTCAAAACGCATATATTCTTTATTCTCTAAAAGCTACACTTTTATAACCATCCCTTCACAATGCACTCTGGTTAATGGTTAAGGTAATCTAAACTCAAAATCTTGCAATATGGCTACCCAGCTTCCAGTAATGATTTGTACGCACAACCCAGAACCCCTTCCTTCACTTTAGTAAACTGATACCACCACATCTCTTACTTCAGCTCTACCAGGCGACTTGGCACATACCTCAACTGCTAGCCTTCCCCTCATTTTCTCATTCTTCCTACAGGAGAAATTGGTGCACAATGCCTGCCAGATGGGGTAGCCGAATCTTTTAACCCCTCATGCCACATGAGAAGAAGACCATGGAATTCATGGAGAGGCACTCTGCTCTAGCTGTGGGAGATAGCGAGGCCAGCAGCAAATTGCTGGTGCTGGGTCATTGACTGTTACCCTGGCAACCCTGTGAAGTATTACACAACCATAACCTCCCATCCCATTCTCTGTCTCCGTAATCCAAAAGGGATATTGCTCACCTATTCTAAGTTGCAGCCTCCTTTCCTGTAGATCCACCACAATAATTTGGGGCACAGAGGGAGGAAGATCGATATGATCCAGAGGAGGAAGAATAATTAGGGCGATGACGAGGCAGATGATGAAAAGAAGAGAGATGATGGTGGACTGAAGCCTACCCATGAATTCTTGCACAGACCTCCTGCATCTTGGTTATCTGCCCCAAACCCCACTGCATAACCTTTTTCTTCACTCCCAGGCACCAGTTCAGAAGCTTTCATCCAAAGGCAATTAGTGAGGTTATGGTACCAGGCGATTCACAGAGCACAAGGAAGTCAGAGGACTGGGAAGTGGGTAAGACTGTGCCACCTTCCCAGTGGAGGCAGAAAAGAAGACAACCAATGGCTTTGGAGTCGAACCCAGAACTCACAAGTACTCACCTGAGAAGAAGGACGTCACACCTACAATCCTGCTTTGAGTTTAGTCTCCGAGTGTGTTGGTCAACTGATACGAGTGAATCTTGAGTCCACAGCTATCCTTTTTGGCAACATTAGGGAAGTTTCTTCTTTGTTGCAGGTACCAATGGAGCAGGTGGTAACTTCAGTGAAATATTCAACAAATTGTCAACTATGAAGCATCCAAGGACCAGTTTGTGCCTCCATCTCCATGGAAGACTGCATCTCAGTGGCAGCAAAAGGGGAGGGAATAGAGAGCATTCTGATAGCTGACTTCTAGATGATGGTGGCCATAATATATGCTGCTGTTCTCAGAGCTTTCAGGATCTGATAGCTACCGTTAGACCAAGAATCTCGCTGATCAGTGGGGCACAGTGAAATGGTGAGAGCTGGAGTTAACATGCCTGATACACCATCTCTCAGAGCAGCTGCACATTCCAGGCCTCTGGCCTTCCCCCTCAGATCACCACACAAGTGGAACATGGGGACGAGTCCAGGCTGCCCTAGAAACCAGCTCCAAAGATGCAACCAGCAGTGGCTCCCTGCCAGGAACAAGGTGCCATGAGAGGAGGACCACCTCAGTCCCATAACCCTCTTATGATTGAGCAGCCCACCATCTCCTGCAACCCTGCACATTGGGTGCCACCTAGGAGAAGCACTAGAATAGATGAAAGAAAAGCATATAGAGGAACCCAGGGGAAGATTGGTATAGCTCAGGTGGCTGTTTAAGATTCTTTGTGGTTACAATTCCAGGAGGCCACTTTGCTAGCAAAGATCTGGTGGAGTGGATCTCCTGGCTGCCTATGGAGCCCACTGTGGACCCTGTTCCAAATTGTCGGGAAAGAGTCATTTACTTATTTGTGATGGGCTGTTGGTGCCAACCCTGACAGAGGCTTGGAAAGCCGAAGTGCTGCTATGCTGCAACTCAGGATGTCCAGAAAGGGCCTTCCAGATACAGAATGGCCTATATCTGCAACTCTCAAAGGAGCTTTCAGGCTAGCTCTGGCAGGTGATCGGCCCTCTCTAGGATCAATTACTGGTTACCTCCTGCATTTTGGAGCCTATTCCTGTTCTCGTCAGTTGTAGATTCTATTGAGCCGATCAGGAGATGGAATGGATAGAGTATCCCACCGAGGCCCTGGGTCTCCCCCAGCTATGGCCCATTGAGTTCGGGGAGGGGGGAAGTGGATGCAGATTCTACTTAAGGCCTCCATTGGAGTTTGCTAGGCTCTTCTGAATGGGGTGCAATCCCAGAGGAACTGGGTTCTGCCTCGTTTTCCAATCCACTTCTGGCACTTACTCCCGAGGAATGCCGAAGCCAGATCAGAATTTTGCCCCAATGGCAGTATTTGAAGAGCAGGGCATTCTCATGGTGCCCTGGCCAACATTACAGATTCAATCAACAGCATCTGAGTGCCAATGGTGACATTTTGTGTTCACCTACACATCAACAATCTAAAGTCACTGGTCTTCGAAAGTAAGTCATTGCGTTCACGTTGAGGTGACTTGATGCGGAAAGGTACTATATAGATGCAAGTGTCATCACCAAGAAGATCTAACATTCAATGATGTCCCTGCAGAGCTGCTCCAATCTTCAGGATGTAATCACACCGTGGGTGACATTATTTTGCCAAAAATCTCTACAAGGTCGCATTGTGTCTTTAAGTAGTGAGAGGTTTATTCATTGCTTTTGCGTCAATCCTGATGGTGTTGTATATTCTGTTTTGCCGAATGTCATTTTGTTCCTCTAGATGGCGCTGTGTGGCTGTATTTCATGTGTTGGGAGACAAAAAGTAGGTTTTGTTCTATGAAGCACGCTGCTGATCGTCCACCAAAGGATGTTCCTGCATTCTAAACCTGAATGAGCTGAAAAGGGCACTCTTTTGCTGGAGGACCATCACTGGGATCTGCCACTGACGCATTGATTCGCACAATCTGCAGTTCAGACTGAAGGCTTTCTTTTTTTTTAATGCATGAAATTTATTGTTAAAATTTAACTCCCAACAATGTGTACATTTGACGAGCAGTACAGAAGCAATTTTTATCAGTTTACAATTTCAATCCACGATGCAAAGAGTCAAGCAAAAAAAAGACTTTTGTAGATGGAAGGGTTTTTCAGAATTAGCACTTAAAGGGACAGTGTCACCCTGTAAATACCTTTGGCACAAATTCACTCATCAACTGACATTTGCTTTGTAGTTGCCCTCTACCTATAAGCTGTTACTATCAAAATCATCGTATCAAGACATTGATCCTTCGACACAAATTACATGAACTTAAGAACCTAAGAAATAGGAACAGGAGTAGGCCATATGGCCCCTCGAGCCTGCTCCGCCATTCAATAAGATCATGGCTGATCTGATCTTGGGCTCGGCTCCACTTCCCTGCCCGCTCCCCATAACCCTTCACTCCCTTATTGCTCAAAAAGCTGTCTAACTCCACCTTAAATATATTTAATGACCCACCTCCACAGCTCTCTGGGGCAGAGAATTCCACAGATTTATAACCTTCTGAGAGAAGAAATTCCTCCTCATCTCAGTTTTAAGTGGCCGACCCCTTATTCTGAAACTATGCCCCCTAGTTCTAGATTCCCCCACGAGAGGAAACATCCTCTCTGCATCTACCTTGTCGAGCCCCCCCAGTATCTTACATGTTTCAATAAGATCACCTCTCATTCTTCTAAACTCCAATGAGTATAGGCCCAACCTACTCAACCTATATTATATTGCAATGTTTAATATTTTGACTGAAAATTAAACTTTTCCAGATTCCTTCGAATACAGAAGCAAACCAACATCGACAGCAAGCCTCAGCTGATACACTGTGAAAATGAAAAGCTTCGAGGAAGTGGGTGACACAGTCAGACGTGGTGCTGACTGGAGCACTGCTGAAGCAAAGGCTTATCTACAGCATGCAGTCTGTGTTCTCACACTCTGATGTGACGGGGTTATTAGTCTTCTGATGTGAACTGAAGGTTACTAATTAGTGAATGATTAGTTTGTTGTTTATGTGCAATGCCCCTGGTGTCGCACTCTCCAAGATCACAGCTACATGCAGCAACGGCTGGCAGATTGAGAGATATCATGGCCGTGTTGATGGTAATTAGAAACAAATGTACTCTGATGTCGTTCACACAATGAACACACAAAATGAAGAGAGTCTCTGGAATTGGCAGCGCAGTACCGCGGGGGCCTTTCTTTAGCAGAAGCAAGGGGTGCCAGGCCCATGACTGGAGTTGCCTCATGGAGGGAACCTTAAGTAAGCGGGCTCACTGCCACTCACTTGGAGAGACAGTGTCATCTGCCCCCACTCCTTGCAGCCTTTTGTGCAGGACACATCCCCATTAAGGTGCTACTGGTCAAGGTCATCACAGGCCAAATAGTCCCAATCAGCTCTTAAAAGCCTTGTGGCATTGTCCAGTTAAAGCATCGATGGAAGCACTGGGATAAATATAGTGTGAAGTGTATAGAGGATATAGAGGATGCGGAATTCCTAAAATGCATTCAAAAGAACTTTTTTAGTCAGTATGTAACAAGCCAAACATGGGAGGGGGCAGTTCTGGATTTAGTTTTGGGGAATAAGAACATAAGAAATAGGAACAGGAGTAGGCCATACGGCCCCTCGAGCCTGCTCCGCCATTCAATAAGATCATGGCTGATCTGATCATGGACTCAGCTCCACTTCCCTGCCTGCTCCCCATAACCCCTTACCCCTTATCATTTAAGAAACTGTCTATTTCTGTCTTAAATTTATTCAATGTCCTAGCTTCCACAGCTCTCTGAGGCAGGAAATTCCACAGATTTACAACCTCTGAGAGAAGAAATTTCTCCTCATTTCTGTTTTAAATGGGTGACCCTTTATTCTAAGATCATGCCCTCTAGTTCTAGTCTCCCCCATCAGTGGAAACATCCTTTCTGCATTCATCTTGTCAAGCCCCCTAATAATCTTATACATTTCGATAAGATCACTTCTCATTCTTCTAAATTCCAATGAGTAGAGGCCCAAACTACTCAACCTTTCCTCATAAGTCAACCCCCTTATCCCTGGAACAACCTCGTGAACCTTCTCTGAACTGCCTCCAAAGCAAGTATGTCCTTTCGTAAATATGGAAACCAAAACTGCACGCAGTATTCCAGGTGTGGCCTCACTAATACCCTGTATAGCTGTAGCAAGACTTCCCTGCTTTTATACTCCATCCACTTTGCAATAAAGGCCAAGATACCATTGGCCTTCCTGATCACTTGCTGTACCTGCATACTATCCTTTTGTGTTTCATGCACTCCAGGTCCCGCTGTACTGTGGCACTTTACAATCTTTCTTCATGTAAATACTAACTTGCTCTTTGATTTTTTCTGCCAAAGTGCATGACCTCACACTTTCCAATATTATACTCCATCTGCCAAATTTTTGCCCACTCACTTAGCCTGTCTATGTCCTTTTGCAGATTTTTTGTGTCCTCCTCACACATTGCTTTTCCTCCCATCTTTGTATCATCAGCAAACTTGGCTACGTTACACTTAGTCCCTTCTTCCAAATCGTTAATAAAGATTGTAAATAGTTGGGGTTCCAGCACTGATCCCTGCAGCACCTCACTAATTACTGGTTGCCAACCAGAGAATGAACCATTTATCCCGACTCTCTGTTCTCTGTTAGTTAGCCAATCCTCTATACATGCAAATATATTACCCTCAACCCCGTGAACTTTTATCTTGTGCAGTAACCTTTTATGTGCCATATTGTCAAATGCCTTCTGGAAGTCCAAATACACCACATCCACTGGTTCCTCTTTATCCACCCTGTTCGTTACATCCACAAAGAATTCCAGAAAATTTGTCAAACATGACGCTGGGCAGGTGGAAGGGGTATCAGTGGGAGAGCACTTGGGTGATAGTGATCATAATTCAGTCAGATTCAAGGTAATTATGAATAAGGACAAGGATAGACCAGGAATAAAAGTCCTAAATTGGGGAAAGGCTAATGTTGCTAAGTTGAGAAGTGATTTGGCCAAAGTGGACTGGGAACATCTACTTGAAGGTAAATCAGTGTCAGAACAATGGGAGGCATTCAGGAAGGAGATCCGGAGGGCTCAGGCCAAGTATGTGCAGTAAAAAGGTGGTTTAAAGTAAAAAGGTGGTAATAACAATTCTAGTGCCCCCTGGATGTCTAGGGACTTACAGGGGAGGATGAAAAAAAAGGAAAGTTTATGTCATATACTGACGGCTAAATACTGTAGAATCTCTGGAGGAATATAGAAAGTTTAGAGATTAAATTAAAAAGGATAAAAAAAGATATTAGGAATGCTAAGAGAGAGCATTCTTGACAAGTAAAATCAAGGAAAATCCAAAGATGTTCTATAAATATATTAAGAGCAAGAGGATAACTAAAGAAAGAGTAGGACCTATTAGAGACCATGAGGGTAATGTTTGTGTGGAGGTGGAAGATGTTGGTATGGTTCTTAATGAACACTTTGCATCTGTTTTCACAAAGGAAAGGGGCAATGCAGATACTGCTATCGAGGAGGAGTGTGAAATTCTGGATGAAATAAACATAGTGAGAGAGGAGTTATTAAGGGGTTTAGCAGCTTTGAAAGCAGATAAGTCCCCAGGCCCAGATGAAATGCATCCCAGGCTGTTGAGTGAAGCAAAAGAGAAAATAGCAGATGCCTTGACCATCATTTTCCAGTCCTCTTTGGATTCAGGCATGGTGCCGGAGGACTGGAGGACTGCTAATGTGGTACCCTTATTTAATAAGGGATAGGTCGAGTAGTTCCAGGCCTGTCAGCCTAACCTCAGTGGTGGGAACATTATTGGAAAAGGTCCTGAAGGACAGGATAAACCTATATTTACAAAGGCAAGGATTAATTAAGTACAGTCAGCATGAATTTGTTAAGGGAAGATCGTGTTTGACTAACCTGATTGAATTTTTCGAGAAGGTAACCAGGAGGGTCGATAAGGGTTGTGCATATAATGTAGTGTATATGGACATTAGCAAAGCTTTTGATAAGGTCCCACATGGCAGACAAGTCACAAAGGTAAAAGCCCATGGGATCCAGGGCAAAGTGGCAAGATGGATCCAAAATTGGCTTAGAGGTAGGAAGCAAAGGGTAATGGTTGATGGATGTTTTTGTGACTGGAAGGATGTTTCCGGTAGGGTTCCTAAGGGCTCAGTACTGGGTCCCTTTCTTTTTGTGGTATACATCAATGATCCATGTTTGATAGGGGGTATGATTAAGAAGTTTGCAGATGACACTAAAATTGTCAGTGTGGTTGATACTGAAGTGAATAGTCATGGACTGCAGGATGATATCAATCTATTGGTCAGGCGGGCAGAACAGTGGCAAATGGAAATTAATTCGGAGAAGTGTGAGGTAATGCATTTGCGGAGGGCTAATAAGGAAAAGGTATACACATTAAATGGTAGGCCACTTAGAAGTGCAGATCAGCAAAGGGACCTTGGAGTGCTGTCCACAGATCCCTGAAAGTAGCAGGCCAGGTGGATAATGTGGTTAAGAAGGCATACGGAATGCTTGCCTTTATTGGCCGAGGCATAGAATACAAGAGCAAGGAGGTTATGCTGAAATTGTATCTTACACTGGTTAGGCCACAGCTTGAATACTGCGTGCAGTTCTGGTCGCCGTATTATAGGAAGGACGTGATTGCGCTGGAGAGGGCGTAGAGGAGATTTACGAGGATGTTGCCTGGAATGGAGAATCTTAGCTATGAGGACAGATTGTAAAGGCTGGGTTTGTTCTCATCGATCGGAGGAAGCTGAGGGGAGACCTTATTGAGGTGTATAAAATTGTGAGCTGCCTCGATGACGTGGATAGCAAGGACCAATTTGCCTTAATGGAGGGGTCAATTACGAGGGGCCATAGGTTTAAGGTGGTTGGTGGAAGGTTTAGAGGGAATTTGAGGGGAACTTTTTCACCCAGAGGGTTGTGGGGGTCTGGAACTCACTGCCTGGAAAGGTGGTAGAGGCAGAAACCCTCACCACATTTAAAAGGTGCTTGGAGAGGCACTTGAAATGCCATGACCTGCAGGGTTACGGACCTAAAGCTGGTAAGTAGGATTAGACTGGATAACCTCTTGTTGGCTGGCGCAGATACGATGGTAAGTACTTTAAGGAATCTATTACGGCCAGAGTGATCTCCTGGAAGGGTTGGAGAGGAATTTTCCCAGATTTTTTTTCCCCTATTGGCCTGGGTTTTTATCTGTTTTTTGCCTCTCCCAGGAGATCACATGGCTCCGGGTAGGGTGGAGTGTGAAATGTTGCGATACATGGGGTATCGCAGTAGTGTGGGGTGGACTGGTTGGGCCGGATGCTCTTTACCTGTCTGCCATTGTTCATTGTTCATAGGTTTATATGTAACCTTCAGGGCGGCTGACTGAGGGCCGTGTGGCTTTTTGTTGGCCGGCGCGGACACAATGGGCTGAAATGGCCTCCTTCTGCACTGTAAATCTCTACGGGCTCAATTTTCCCTAGTATTTGCTCCATTTTTTTTTTGGAGTAGGCTGCTTTTTCTGGCCTATCTTAAAAATTCCCAGTTTCCCCAATCAATTTGCACCAGCGTAACTTACTTAGTTACTTTTTTTTTAGGTTTGTTTTTTTTTCTCAAAAGGGGGCATTACCAGCCACCTATGCCAGTTCTGGCCATTTAGGCAACTTTGGCCAGCTAATAGTTACTCCATTTCTACTTAGGCCAGCATATGTGGCCACTTGAGAAAACTCTTGCGGAGAGTTAAAGAAATCGGCGCAGGTAAGGAAATCGGAGGCCATTCGGCCTGGGATAGGGGCGGGAAGCGGAGAGGACCTGGACCTGAACCAACCAAGTCTTAGGGAATAGACTTGCAAAACCATCCTTCATTCGTACAATTAAAATAATAAAAAATAAAAAATTAAAGTCCTCATTATCATAGGCAGCCCCTCGGAATCGAGGAAGACTTTCTTCCATTCCTAAAAATGAGTTCTTTGGTGGCTGAACAGTCCAACACGAGAGCCACAGACCTTGTCACAGGTGGGACAGATATTTGTTGGGGGAGGCACTGATTTACCACACGCTCCTTCCGCTGCCTGCGCCTGACCTATTCACGCTTGCAGCATTGAGATTCGAAGAGTTCAACGCCCTCCCGGATGCACTTTCTCCACCTAGGGCAGTCTTCAGCCAGGGTCTCCCAGGTGTCAGTGGTGATGTTGCACTTCACCAGGGAGGCTTTGAGGGTGTCCTTGTAACGTTTCCACTGCCACCTTTGGCTCGTTTGCCATGTAGGAGCTCCATGTAGAGCAATTGCTTAGGGAGTCTCGTGTCTGGCATGCGAATTAAGTGGCCTGCCCAGCGAAGCTGATCCAGTATGGTCAGTGCTTCAATGCTGGGGATGTTAGCTTAGGTGAGGACACTGATGTTGGTGCGCCTGTCCTCCCAGGGGATTTGCAGGATCTTGCGGAGACATCGTTGGTGATATATCTCCAGCAACTTGATGTGTCTTCTGTACATCGTCCATGCCGCTGATCCATACAGGAGGGGCGGGTATTACTGCAGCCCTGTAGACCATGAGCTTGGTGGTAGGTTTGAGGGCCTGGTCTTCGAATACTCTTTTCCTCAGGCAGCCGTAGGCTGCACTGGCGCACTGGAGGCGATGTTGAATCTCCAAAACAATGTCTGCCTTTGTTGACAAGAGGCTCCCGAGGTATTGGACATGGTCCACGTTGTCGAGGGCCGCGCCGTGCATCTTGCTGACTGGGGGGCAAGGACAGGCTGGTGGAGGACCTTTGTCTTATGGATGTTCACCGTAAGGCCCATGCTTTCATATGCCTCGGTGAATACATTGACTATATCCTGGAATTCAGCCTCAGAATGTGCGCAGACGCAGGCGTTGTCCGCGTACTGCAGTTCAACGACAGAGGTTTGGGTGATCTTGGATCTGGCGTGGAGGTGGCGTAGGTTAAATAGCTTCCTATTCATTCTGTAGTTTAGTTCCACTCCAGCGGGAAGCTTGTTGACAGTGAGGTGGAGCATGGCAGCGAGGAAGATTGAGAAGAGGGTTGGAGCAATGACGCAGCCCTGTTTCACCCCGGTCCGGACGTGGAATTGGTCTGTAATGGATCTGCTGGTAAGGATCACGGATTGCATGTCGTCGTGGAGCAGGCGAAGGATGTTGACAAACTTTTGGTGGCATCCAAAACGGAGGAGGGTGCTCCATAAGCCATCATGGTCGACAGTGTCAAAGACCTTTGTAAGATCGAAAAAGGCCATGTATCAGGGCTGGCACTGCTCCCTGCATTTTTCCTGCAGTTGTCGTCCTGCAAAGATCATGTCCGTTGTTCCCCGTAGGGGACGAAATCCGCACTGTGACTCCGGGAGAAGCTCCTCAGCCACAGGGAGAAGACGGTTGAGGAGAACTCTAGCGACAATCTTCCCAGTGGTTGATAGCAGGGAGATTCCCCTGTAGTTGCCGCAGTTGGATTCTTTACCCTTTTAAAAAATGGACATGATCACTGCATCTCTGAGATCTCCCAGCATGCTCTCCTCCCTCCAAATGAGAGAGATGAGGTCATGTATCTGTGCTAACAGCGCCTCTCCGCCATATTTTAGCGCCTCAGCAGGAATTCCATCCGCACCCGTAGCCTTGTTATTCTTGAGCAGTTTTATGGCTTTGCCTACCTCATGCAGCATTGGGGTTTCACTGAGGTGATGGCAGGTTGCATGCTGCGGGATGGAGTTGAGAACACTCGAGTCAAAGGCAGAGTCTTGATTGAGGAGATCTTCAAAGTGCTCCTTCCAGTGGGCTCTGACAGACTCAGTGTCCTTAATGAGTGTTTACCCGTTCTTGGCCAGGATTGGGTCGGACCTTGGGAATTTGGACCGTAGGTGGCCTTGACTGCAATGAAGAATCCTCGTATGTCATGGCTGTCGCTCAGTTGTTGTACCACCAGCGCTTTCTCCATCCACCACCTAATCTTTAGGTCCCGGGTTTTTTGTTGGACCTCAGCCATGAACCGTCTGTAACGTTGCTTTGTAGCTCCTGAGTTGGGTTGTTGCTTGAGGCTCAGAAATGCTCTGCCCTTATGATCTATTAGTTCTTGGATCTCCTGATCATTTTCATCAAGCCAGTCCTAGTGTTTTCTGGTTGTGTAACCAAGTGTCTCTTCACAGGCACTGGTTATGGAGGCCTGGAGGACAGACCAAATGCTGTGGGCATTGAGCATCTCAGGGTCATCAAAGCACCCCAGATTGGCTGTGAGGTGCTGGCTGTTTCGGGCTCTCTTGATTGCTCTTTAAGTGCCCCGTTATTAACTTTTTTGCGGCACTGCTTCTGTATCCCCTCTGCTTTGGGGCTATGTTAATATTGATGATGGATCAGATTAGGTGATGGTCTATCCAGCAGTCGTCAGCTCCTGTCATGGCACGGGTGATGCACACGTCCTTGCGATCCCTGGCTCGGACGATGACATAGTCCAGCAGGTGCCAGTGTTTGAAGTGAGGGTGTTGCCATGATGCCTTGTATTTGTCCCTCTGGCAAAACAGAGTGTTGGTGATGAGGAGTTCATGTTCTAGACATTTTGTCAGCAGGAGTAGGGTGCCATTGGAATTGGCTTTCCCTACCCCCTCTCTACCAATCATGTCTCCCCAGAGGGCTGTGTCTTTGCCGAACCTGGCATTAAAGTCACCTAGGAGGATCAATTTGTCACCTGTGGGGATGCGGGACAGGGATGCCTCAAGGTTGGAATAAAAACCCTCTTTAGCCTCATCCGTTGCATCGACTGTTGGGGCATACGCAGTGATGACTATGACACATTGGTTCTGGGATAGGGTAAGGTGAAGGATCATGAGGCTTTCGTTAACCCTGCAGGGGGAGTCTTTGAGGTGGCTGACCAGTTCGTTTTTGACGGCGAAGCCGACTCTGTGGAGGTGACGTTATGCCTCTGGTTTTCCTTTCCAGAAAAAGGTATAACCTCCTCCATGTTCCTTGAGCTGGCCTTCCCCTGTCCGCTGGGTCTTGCTTAGGGCGGCGATCTCGATGTCAAAGCGCCTAAGTTCCCGGACAACTATGACGGTGCGCCGTTCCGGCCTGTCACTGTTCGAGTTGTCCATTAGGGGCCTGACATTCCAGGTCCCGAACTTCATATTAGATGAGTGGAAGATGCCTGTGCGTGAGTGCTTTTAACGTGGGGTCGTCGTTGCATACCAACTACCACACGGGCTTAGCTGAGCAAGGTCTTGGTCCAGTGGGTGAGGGGTCCGAGACGACTGGGTCCAGGCACTGCTGTATGAGCCTAATTGCCAACAGCAAGTTGTTGGCCGCAAGCCCGGCTCTGAGTAGCCCCCTTGATGGTGGGTGGCCTGCTGCTTGGTTGGGGGCAGGCATTGAGAGGGTCAGCGGTCCCCTGGAGTTCAGTGTGGAAGGTCAGGGTGGTCACAGCCATGGTACTCACCATGTGCTGGGGGAAAAGAGGCCAGGTCATCAGCGGGGAAGGAGAGGCCCAGTCGTCGCTGAAGGGAGAGAGGCCTGATCACCATTGAGGAGGTGAGGTCCAGCCGCCATTGAAGGAGGAAGAGTGGCCAGCCGTCGTCGCTGAAGAGGAGGAGGCCCAGTCACCGCCGAGGAGAATAGCCCAGCCGCCGTCACTGGAGGAGGCCCGATCACCGCTGGAGGGGGCCGCTTGTCGTTGGGAATGGCCTGACCGTCATTGGAGGGGTGGAGACCCGATCGCCATTGGAGGGGGCCCGATCGCGACTGGAGGGGGCCCGATCGCCGCTGGAGGGGGTCTGATCGCTGTTGGAGGGGGCCCGATCGCTGCTGGAGGGGGTCTGATTGCCGTTGGAGGGGGCCCGATCGCCGTTGGAGAGGGCCCAATCATCGTTGGAGGGGGCCCGATCGCCGCTGGAGGGGGTCTGATCGCCGTTGGAGAGGGCCCGATCATCGTTGGAGGGGGCCCGATCGCCGCTGGAGGGGGTCTGATTGCCGTTGGAGGGGGCCCGATCGCTGTTGGAGGGGGCCCGATCATCGTTGGAGGGGGCCGATCGCCGTTGGAGGGGGTCCGATTGTCGTTGGAGGGGATCCGATTGTCGTTGGAGGGGGTCTGATCGCTGCTGGAGGGGTTCCGATTGCCGTTGGAGGGGGTCCGATTGCCGTTGAAGGGGATCCAATTACCGCTGGAGGGGGCCTGATCGCCGCTGGAGGGGGCCTGATCGCCGCTGGAGGGGGCCCGATCGCCGTTGGAGGGGGTCCGATCGCCGTTGGAGGGGGTCCGATCGCCGTTGGAGGGGGCCCGATCATCGTTGGAGGGGGTCCGATCGCCGTTGGAGGGGGCCCGATCGCCGTTGGAGGGGGCCCGATCATCGTTGGAGGGGGTCCGATCGCCGTTGGAGGGGGCCCGATCGCCGTTGGAGGGGGCCCGATCATCGTTGGAGGGGGTCCGATCGCCGCTGGAGGGGGCCCGATCGCCGTTGGAGGGGGCCTGATCGCCGCTGGAGGGGGCCCGATCATCGTTGGAGGGGGTCCGATCGCCGTTGGAGAGGGCCCGATCATCGTTGGAGGGGGTCCGATCGCCGCTGGAGGGGGCCCGATCATCGTTGGAGGGGGCCTGATCGCCGCTGGAGGGGGCCCGATCACCATTGGAGGGGGCCCGATCATCGTTGGAGGGGGTCCGATCGCCGTTGGAGGGGGTCCGATCGTCGATAGAGGGGGTCCGATCGTCGTTGGAGGGGGTCCGATCGCCGCTGGAGGGGGCCTGATCGCCGCTGGAGGGGGCCCGATCACCATTGGAGGGGGCCCGATCGCCGCTGGAGGGGGCCTGATCGCCGTTGGAGGGGGGTCCGATTGTCGTTGGAGGGGGTCCGATCGCCGTTGGAGAGGGCCCGATCGCCATTGGAGGGGGCCTGATCGCCACTGGAGGGGACCAGGCAATCGAACCCCCTCCAGCGATGATCGGGCCCCCTCCAAAAATCCTACCTTCAGCATCAAACTCCAATTCACCTTTCTGCACTCTGCCCGGGAAGGCAGCGGGCTGGTGCGGGAGGCCACTCGGCCTGGGCTAGAGGCGGGAGAATGCACTGGGTGGCCACTCGGCCTGGGCTAGGGGCGGGAGTACACACTGGGAGGCCACTCGGCCTGGGCTAGGGGCGGGAGGGAGTAATTCAACAGAGAGGCTAGTTTGGAAGAAGAGAAACTCTGTGGTCTGCAACCTGTGTGTGGCGATCACACCTTCCCTGCACACTCAGCTCCAGTATAGGCAGCAGAGCTATCAGGACATGCAGCATCAGACTGATCACAATTAAAAGCAACTCCGATTAAGAATCTTCAGAATAAAATACTTACTGTTGGTTGCTTTTGAAGTCTGGTTTCCTTGCACGTCAGCAGCAGTGTCGTGCCCAGCACCGAGAGACTGCCCTCAGCTCAGAGGCAGGCTGGATAAGACTCGGGTGCATGGCTGAGGTTTGTCCAGTGCAGCCCTGGTCAGTATGACCGTCCTGGCTTATCACACTGCAAACAGAGGCCCCTGGGACCGGCCCTGAAGACTGCACTTCATGTGAGGGCTCCTCATATCTACAGCACAGAAGGCACGCAGACTCGGAGCGCTACTGCGCATGCGCGGCTATCACTTTTCTCCACTGCGCATGTGCAGACGTCCCGGCACATTTTCCAGCGCAGAACGCAGGCTCCACCCGCCGAGGCAACTGGCCACACTGCGCGGCTGCAGAGAAGAGGCCAGACAGCGATGAAAGTTGGAACATTTTTTTCTGGAGCATCTCCGGACGTATTGAAATGGCGCAACTCGAGTAAGTACGCTAAAAAACGGGCTCGGCGAAAATTGAGTCCGATGTCTCAATGGGCCCAAGTTTCGAGCCGCACCTAGAACGGCGCAGTCCCGACCTGGACGCCCATTTTTCGCGCCACAAAGTGCGCCTAAAAAAAACCTCCGTATTCTCCACCTCCCTGCAGGTCCTCTGGCCTTCGGTACAGCGCAGCAGGAGCTGTAGGGGGCGGAGTCAGGTCCCTGCGCTGAAAACAGTGCCGGGACCTCTGCACATGCGCGCTACAGTGGGCACGCAAGTGCAGTAGCTCCAGGCGCCCAAACTGTGTGGGAGGGGCAGAAGCACGCAGCCCCTAGCCCTGGCCGAATGGCCTCACTGGGGCTGCGTGAATAAGGCTCCTCCCACGGCCAGCTCCTGCTTCCTCCCGACCCGACTCGACTCCCACTTCCCGCCTCCGGACTGGACTGGATCCGACCTGACCTCCCTCTCCCCGATCTGACCTCCCTCTCCCTCCCCCCGACCCGAACCGAACCGACCTCCCTCCCTTCCACCACCCCACCGACCCGACCCAAGTCTTGGGCCCGGCCGTTCAGCCTCCCTCCCCCTTCTCCTTCCCCTGCCCCCCCATCTCCTTCTCCCCCCATCTCCTTCTCCCCCCATCTCCTTCCCCCCCATCTCCTTCCCCCCATCTCCTTCCCCCCATCTCCTTCCCCCCCCTCTCCTTCCCCCCCCATCTCCTTCCCCCCATCTCCTTTCTCCCCCTTGTCCCCTTTATCTCCTTCTCCCCCATCCCCCTTCTCCCCATCCCTCCCCCTTCTCCTCCATCCCTCCCCCTTCCCCCCCATCCCTCCCCCTTCCCTCCCTCTGCTCCCCCCCTCTCTCCCTCTACCCCCCTCCTCCCCCTCCCCTCGCTGTCAGAAACACAGACACTGACAGACAGAGAATGAGAGACACACACAGACAGACAGAGAGATAGAGACACTGACAGAGACACACTTGGGGGGGGTGGGGGCATCCCAGCACGCTGTTGGAGGGCTCCCGGTGCTGCAGTCGGTAAGTAGAAAATGTTTTATTTATTGATTTAAAAAAAAATTATTTCTTATTAATTTTTTTTGATTGATTTATTGGTTGATTTATTGATGTATTTATCATTTATTATTGATGATGGCTCCTTAGTTGTAAAACTGAAGTGTTTAATGTTTGTAAACTTCCCTTTAAACCCCCCCCCCCCACCATTCCCTACGCCTGATTTGTAACCTACGCCTGATTTTCTAAAGTGTAGACAAGGTTTTTTCGAGCGTACAAAAATCTTCACTTACTCCATTCTAAGTTAGTTTGGAGTAAGTTTTCACTGACGAAACTTTGAAAACAGGCGTAAGTGGCCGGACACGCTCCCTTATGAAAAAAAATTCTGTTCCAAAGTGAAACTATTCTAACTGACTAGAACTGGAGCAAACTAAATGACGAGAATTCTGATTTCTAAGATACTCCGTTCTACACCAGTTGCTCCTAAAAATCAGGAGCAAATCATGTGGAAACTTGGGGCCTATGTTTCTATGGTAGCTGCCACTCAGGGAGTTTGTTTTCCTGCCCCACAACATTACTGCTGGAGAACCTCCAAGGTTTCTTTGGCCCCCTCCTCTTCCTCATCTACTTGCTTCCCTTCAGTTGCATCATTTGAAGACATTGGTTCAGGTTTGATGATGGCACCCAGCTCTACCTCTCCAACTTCAATCTAGATCCATCTATTGCTCTATGTTGTCAGGCTGCTTGTATGACATCCAATTCTGATGAACTGCAATTTGCTCCAGTTAAACACTGGGAAGGCCCCATCACAAAGTCTATATACTTGTCACTGATTCTATTCCCTTCCCCAGCCATTGTGTCAGGTTGAAACAGACTGTTCATAACCTCAGCTTCCTATTGGAACCCAAGCCGAGCTCTCCATTACAAAGATCACCTACTTCTACCTCTGTAACATCGCCTGTCTCTGCCTTTGCCTCAGTCCCTCTGCTGCCGAAACCCTCATCCATGCCTTTGTCACCTCCAAACTCGCCTATTCCAATGCTCTCCTGGATGACCTCCCATCGTCTACTCTCCTAAAACTTCAAATCATATAAAACTCTGCTGCGGGTATCCTATCCCACACCAGGCCCCACTCATCGCCCATGAGCTCGCTGTCCGACATTGGCTTTGGCTCCCAGTTCCCCAAAGTGTCAAATCTAAAATCCTCATCTTTGTGTTCAAATCTTTTCCTGGCCCCACACCTCCCTATCCCTGTAACCTTCTCCAGTTCCACCACCCTCCAAGAACTCTGCGTTACACCAACTATGGTCTCTTGTACATCCTGCCAACAACAGGTAAGTGGTGGGATCAGCTGATTGGAATGTCCCACGGGAGTCTCGCGATTGGGTGGTGGAGGGGGAGGTAAATGCCCATGGCAGAAGCTTTTCATAAGCTTTCCTTGTGGGGCCAGGAGGAGATTAGGCCTCCTCTGTCACAAACTCTCCTTCCCCGTCCCCACGATCGCTGGAGCCCCATGGGACATCCCAACAGCCAAGCCTGCCACTTATCGGCTGTTGGCCTATCTCTGTAATCTCATCCAGCCCCACAACCCCCTGAGATGTTTGCGCTCCTCAAATTCTGCCCTCTTGAACATCCCTGATTATAATCGCTCAACAATTGGTGGCCGTGCCTTCTGTTGCCTAGGCCCTAAGCTCTGGAATTCCCTGTCTAAAATTCTCCACCTCTCTACCTCTCTTTCCTCCTTCAAGACGCTCCTTAAAACCTACCACTTTGACAAAGCCCACTGGAGATCCATTGGCAGTTAAAAGCTAGGCCCCAGTGTGCACCTCATCTTCTCCTTATGCTTGGTGTCAAATTTGTTATCTCATAATTCTGCTGTGAAGCGCCTTGGGAAGTTTCACTACATTATAGGTGCTATATAAATACAAGATGTTGTTGTTGTTTTTGGCCGGCGTCAGCCAGACAGTGTATTTTTCCACTGTTTCCCACCGATTGCCCGCCCAGAACAGTTGGGAATTCACCCAGTGTGATTTAAAATAGGCTGGATCTCATTCTGCTTTGGATGGGAGGGAAATTAACTCGCCAGCGTGGTTGCTACTGGAGGTCCATTGGCAGTTAAAATCCAGGCCCCAGTGTGCAAACTAACTGCACCAAACCCCCATTATTAAAAATGTTGTTTTGCAGGAATGTGTTTGTAAATCAATTGTAAATCGTTTCACACAGTAATTATTTTCAACCTGTTGTCCAGTCCTTTGCAAAAACAATTAAAGCCTGATAACACAGCGTGGCCTTCTGACACAGCTTGTTAGTATCATTAATGGTTGCCACTGCAGAATGGGAAACTCCCCAGATAGTGAAGTGCTTATCAGAGGATAAGCGTCCCCCTCCAAGGAAGTGAAGGGGAATTTTGGAGAGTGAGTAAGCCAAGGCTCGCTTTGCAGGCCTCCTAGTTACAGAATGACATTAGTTTTATGAATTGTCTTGTTCTAATATAGCTCTGGATTAGTCATCTCTTAGTGAACGACCTGGAGGGGGGTAAGTTTCTCCCTCTCTCCTAAGTTATAGAACGCTTTGTGACATGGGAGGATAGAAAAAGAGCAAGGGCACAAAATAAAGGACTGGATTTTTATTTTGATTGCACCTCTGTTAGCGCCCCGGAGACAGTACCCGGTATCGTCCCAATCTCAAAATTTGTTTTGCGCTGACCCCGTAGTGCCCCGTAGCCAATCCGCCCGAGAAAGCTGGTGGTCAGAGTTTTACTGGCAGCGGTGAAGGAAGGAATGTCTGCATGAGGTAAGTTTGCTTGGTTTGTTTCGTTTTATTTTTACAATTTATCTTTATTTGGGGTGAGCAATATATTGCGAATATTTTTTGTGCCGATTTTTTTTTCCAGGTGAAGCCTCTCTTCGGGCGCTACGAAGCCGGGTCTTTAGCAACGGATTTTCAGTTGTTCACCTTGCCTAGCGCGCTAAAAGAGGTGTGGAACGCCTCCCTTAGCGCTTCACTCCACTCTCAGGCCGCAGCTACTGAATTTGTTGACTGCCGTTGCAAACCATTTCCCAGTGCTTTTTACCGCCCCGCCACCATTAGCGCCCTAAGAAGCCTCCAACAGAAAATCTAGCCCAAAGTATTTAAAATGGAGGTGCAGAAGAAATAGGTTGTGCAGAAGATGACTGTAACTTGGACCGACACATTGGTGAAATGTGTAAACTGGGCAAAAAAAAATTCCTTTAAAAAAGTGTAAAGTTGCAATTATTCAGTTAACAGATGTCTGTAACATGGGTCACTGCAGAAAATGTCTTTCAATTTTCAATTGACATTCATGTAACGGAATAATTCACTTGTCAAGTACCCACTGAAGTGGAACTGAGCTGTGATATGAATGTGTGAAGTTGCTGCTGCTCTGATCAGCTTAAATTGCCTGGATTCAGTCACAACTAAAATTTTATCAAATGAACATGCTTGTTCTCACTTCCAGTTCCCATTAAGCCACTTCTTACATCTCATCTTGCACCAGCCACAGGGGAAAAGAGTTGCACCTCAACAATTACATCATTTTGTTCTGTTCTATTCCACAACATAGTTTTCTCTTTTAAAATTTGTGCACTGGTATGTTTAACATTATTTCAGGCTTCATAATTGTCTGCATTTGGGTTTGAGTCTAAACACTTTCTCATACTGCACTCAAAATATATCTGCTCCCGTTGGTACAAATTTCTATTTATACTTGTACTAACTGTTGAGTCCGAGTATGCCCCGAAGGTAAAATACAATCAAGTGTTTCAGATGATATCATAAACCATGCTAGTTAAGCAAGAACAGTTTGCGGTTACTAGTTGAACCCTAAGATTGTGATACTGTCCATAACACAGACCTGAATAACTGTACTGATATATAGAATATATGGTGATTAGGTGATTTTTATACTTGCAAGTGATGATAGAAACTTAGAAACATAGAAAATAGGTGCAGGAGTAGGCCATTTGGCCCTTCGAGCCTGCACCACCATTCAATAAGATCATGGCTGATCATTCACCTCAGTACCCCTTTCCTGCTTTCTCTCCATACCCCTTGATCCCATTAGCCATAAGGGCCACATCTAACTCCCTCTTGAATATATCCAATGAACTGGCATCAACAACTCTCTGCGTTAGGGAATTCCACAGGTTAACAATTCTCTGAGTGAAGAAGTTTCTCCTCATCTCAGTCCTAAATGGCTTACTGCTTATCCTTAGTCTATGTCCCCTGGTCCTGGACTTCCCCAACATCGGGAACATTCTTCCCGCATCTAACATGTCCAGTCCCGTCAGAATTTTACATGTTTCTATGAGATCCCCTCTCATCCTTCTAAACTCTAGTCAATCCAGTCTCTCCTCATATGTCAGTCCTGCCATCCGGGGAATCAGTCTGGTGAACCTTTGCTGCACTCCCTCAATAGCAAGAACATCCTTCCTCAGATTAGGAGACCAAATGGTAGAATCCGCTGCCAAGTAGCATTTACCATTGTCCACAGTGCCCTTGCATCATAATCCTCTGAATTATGTCATGTGATGGAATGTGCTACAACAGTTACGAGAATTAATTCCTCAGCTGTATCAGGTCACGAGAAAGGAAGGGCCACTTTTACAGGAATAGAATTGCGGCTGTCTGACTGGGAAATTATAGACAAAAAATTATCACTTTATCCTTCCACAGCCTATACCAAGCTTAGACCCCTGAATGCATATGTCATCCTGGCAAGGGAGTACATAGTAATCCAACACCAGAAACATCTTCATGCACATCAGCAGTCCTACATTGTCCGTGGAACCATTCATTAACAATCAGGTTGAACTAAGACAAATAAGGTAAGCTTTCATATAAGTGCTAGTTGAGACTATGAGCTGAATTTTCTGGGGTGGTAGCGGGTGCAATCGGAGACGGATCGAATGGGAAATGTGTTACTCTTGACAGCGGATCAGGAACCCGTTGCATTCTCGCTCCCACGCACCTTTCCCCCAGGCAGATCTGTCATTGTGGAGCTAACCCGACCGGCAGTGGTGGGCGATCCAATTGAAATGATTATCAGGCAGTTTACAGGCACTTAATAGCCTTTTTTCACTTACTTTTTAAATTTCCCTGCATGACCATGGGATTCACGCAGCTCAGGTACCATGTCTGTCAACCTGAGGCATGAGTTCCGTGGTCATTGCTCCAGCTGATAACTTGCCAGTATGAAAAACAAACCAAAATAAAAAAACGTTGATTACATCAGCTAACAGGTTGCTGGAGATTCTGTTCTACTTGAAAAGCTACTGTTAAATGTTAATTCAGAAATTCCTGAAGGGATGTGAGTGCTGAAGGCTCCCCTTCTACCTTGGATGTTGAGGGAAGTACATTTTTCACTGGCCATTCTCAGTTGTTGCCTTCCAACTGAACGGTAATTGCAGTGAATTGATCCGCACTGTAAAAAATAACATATACCATGTAAATAAATTTTTGCGTTGTTACTGGTCAGGTTTTTCTCACAATGTACTGTAATTGTCCATTTACAGATTAAATCATGTCACCAACCATAACAATGTCATTCTCATCACTCATTCCACTGCTCCAATTTGCTTTCAGTTCCTGAATTTAACTCATTACATTTCTCAGTCTGAGACTTTAGGGTGAATTTCTGCGGAGGTTCTCTCACTTGTTCATTGTTAATTTCAATGGAAGAGCTGCAGAAACCCCAGAAACGCACTGTAAACATCACTTATATTGTTTGTCAGGGATTCCACAGCTCTTCCACTGAATGTGCGTAAGATTGTAAATCCACCCCTTTACAATTACATTTAAAATCTGCTTAATTTTATATATTACCTACACACACACATCTTTTATTTGTACCAGTTACTGATACAAAAGTCTATAGATTTGTGACTAAAGCACCAAGAAATTTCCAATTAATGTAATTTTTAATTTATGTTCTTGATCGTATTTGTAGCTGGCATCATATTAATTAATGATAATATTATTTAAATATTTCTTTGACACTCATATATAACTTTTATTATATTATTATAGAATAAAGATTCAGCACCCACTTTGTTAGAATAAACTTCAAATCTAATGTAGCCATGGTCCCTTTAACTCTACCGGCCGAAAACGTGTCATGAATGATGTCACCATATCCGTTCCATCTTATTGGGCTGGGTAAGGTGCTTGGCGGGATTAATATGCCCCATTAAGGTAAGTTCATTTTCAACAGTGGGATGGAGCAAGCAGCGGGGTCACGACCCACCACGAACACCACCTGCACCGGACCCGCCAAGGTAGGCAAAATTCAAGCCTATGATTCCAATAAAAGATTTCACCATTAGGAAACCAATGCTCCAGCACTGTAGCTCACTAGCAGCGATCACACATGGGATCTTCTAATTGTTTTGGACTGGACTAGTTATGGACAGTCTCATGCTGTTGTGAAGATATATCTCATTATAAAATCTTTGGCATCTGCCTTGAGATGTGATACCCTGTTCACACCTTCCTCCTGAATGGCAGGGATTAGAAGTGAGGAATCCTCATTTGAGGCAGGAGATCAATTAAACTGACTTCTCTTCATCTATAAACAACAGATGCAGTCAGTCTTCAAGAAAATAAACCTGAGCATAAGATATCAGTCACTACGTCCTACAAAGATCCTTTGAGAAAAATCTCTACAAGCTGCATTTTAGTGTTTTTTTTGTTATATGTAACTTCTTTTGGATTAAACACTAAATAAATACACCAGTAATGCTTACTTTCAGAAGCTATCAGCTCATCTTAAAATGTTTCTGCTTCAACTACATATGCAAACAAAAGTGGGAGAAATTAATATCTGGTTGATTGGTTCTGACAGCCTGTCTTTCAAATTATCTGATATGTTAACAGCAACAACCTGAAATCCCAGTGACAACAAGCTGATTTTTCATGTGCAACATTAACAAGCGGATACATGGATTGAAACACTGACTGTCATCTTAATACACCGACAATGAGCATCTGCTGTGATGCAGGACTTAGTTTGGTGAACTGTCACCTTTTGTGACGGGCTTGGTTTGGTGAGTTATCTCGTAAAGGGTCTCAATTGCTGACTTATCTAGTTTTCTGAGGGACCTGATTGGGATAAAAATGTTCTAATGTCTGAATATATATTGCTGCTCCATTATTGTAGGTGTAATATTGCTACTCTCTGCCATAGTAACATTTGATGTCGGAAAGATCCAATTTTTTACTTCCTGTATTCAGTGCTAATGAATATCTACTGCCTCTGAGGCAGACATTAGAAATGTTTTCATACATCTTATTAAATCATGGGATAGTATTTTGCCTGCAGATTAAAATATGTTCTGCATTAAATTGAGGTGCAGTACAAAAGGAAATTGCTAATATTTAATTTAATCAAAGTGCAGCTTTCAAATCTTGTGAAATATTATTTTAAATCATGTCCATGTCTTTCCAATCTCACAGTGACACGCATCAAATAATAGAAGCTTAACATATTGCACCAGATTTGATGGTATGCCTCACAACTATTTCTACTCAGGTCTTATTGGCAGAAATTCATACCATGTCACCCTGAGACTCCAAACAGGTCCACAAAAATAACTGCTCTGTACCAGATGGTCTCAGAAACATTTAGTTCCTCTTCTGCAACACTGAAAGAAACAATAATAGCAATAAAACTACTCAAATGTCAGAAGTAATTTTATTCGTGTAACATTAATCCTCAGCAAATAAAACTACACCACAAATACAATTATATTTGAAATAAGATTAATTTTTTGTTCTTCATGGGATGTGGGCATCGCTGTCAAGGCCAGCATTTATTGCTCATCCATAATTGCCCGTGAGAAGGTGGTGGTGAGCCGACTTCTTGAACCGCTGCAGTCTGCGAGATGCAGGCACTCCCACAGTGCTGCTGCTGATAGTCCACAGCGCCTCATTTTTGCACAATTTTGAGCTGCTAGATCTGTTCTGAATCCAGCCCATTTCGCACGGTGGTATTGCCACACAGCAGGATGGAGGATGTCCTCAGTGTGAGGACGGGGCTTCATCAACACAATGACTGTGCGGTGATCACTGCTACCAATGCTGTCATTGGCAGATACATCTGTGATAGGCAGATTGGTGAGGATGAGATCAAGTAGGTTTTTCCCTTGTGTTGGTTCTCTCACCATTTGTCGCAGGCCCAATCTGGCAGTTATGTCCTTCAGCACTTGGCCAGTTCGGTCAGTAGTGATGCTACCGAGCCACTCTTGGTGATGGACACTGAAGTCACCCACCTAGAGTACATTCTGTGCCCTTGCTACTCTCAGTGCTTCTTCCAAGTGGTGTTCAACATGGAGGAGAACTGATTCATCAGCTGAGGAAAGGCTAGAGTGGTTATCAGCAGGAGGTTTCCCATGCTTGACCTGAAGCCATGAGACTTCATGAGGCCCAGAGTAAATGTCGAGGACACCCAGGGCTACTCACTCCCAGGGCTACCACTCCAGCCTTTCCTCAGCTGATGAATCAGTTCTCCTCCATGTTGAACACCACTTGGAAGAAGCATTGAGAGTAGCAAGGGCACAGAATGTACTCTAGGTGGGTGACTTCAGTGTCCATCACCAAGAGTGGCTCGGTAGCATCACTACTGACCGAACTGGCCAAGTGCTGAAGGACATAACTGCCAGATTGGGCCTGCGACAGATGGTGAGAGAACCAACACAAGGGAAAAACCTACTTGACCTCGTCATCATCAATCTGCCTATCACAGATGTATCTGCCAATGACAGCATTGGTAGCAGTGACCACCGCACAGTCATTGTGTTGATGAACTCCCGTCCTCACACTGAGGACATCCTATTGTGCCGCCACCCCTGGTGGGTCTGTTCTGCCGGTGGGATAGGACATACCCACGGATGATGATGGAGGAGTCTGGAACATTGGCTGAAAGGTATAATTCTGTGAGTATGACTATGTCAGGCTGTTGCTTGACTAATCTGTGGGACAGCTCTCCCAATCTTGGCACAAGTAAGGAGGACTTTGCAGTGTCGACTGGGCTGGTTGTGCAGTTGTCAGGTCCGTAGCAGGTGCAGAGGTCGAAGCCGGGTGGTCCGTCCAATTTTATTCTTCTTATGGTTTTTCACAACTGAGTGGCTTGCTAGGCCATTTCAGAGGGCAGTTAAGAGTCAACCACATTGCTGTGGGTCTGGAGTCACACCAGGTAAGGACGGCAATTTTCCTTCACTAAAGGACATTATTGAACCAGATGGGTTTTTACAAGAGTTCGATAGTTTCATGGTCACCATTACTAACTTTTTATTCCAGATTTATTTAATTAAGAGGATTTAAATTCCCCAGCTGCCGTGGTGGGATTAGAACTCACATTTCTGGATCATTAGCCCAGGCCTCTGGATTATTAGTCCAATAACATAACCAATAAGCTACCAAGATTTTCGGCTTGTTGCCGCCTCTGTTTTCTTCCTGGAGTGGTGGCAATGGCGGAGGATGAGCTCTTCTGGGTGGATGGTCAACTTCCAGCACTGTGCTGGGGTTTTTGGGTCCAGTTTTGGCAGATGGTGGAGCATTACCGCCCGGAAGAGGTGAGCAGGTGTGCAACACCCCTGGTTGCGATACCGGCTCAATTTTTGGCTCCCGCCCGATCCACAGCACTCTGTAGAGCACCGTGCTGGGGCCGCCTGTAAAAGCGGACAGTCCAAGCTGTAGTGGCTGCAGTGAGGCAAGTAATGTCGACCTCAGGTAAGCGTGATTGTTTTTGAGTTTTTTTGCAATTTATGTTGTGATGGCGTGAGTGATTTTATTGTTAAGGTTTTTTTTTCTCCCAGGCCTATCTTACAGCGCTCTGAGGCCGGCTGTTTAGCTCAGGATTTTCACATGCTCAGCCGGCCTAGCTCCCTAAGAGAGGTGTGCAACATCTCTCTTAGCGCTCCATCCTGCTGCCCAATTTTGCTGACTGAGACGCAAACTGTTCCTGGATGCAAACGTTATCACCTGGCCACCATTTCCTCGCTGAAATGGGCAAAGCCGAAAATCCAGCCCTAAAACTTTTATCTTTCTCACCCCTTTCCTCTATTTTCTGTCTAATCTAACCCTCCTATAAATGATCTCTGCTGTGTACTTAAATAAATAGACTAGCTGAAACAAGAGAAATGTAACTAACTGTGTCCTTTATAGCAACTCCCAAAATGGTGTCCCAAAACCAGCATGAACCAGAATGTTTACAGCAACTGTGAATAGCTCGAGCAGGGTCCTAATGCCTTTCTCGTGTCCTGTAACAAACAAATAGCGTATGAACACAACAATCTCTGTGAAATAATTGATGTTAAATCCTTTCTATACAGTGGGGTGGACCTTCCTGTGACTGCTTCCATTTGACGTAAGCTCAGTGCCTGCCCAATGGAGGTGCTCCTGGGCCCGAGCATCTTTCATGGTTGGGGTTCATTAACATTTTTCCTGTGACCTGCTCACACAATTGGAACAACCTGTCAATCAGAAGGGGCTTGCAAACCGATGGCTCCACCTCGGAGCCCAGATGGCACAGGTCAGTTGGCGGGGGGCGGAGGGGTGGGTGTGGGGAATCCTGACAGAGGGCTGGGCAGGGCGGGTGGGGGGGGGGGCATCCTGACAGAAGGCGACAGAAGCATTTGACATCATGGAGAGCACATTTTTGGGGGGGTCAGGAAGAGCATTAAAGTTCCTCCTGACTCCACAAAAACCATTTATAAACCTGCTTTTCAATTTTCTTTTGGAGCGGCCAGCAGAAGCCCCTTGCTGCTTAGGCCTCCATTTCAAGGCCACAGCCAAAATGGTGATGACCCAGATACTGCTAGGGACAGTGCAGTCAGCGCTGCATTTTAGTTACACTGCCGTCCTGTACCTGCCCAGCAACAGGAATGACATTCTGCTCCACTGTTTCTTCCTCTTAACCCCCATTTTGGAGAGGTGATGGTGGTGGTGGGGGAGTCTGTGCCTGCATGTAGTCACACCACAAGTCCCGGCCAGAATGGAAATGATTGGCTAATTCCCCTGTCAATCATTCCTGGAGATCACTGCAGTAAGTAACTGGGATCAATTTGTATTATGTGACGATCCTCCACTCTACGGAGAAATAACCCTGCTGTACTCGGGAGACTCTGTTTACTGCAGTTTTGGTCATGAATTCAGAGACCCTGTAAATTGAAACCACAAGTCCCGTCCCGCCCCGCCTCCAAACTCATTGGCTGACACTGTGGTGTCAACATTGACTTAAAGAATTGGGGTTGCAGAGGATCTAAAACCAATTTTAAAGGACGTAACTTAAAGCCAATCAAAACCAAAAGAGAGGCAATTGATTTGGTTCCCCTTTCACACATCAAAACTGGAAGGGGCATGGATAGTTGGACAATACTCAGCAGTAGCATTCAGAGCAGTAGTCCACCACCAGTTAATGCTAGCAATCAAATATTTGCAGCTTACAATTGTTTAATACACTTCACCCACTTATTTATAGTGTTCTCTTATTGCTCAAGAAATGAATTGCAGATAAATTAATGAGCACATAAAATTGCCCAGTGACTGCTTCATCTGTTGCCATCAGGACTTCTTTTTAAAATTAAACTGTTAAAAGAATTATTATTCATCCCTTTATTCTTCGACTATTTTTTGATTAAATCGCGAGTGCTAATAATATCATTGGGTTTACTGGCGTGGAGAATTTAATGAGTTTGACCATGTGAGGGAGCTGAGCTGTTTATTTTCTTCACAGTTTATTCGGTTTATATGGTCGGCACAATGAAATATAGAAACACAGAAACATAGAAAATAAATGCAGGAGTAGGCCATTCGGTCCTTCGAGCCTGCACCACCATTCAATAAGATCTTGGCTGATTGTTCACCTCAGTATCTCTTTCCTGCTTTCTCTCCATACCCCTTGATCCCTTTAGCCGTAAGGGCCATATCTAACTCTCTCTTGAATATATCCAATGAGCTGGCCTCAACAACTCTCTGCGGTAGGGAATTCCACAGGTTAACAACTCTCTGAGTCAAAAAGTTTCTCCTCATCTCAGTCCTAAATGGCTTAGACTGTTTCCCCTGGTTCTGGACTTCCCCAACATTGGGAACATTCTTCCTGCATCTAAACTGTCCAGTCCCATCAGAATTTTATATGTTTCTATGAGATCCCCTCTCATCCTTCTAAACTCCAGTGAATACAGGCCCAGTCGATCCAGTCTCTCCTCATATGTCAGTCCTGCCATCCTTAACCCCTCCCCAACAGCACGAGCAAACACTCCCCCTCGGGCATTTGTTCTTGTCCTGCCCAGGTGCAGACCATCCGGTTTGTACTGGTCCCACCTCCCCCCAGAACCAGTTCCAATGTCCCAGCAATTTGAATCCCTCCCTTCTGCACCAATCCTCAAGCCACATATTCATCTGAGCTATCCTACTATGGAAAGTCTGTGGGCAGTGGGCAGAATGGTTGTGTGCTGCAGGTGGACTGACAGACAGTGGCACGGGTTAAGGGGAATACCATATTTGGCGGGTAGATGACAGATGACACTCAGGCTGAGGAGTCTAGAACCAGGGGTCACAGTCTCAGAATAAGGGGTCGGCCATTTAGGACTGAGATGAGGAGAAACTTCTTCACTCAGAGGGTGGTGAATCTCTGGAATTCTCTGCCCCAGAGGGCAGTGGATCAGTCTTTGAATATATTCAAGACAGAGATCAATAGATTTCTGGATATTAAGGGAATCAAGGGATATGGGGACAGTGCAGGAAAGTGGAGTTGAGGTAGATCAACCATGATCTCATTGAATGGCGGAGCAGGCTCAAGGGGCCGAATGACCTACTCCTGCTGCTAATTCTTATGTTCTTATGTTCTTATGAAACACACCAGAAAGAATTGAGTTGATTCAGAATGAAACCTGCCAAGTTTAGACTGCATTATCTGCAGATTCTCTGAGCTAATGTCATTGGAGACAGTCGTTTACTCAAGGGGCTTCTGAAAACAAGTTATTTCAACTTCATGTCCGTTAATAGCATTCTCTCGCACTGCCTAGCTCAGTAACTAGTCCACGCAGTGATATCATCAATACTCACCGTTTCATGGAAGGTACGCAAACATTCAACAGAAATAGAACCGTGCTAGATAGAAGTTGGTTCATTACTTCAAGCTGTAACGGAATTACTGTTCAATGTTAGCGAGGCCATTTCTTTACGCATCCTTCCACAAAATGAAAATGACTGAAGCTGAGCGAATGTTTGTCACTTTGTGCGTACCCAAGCTGTACCAAGTCTCAGAACAACAGTGCATGTCAATGAGAGAAAGCTCAACACCGGCCTTTAAAGATGTAAATGCAGGCAGAGGACCAAGGCTAAGCATGGAGCATGTGTAATAACTGTTGCCATTGTGGGTATTTTAATGGCCTGCAAAGGTATCATTTCACACTGGTAAAACAACATTACATTTATGTGACAGCAGCACTTCACTGTCTGCTGATCCACAGCCATTCAAATACTTAGCATTACCCATAGAATAAATAGCGCAGGATACCGGGTGCTGATCCAGTCTAATCATGCTTTCATTCAGATTTTCCAAATTCACTTGCCCACATTAGGTACATATGAACGTACACCCTCCTTGGTGCTGGATTCCATACTGAATCAGAAAATCCTAATTCAGAATAAACATTTGGCACTCTGTCTTGCTCTGGTTTTCTGTCAGGATGTCAATGAAAGGCTGTCATATTAGTAGTCATTATCCATGTTGTGTATGGAGAAAGAGTCAGACTGAACACTGTGAGCTCAAAGTAAAGTGTGACCTTAGTATTGTATTGCAGGTCTCCAGAGTGCCTCTGCAACCTGTGAAGCCTCCTTGAATACCTGTGCTCCCAAGGGATTATGGGATCCCTTGGGACTCCAGGGGAAGAGCCCTCTGGTGGCTGTACAGAATAAATACAAGTCCACATATATAACAACACTCCCTCACAAAGTCAATAGTGTAACTATTTACAATATGAGTCGATCTGGTGACCTTCTTGCCCTGGTTGATCATCTCGGGGTGAAAGCTGGTGTTGTTGAATCATTTGTTGGGCCCTCGCTGGGCTGCTGTGCAGCTGTTCTTGCTGGGCTGCCAGGGGTGTTGGGCCCTGCTGGGCTGCTGTGGATGATGGGTTCTGCTTCGTGGTCAACCGTGGTGCCAGTTGCCACTGGTTGTTGGGGGATCAAAAAAGGTAGGATCCAAGGTGAATCTGAGTTTGATTTGGTCCAAGTGGTTCCGCTGAATGAGTCCATTTGAAAGTTTGACCCGAAACACCCTGCTCCTCTCTTTGGCCACGATAGTGCCGGGAAGCCACTTGGATCTTGTCCATAATTTAATACAAATACAGGATCATTGATTTCAATCTCGCGTGACACATTTGCGCTATCATGGTAGGCACTTTGATGAAGCAGCCTGCTCTCTACCTGTAGATCAGGGTGAACTAACAAGAACCTTGTCTTAAGCAGTTCATGAGCAGTTCAGCAGGTGGGATCCCAGTGAGCGAGTGGGGTCTCGTGTGGTAGCTAAGCAGGCCTCGGGATAGGCGAGTCTGCAGTGAGCCTTCAGTTACCCTCTTCAAGCCTTGCTTGATGGTTTGCACTGCTCTCTCTGCCTGACCATTGGATGCTGGTTTAAACGGGGCAGATGTGACATGTTTGATCCCGTTACGGGTCATGAATTCTTTGAACTCAGCACTGGTAAAACATGGCCAGTTGTCACTTACCAGGACATCGGGTAAGCCGTGAATGGCAAACATGGCCTGCAGGCTTTCAGTAGTGGCAGCGGACGTGCTGGCCGACATTATCTCACATTCAATCCACTTGGAGTACGCATCTACAACCACAAGAAAAATTTTACCCAAAAATGGGCTTGCATAGTCGACATGTACCCTAGACCACGGTTTGGAGGGCCAAGACCATAAACTTAGCGACGCCTCCCTGGGTACATTGTTTAACTGCGAGCATGTATTACATCTGTGAATGCAGGACTCTTAGTCCGCATCGATATCGGGCCACCACACATGGGATCTGGCTATCGCTTTCATCATTACGATGCCTGGGTGGATACTGTGGAGGTCATGGATGAAGGTGTCTCTGCCCTTCTTGGGGACCACTACTCGATTGCCCCACAGAAGGCAATCTGCCTCTATAGACATTTCATCTTTGCGCCACTGGAACGGCTTTATCTTTTCCTGCATTTTCACTGGGACACTGGACCAGCTCTCGTGAAGCACACAGCTTTTGACTAGAGATAATAAGTGGTCCTGGCTTGTCCAGGTTTTGATCTGCCGGGCAGTGACGGGTGATTGCTCACTCTCAAATGCTTCCATAACCATGGCTAGATCAGCGGGCTGCGCCATTTCCACCCCTGTGGTGGGCAATGGCAGCCTACTAAGAGCATCGGCGCATTTTTCTGTGCCTGGCCTGTGGCGGATGGCGTAGTTGTATGTTGACAACGTGAATGCCCATCTCTGGATTCGGGCCGATGTATTGGTATTTATCCCTTTACTCTCGGAAAACAGGGATATAAGTGGCTTGTGGTCAGTTTCTAATTCGAATTTTAGCCCAAACAGGTATTGATACATTTTCTTTATCCCATCGACACACACTAACGCTTCTTTTTCAATCATGCTGTAGGCTCTCAGCCTTAGACAGACTCCTGGATGCATAAGCAACTGGTTGCAGTTTCCTGAAATCATTAGCTTGTTGCAATACACACCCAACGCCATATGACGATGCATCACATGCTAGTACCAAACGCTTACATGGATAATACAACACAAGAAATTTGTTTCAGCATAACAATTTTCTCGCTTTTACAAAGGCATTTTCTTGGCTTTTGCCCCAAACCCATTCACCCCCTTTTCGTAGTAAGACATGCAGTGGTTCTAGCAGGGTGCTGAGACTGGTAAGAAGTTGCCAAAGTAGCTCAAGAGTCCCAGAAACGACCGCAGCTCCGTCACGTTTTGTGGCATTGGTGCATTCTCGATTGCCTCCGTCTTCGCGTTGGTGGGCCTGATGCCATCTGCCACAATCCTCCTTCCCAAGAACTCCACTTCAGGCACCAGGAAAGTGCACTTCGAGCATTTTAACCTGAGCCCCACGCGGTTGAGTCGAATAAGAACCTCCTCCAGGTTCTGCAGGTGCCGAACTGCGTTCCAACCTGTGACCAAGATGTCGTCATGGAAGACCACGGTATGCGGGACTGACTTCAGTAAACTTTCCATGTTTCTCTGGAATATCGCCACCGCTGATTGGATTCCAAATGGGCATCTGTTATAAACAAAAAGACCTTTGTGCGTGTTGATGCAGGTGAGGGCCTTCGATGATTCCTCCAGTTTCTGCATCATGTAGGCTGGAGTCAGATCCAGCTTCATGAACGTCTTTCCTCCCGCCAGCGTTGCAAAGAGATCGTCGGTCTTTGGTAGTGGGTATTGGTCCTGCAGGGAGAAACAATTGATTGTTTGTAATAGCCACAGATTCTGACGGTGCCATCTCCCTTGAGGACTGGGACAATAGGACTGGCTCACTCGCTGAACTTGATCGGTGAAATGATGCCCTCTCTTTGCAGCCGGTCTAGCTCGATCTCTACCCTTTCTCTCGTCATGTACGGTATTGCTCTCGCCTTGTGGTGGATGGGTCGTGCCCTGGAATTCGGTGGATCTGCACTTTTGCTCCTTGGTTCGAACAGCGAAGGAAATTTGTTTAAGACTTGGGCACACAAAGTGTCATCAGCGGATGATAGCGCTCGGACGTCGTCCCAGTTCCAGCATATCTTTCCCAGCCAGCTCCTGCCGAGCAGACTGGCACCATTTCCCGGTACCGCCCAGAGTGGTAGCTTGTGCACCGCTCCATCGTAGGAGACCTTTATGGTAGCACTGCCGATTACAGGAATCAGTTCTTTTGTGTAAGTTCTTAGTTTCGTGCGAACTGGCGTTAAGACTGGCCTTGAGGCCTTGTTGCACCACAATCTTTCAAAACTACTTTTGCCCATGTTGGACTGGCTCGTGCCCCTGTCCAGCTCCATTGACACTGGGATTCCATTTAGTTTAACATTCAGCATTATTGGGGGATAATTCGTGATGAATGTGTGCACCCCATGTACCTCTGCCTCCTTGATCCGAGGCTCTGGTTCATCGTGATCCTCCGTGGATGTGTCCTCCTCTGCAACATGGTGGTTGACAGGTTTAACAGATTTTGCAGCTCGCCTGCACACTCGTTGTAGATGTCCCATTGTTCCACAGCCCTTGCAAACGTACTCTTTGAATCAGCATGAAGGGAAACGATGATCACCCCCGCAGCGCCAACACGGTGTTAATGGCCTTGCATTCATCACCCTTGATGGTGGACTCTGAGTAATCTGTGGACGTGCAGCTGCAGGTATGTGTGACCTGCCCTGTACGTTACGATTCAAAATCAACATCACTTTGCTCACAGTTTATTGTAAACACTCTCCCTGGTATAGCAGAACAAACAAGGTTGCAGAAACAAATAGATAAAACTTTTTTGAAAACTGCAGCACTTGTGTGCTGAGAGATTTGCTTCGTGTTGTCAGTGGTGGCAATGAACGCCTGGGCTATCACTATGGCCTTACTCAAGGTTGGGGTCTCTACAGTCAAAAGTTTGAGAAGTATGGTTTCGAGGACAATGCCAAGTACGAAAAAGTCTCTGAGCATGAGCTCCAAATGTCCTTCAAATTCGCAATGTCCTGCAAGGCGTCTTAGCTCGGCGATATAACTCGCCACTTCCTGGCCTTCAGACATTTTTTAGGTGTAGACCGGTACCTCGCCATCGGAATGCCTTCCTTCGGCTTCAAATGCTCTCGGACCAGTGTGCACAAATCGTCGTACGATTTCTCTGTGGGTTTCGCTGGAATGAGCAGATTCTTCATGAGGTCATACGTTGGTGCCCCACAGATGGTGAGGAGGATTGCCCTTCGTTTGGCAGCACTCTCTTCCCCATCTAGCTCGTTGGTCACGAAGTATTGGTCGAGTCGCTCAACAAAAGTTTCCCAATCATCTCCCTCCGAAAATTTCTCCAGGATACCCACTGTTCTCTGCATCTTTGGGTTCGCAATCTGTATCTCGTCGCCAGTTGTTGTGTATGGAGAAAGAATCAGACTGAACAGTGTGAGTTCAAAGTAAAGTGTGACCTTTGTCTTTTATTGCAGGTCTCCAGAGTACCTCTCCTTAAATACCTGCGCTCGCAAGGGATTATGGGATCCCTTGGGACTCCAGGGGAAGATCCCTCTGGTGGCTGTACAGAGTAAATACAAGTCCACATATATAACAATCCACCGTAACATTGAATGGAAAACAGTCATTGTAAATTTCACCAAATTCTTCCAAGTATAGAATTACAAAATCATGCAGCACAGGGAGGCCATTCAGCCCATTGTGCCTGTACTGGCTCTTTGCTCATAGCTCAATTTATTTTCCTTTTCAAGTAGATAACCAATTTCCTTTTGAAAGTTACTATTGAATCTGCTTCCACTGCCCTTTCCAGATCATAACAACTCGCTGCATATAAAACTCCTTATCTCCCTGCTGGATCTTTTGCCAATTGCCTTAAAGTGTGTCCTCTGGTTACCGACCCTCCTGCCAATGGAAAGAATTTCTGTCGTCAAATGTTTCACTGTTTATTGAACATCTGATATTTATTTAGAATGAAATCATTGAGGATGATTTTTGTTTCAGGCGTATACTAGGTCGGCGGTTGGTCCGATGCAGGAAGCCTGATCAATTTTCGTGGTCAAGGTTCGTTAACATTGATTAAGCGACCTGCCAGTATTAATTGTGCTCCACATAGGCAGATCACTGATGAGAGGGGTCATGAGCCAAGTGTGCAGGTTGTCAAGCAGCCAGCCTCTCCCATGGTGTGTGGGTGCGTTTCCCTAAGCTCTGGAAGTCCCTCCCCAAACCTTCCCGCCTCTCCATCTCTCCCTGCCCTTTTAAGATTCGGCTTAAAACTTACCTCTTTGACCAAGCTTTTGGCCACCTGTTTTAATGTCTCCTTCTTTGGCTCGGTGCCAATTTTTGTCTGACGATGCTCCCGCTAAGCACCTTGGGACATTTTACCATGTTAAAGGTGCTATATAAATGCAATTTGTTGTTGTCGTTAAGGAATTGGCAGTAGCAGCGCAATTAGAACATGGTGCTGGAGTCTTAACTCCATCATTTGACTCCAGTTTGTAATTATGAAAGAGACCCCACTGACTTCCGGCCAGGACTCTGGCTGACTAAACCAAGGTACACCATAAAATTGGAACAGGGGGACGAATGCAATAGGTCGACAGGTCAGGTTTAGGTCCTGCTACCATCCCCATTTTCTTTCCCACATTCAGCGTTTTGATTGATCCAGTGAAACTTCCCCGCTGTATTTTTACACTATGTGTGGTTTATGTCGACACGGCAAAATTACCAGGCACTCAGGGAAACAGTGCGGTTGAGCAGTGACTCAAGTCGCACTGCTAACTGTAGAACAACAATTCTTGGAATAAAATTCCATCTCTCTGTCAGATTTAAAAAAAAATTCTTCTCCTTTAAGCTGACTTTCACCTTTCAGTGAATATCCAATACTCCTGCAGGGCCGAGAAACTTGGGTTGTTTGGGCCTCCTTTTAGCGCCCCGTCCGCCACACGACTGCCCCAGAAAGGAAGTGGATCGCGTTATTTTGGTGGTAACCCACACTTTTCAAGTGGGGCAGAACTTCCGCGCCTGCCGTAAAATGTCCCGCCTCCCCGAAGTTACTGCCTCCAAACGGGGCGCAACGGAATTTCACCCCCCGAGATTTATCTTCAGAATAATAATAGTAACAGGTTATAGATGGAAATCCATGTTCGTGCTTTTGCTTAGCATTTTTGTTTATCTTTTTCTTGTTTGGCTTGCCACAAATATTCACTTCTGCCCAAGGGCTGTTTTCAATGTAATACCTCAGTTGCAAATTGCAACCAATCCTGATTTGATCCTACATCGTGTTTGGGTACGCCCTCTAGTTTGACACTAGAGATTAGTTGGAAAATGTTTTCTGCCCCCATGGTTTTGGATACCAGGCAAAATCAATTGTACCACTGGCAATAAGCCTGCCTTCACCTCCCCACCGCACCCCACCCCACTCCACCCCACCCAGGCCATCATTTCAGGTATTCGCTATCGGTGGGTTATCACCAGGAGTGAGCCGTTGGAAAATTATCTCTTTAATACTGCGTTGATTAAATTATTTTTATACACAGACATCCACCGTGTATGTTCTATACACAGATAGCCACCATGTATGTTCTATATGCAGACACTTAATGTACATGTTATGTACACAAACACCAAATGTACATGCATATGGTACACACAAATGGCCATCAAGCATGTTCTACACATCATTGGCCATCATACATGTTCTATATACAAACAACAAACATTTATTGTTCTATACCTAGATGCACAGCATGCATATTCTAGAATGCAGGCACCCAGCATGCATTATCTATACACAGACACCCACAGTGAAAGAAAGTTACATTTATATAGCGCCTTTCACGACCACTGAACATCTCAAACCACTTTACAGCCAATGAAGTACTTTTAGAGTGTAGTCACTGTTGTTGATACGTCCTTACTACACAGTATAAATGCACAGGAGGCCCATGCTTGAGAGAAGGTCAGTCTGTGACCTGTCCTTTATTCCTTAGCACTCAAGTGATGAAGGTGGGTGGAGCTTCCCCTTTTATACCTGAAGGTCTAGGTTAGGAGTGTCTCCCACCTAGTGGTCAGTATTATCACGGTGTACAACTTAGGTCAGTTTATACATGGGTTACAATGCTGGTTGAATACATATAGAAACATAGAAAATAGGTGCAGGAGCAGGCCATTCAGCCCTTCTAGCCTGCACCGCCATTCAATGAGTTCATGGCTGAACATGAAACTTCAGTACCCTCTTCCTGCGTTCTCGACATACCCCTTGATCCCCCGAGTAGTAAGGACTTCATCTAACTCCCTTTTGAATATATTTAGTGAATTGGCCTCAACTACTTTCTGTGGTATAGAATTCCACAGGTTCACCACTCTCTGGGTGAAGAAGTTTCTCCTCATCTCAGTCCTAAATGGCTTACCCCTTATCCTTAGACTGTGACCCCTGGTTCTGGACTTCCCCAACATTGGGAACATTCTTCCTGCATCCAACCTGTCCAAACCCGTCAGAATTTTAAACGTTTCTATGAGGTCCCCTCTCACTCTTCTGAACTCCAGTGAATACAAGCCCAGTTGATCCAGTCTTTCTTGATAGGTCAGTCCCACCATCCCGGGAATCAGTCTGGTGAATCTTCGCTGCACTCCCTCAATAGCAAGAACGTCCTTCCTCAAGTTAGGAGACAAAAACTGTACACAATACTCCAGATGTGGCCTCACCAAGGCCCTGTACAACTGTAGCAACACCTCCCTGCCCCTGTACTCAAATCCCCTCGCTATGAAGGCCAACATGCCATTTGCTTTCTTAACCGCCTGCTGTACCTGCATGCCAACCTTCAATGACTGATGTACTATGACACCCAGGTCTCGCTGCACCTTCCCCCTTCCTAATCTGTCACCATTCAGATAATAGTCTGTCTCTCTGTTTTTACCACCAAAGTGGATAACCTCACATTTATCCACATTATACTTCATCTGCCATGCATTTGCCCACTCACCTAACCTATCCAAGGCACTCTGCAGCCTCATAGCATCCTCCTCGCAGCTCACACTGCCACCCAACTTAGTGTCATCCGCAAATTTACTACATTTAATCCCCTCGTCTAAATCATTAATGTACAGTGTAAACAGCTGGGGCCCCAGCACAGAACCTTGCGGTACCCCACTAGTCACTGCCTGCCATTCTGAAAAGTACCCATTTACTCCTACTCTTTGCTTCCTGTCTGACAACCAGTTCTCAATCCACGTCAGCACACTACCTCCAATCCCATGTGCTTTAACTTTGCACATTAATCTCCTGTGTGGGACCTTGTCGAAAGCCTTCTGAAAGTCCAAATATACCACATCAACTGGTTCTCCTTTGTCCACTTTACTGGAAACATCCTCAAAAAATTCCAGAAGATTTGTCAAGCATGATCTCCCTTTCACAAATCCATGCTGACTTGGACCTATCATGTCACCATTTTCCAAATGCGCTGCTATGACATCCTTAATAATTGATTCCATCATTTTACCCACTACTGAGGTCAGGCTGACCGGTCTATAATTCCCTGCTTTCTCTCTCCCTCCTTTTTTAAAAAGTGGGGTTACATTGGCTACCCTCCACTCGATAGGAACTGATCCAGAGTCAATGGAATGTTGGAAAATGACTGTCAATGCATCCGCTATTTCCAAGGCCACCTCCTTAAGTACTCTGGGATGCAGTCCATCAGGCCCTGGGGATTTAGCGGCCTTCAATCCCATCAATTTCCCCAACACAATTTCCCAACTAATAAAGATTTCCCTCAGTTCCTCCTCCTTACGAGACCCTCTGACCCCTTTTATATCCGGAAGGTTGTTTGTGTCCTCCTTAGTGAATACTGAACCAAAGTACTTGTTCAATTGGTCTGCCATTTCTTTGTTCCCCGTTATGACTTCCCCTGATTCTGACTGCAGGGGACCTACGTTTGTCTTTACTAACCTTTACATGACATCACCTCCACCCGCAAAATCTTATTGGGATCACAGGTTGAGTCTCTCTGGTGGTTTACGCTCCCTTGTAGAGTGCCTGAGTTGGGGCTCCGGTTGTTGGGCGCTGGCCTGAGTGTCTGCTGTTTGCAGTGCCTCAGGCTTGTCCGGACTGCCCACAGTGACTGGGCTCTCCTCCCTTTGGTTCCGGTGTTCGGTCACCTGTGGTAGAGTGAACTCAATATCGTGTTCTTCCTCTGTTTCTTCTATGAGGTTGCTGAACCTCCTTTTTGTTTGATCCACATGTTTGCGGCAGATTTGTCCATTGGTAAGTTTAACTACCAAAATCTTATTTCCCTCTTTGGCAACCACAGTGCCTGCGAGCCATTTGGGCCCTGCAGCGTAGTTGAGGACAAAAACAGGATCATTTACATCAATACATTGCGCCCTCGCATTCCTGTCATGGTAGTGATATTGTGACTGGCGCCTGCTCTCGACAATTTCTTTCATGGTGGGGTGTATAAGGGATAATCGGGTTTTGAGCGTCCTTTTCATTAGTAGCTCTGCGGGTGGAACCCCTGTGAGCGAGTGTGGTCGGGATCTATAGGCCAACAGGAGGCGTGATAAGCGGGTTTGTAGGGAACCCCCTTGGAATCTGAGCATCCCCTGTTTGATTATCTGCACTGCTCGTTCTGCCTGGCCGTTTGAGGCCGGCTTGAACGGTGCCGTTCTAACATGGTTAATTCCATTGCCTGCCATGAAGTCCTGGAATTCAGTGCTTGTGAAGCACGGGCCATTGTCACTGACCAAGATGTCCGGTAGACCGTGGGCGGCGAACATTGCCCATAGACTTTCTACCGTGGCAGAGGATGTGCTTGAATTTAAAATGTCACACTCGATCCATTTGGAGTAGGCGTCTACTACAACCAAAAACATTTTCCCCATAAAAGGACCTGCGTAGTCCACATGGATGCGTGACCAAGGCTTGGCGGGCCATGGCCAGGGGCTAAGGGGGGCTTCCCTGGGCGCATGGCCCAGCTGGGCACACGTGTTGTACCTGCGAACACAAAGTTCCAGATCTGTATCTATCCCTGGCCACCAAATGTGTGACCTGGCAATTGCCTTCATCGTGACAATGCCCGGGTGCCCATTGTGGAGTTCTCTGATGAACACCTCTCTGCCCATCTGGGGCATGACTATGCGGTTTCCCCACAGTAGGCAATCGGCCTGAATCGAGAGTTCATCCTTGTGCCTGTGAAATGGTTTAAATTTCTCAGGGCATGCCCTGTATGTGGCTGCCCAGTCCCCATTCAGGACACATTTCTTGACTAGAGACAATAGCGGGTCTCATTTTGTCCAGACTTTAATCTGACGGGCTGTCACGGGTGAGCCTTCGCTTCCAAAAGCTTCAACAGCCATGACCATCTCAGCACCATGCTCGGTAGCCCCCTCAGTGGTGGCTAGTGGGAGCCTGCTGAGTGCATCGGCGCAGTTTTCGGTGCCCGGTCTGTGCCAAATTGTGTAGTCATAGGCAGCTAACGTGAGTGCCCACCTCTGTACGCGGGCCGATGCATTTGCATTTATGGCCTTGTTGTCAGCCAAAAGGGACGTTAGGGGTTTGTGATCTGTCTCCAGCTCAAATTTCCTGCCAAACAGGTACTGGTGCATTTTCTTTACCGCATATACACATGCGAGCGCCTCCTTTTCTACCATCCCGTAGCCCCTTTCTGCCTGGGACAGACTCCTGGAGGCATAAGCTACCGGCTGTAACTGACCCTTGGCATTGACATGCTGCAACACACACCCGACACCATAGGACGACGCATCGCACATTAACACAAGTTTCTTACATGGGTCATATAGCGTTAACAGATTGTTGGAACATAACAAATTGCGTGCTCTATTAAAAGCCCTTTCCTGGCTGTCTCCCCAGACCCATTCGCGACCTTTGCGTAGGAGCACGTGTAGCGGCTCTAGCAGCGTGCTCAATTTGGGAAGAAAGTTACCAAAATAGTTCAGGAGCCCCAGGAACGAACGCAGCTCCGTCGTGTTACGGGGTCTGGGTGCTCTCTGGATTGCTTCCGTCTTGGATGCAGTCGGGCTGATCCCGTCTGCTGCTACCCTCATCCCCAGGAATTCTACCTTTGGCTAGGAAGACGCACTTCGCCTTTATCAGTCGCAGACCTACCCGGTCCAGTCTGCGTAGCGCCTCCTCCAGGTTGTGGAGGTGTTCTTCAGTATCGTAACCCGTAACGTCGTCTTGAAAAACCACCGTCCCTGGAATCGACTTGAGATGGCTTTCCATATTTCGTTGGAAGATCGCGGCGGCCGAGCGAATCCCGAATGGACATCTGTTGTACTCAAACAATCCCTTGTGTGTCGTGATGGTGGTCAGCTTCTTCGACTCACTGGCCAGCTCCTGGGTCATGTAAGCTGAGGTCAGGTCCAATTTTCTAAAAAGTTTGCCACCGGATAGCGTCGCAAAGAGGTCCTCCGCTCTCGGTAGCGGGTACTGGTCTTGGAGTGACACCCGATTGATGGTGGCCTTGTAATCGCCACATATCCTGACCGACCCATCCGCCTTGAGCACCGGCACAATCGGGCTCGCCCAGTCACTGAATTCGACTGGCGAGATGATGCCTTCCCTCAACAGGCGGTCCAATTCGCATCACATACGGCACCGCTCTGGCCTTGTGGTGTACTGGTCTGGCGTCCGGGTTTATGTGAATCACTACCTTCGCCCCTATGAAAGTGCCAATGCCGGGTTGAAATAATGAGTCAAATTTGTCCAGGATCATGATACTCGCTCCACAGAGGAAATTGCATTGACATCGCCCCATTTCCAGTTCATGACAGCAAGCCAACTCCTCCCCAGTAGTGCGGGACCGTCCCCGGGACAATCCAGAGTGGCAACCTGTTCTCCGAATCTTTGTGGGTCACCACGACCGTGGCGCTGCCTAGCACCGGAATGATCTGCTTTGTGTTAGTCCGTAGCTGTGCGTCAATCGGCGATAATTTTGGCCTCCTGGCCTTGGATGCCCACAACTTTTCGAACTGTTTGATACCCATCAGGGACTGGCTGGCACCCGTGTCTAACTCCATTGATACTGGGATGCCATTGAGGAGCACTTTCATCATTATCGGTGGCGTCCTGGTGTATGAACTGTATACGTGCTCCACATGAACTCGCTGAACTTCAGCTTCCAGCGATTTCCCCCAGTGTCTATTTATGCAATTTCTGCAGGTATTTTGCTCATCTCTGCAAACTCCGGCTGAATGTATGCCTCCACGCCTCCAGCATGAGTTGCGGTTTGAAACAAAAGGTCCCTTGCCAGTCGATCGTCCCTGATTGCCCATGTTATAGTCCTTGAGTGCACCATTAACAGGTGTTGATGGCCCCATTACAATGGCGTGAATCGCTGTTCAGCTTGCCATTGTCTCTGTCGAACTCCCCCTCTGGGTTTGACTACATGTTGGGGCATGCCTGACTGCCCTTGTCTGCCTGGAGAACTGTGTGCTGCTTTAACAATGTTGAATAATCTGTCCCAACCATTCCTTAACACAGTACCTCTCGTCTGTTCTGCTAGTGGTCATGCTCGCGTAGTTTAAATCCCAGTTTCTTGTCGCCATTGATATGTCCTTACTACACAGTATAAATCCACAGGAGGCCCATGCTTGAGAGAAGGTCAGCCTGTGACCTGTCCTTTATTCCTTAGCACTCAAGTGATGAAGGTGGGTGGAGCTTCCCCTTTTATACCTGAAGGTCTAGGTTAGGAGTGTCTCCCACCTAGTGGTCAGTGTTCTCACGGTGTACAACTTAGGTCAGTTTATACATGGGTTACAATGCTGGTTGAATACATGACAGTTGTAATGTGGGAAACACGGCAGCCAATTTGAACACAAGCAAGCTCCCACAAACAGCAATGTGATAATGACCAGATAAACTGTTTTTGTTATGTTGATTGAGGGATAAATATTGGCCACAACACCGGGGATAACTCGCCTGCTCTTCTTCGAAATAGTGTCATGGGATCTTTTACGTCCACTTGAGAGAGCAGACGGGGCCTTGGCTTAATGTCTCATCCAAAAGATGGCACCTCCGACAGTGCAGCACAACCTCAGCACTGCATTGGAGTGTCAGCCTAGATTTTTGTGCCTTGAACCCACAACTTTCTGACTCAGAGGCAAGTGTGCTACCCACTGAGCCACAGCTGACACAGTGCACGTTGCTTTTAGTCTATGCGTTCTTTACCACACAGACTCACAATAGACTCAATTATGTTCAACCTGGATAGTTTCAAACTGATTGCTTAGTATTTCAAAATTAGAATAGAAGGTCAGATATTTTATCTTCAGTGATATTTATGCAACCTCTATCTGTCATTGCGGACAGTCCTTCTTAATTATGCTTCAACACTGTACGTTTACATATTACTATAGGTCCACCCTTATCACAATCAGGCAGCGTGAGGAAAAATGTTTCAATATCTCTCAGTATTCTAATGATTTCTAAAATCAATTTTATTATCCCTTACCTTGTGCACTATAATTTGTGAAGTATTGTGACAAACAAGAATAACTGGGCTTTTGCAACGTCTGAAGGTCACTATTATCACGCAACTTTATTTGCTTTCCTGTTTCCATTAATTTCTTCTGCAATTGTAAGTGTGCAGAGTTTGGACGGATATAACTAGTGTACAAGAATATGAATCAAACCTGAGAAGCAACAACCTCCCAGTGGTGTTACCAATTAATATCAGGTGTTACATTGAAAGCCACTTAGGATAAATCAAATAGTGCATAAAAATAGAATCTCCCATTAGGACCCCTATTAAACAGAGATTTTCACCTTCAGGATCCGTTTTAAGATTAACGGGGAAAAATTCAGTATCATCCCGTTTGGGGGCGTTAATGGCCAGGAGGCAGGCGCTGAAATCTCACCCCTCTCCCGAAATTTGGGTTACGGCTGCATGTTACGCGCATAGGAATGACGTAGGAAAATCAAGCCCTCCACTTCCTTCCTGGGGTGCTAACAGGGCAGACGCCTTAGCAGCGCTGCCGCGTCCAAGGGGCCCTTTCCTCATTTAAAGGGAAGGGCCCACGCTGCCGACATAAGATAAAGGGTCCTACCTGGACCATCAGGGAGCAGGGGTGCTGCGCGATCAAGCAGAGTGCCAGGCTGAGCGATCGCGGCCAGGAAATCCGTGAAGAAACCGGATCAGGAGCGGGAAAACAAACATAACTTTAATTTTATTTTTGTCTCAACCACTTTGCCTTTAATTTTGGCCCTGGTAGTGGCCGGCCGCCCGAGACGCGACTCCTGCATCTGCCGGTGTTTGATGCCCGGTGCTGCTGCAAGGGACGAAATTCAATATCAGGGCCGGGGTGCAAGCCAGGCGATGCGCGCGGCGATGACGTTACAATCTCCAGGTGCAGGAGATCGGGGCTCAAAGCCATAGCGCCACCGCTAAACTCCCACCCAATATGGCGGGAGTCGTTACCAGCGCTACGTCTGGTCGCAAACTCATTTGCCCCCCCATTGGTCTTTCTGCTCAATGTTAACTTGAGCAGGAAACTAAGGGCTCAAAATTGGCCCACCCCTTTTTTTCGTCACACTCACTAGAGATGCGGCAACTTCGTGGGCTGAAAAGGGCGGCGATAAAATCTTCCCCGATTCTGGCCGCTGTGTTGCCTCTCCCGGGGCTTGGCGCGGGGTGGCCAGTCGATTGGGGGGCGGAGCAGCCAGGAGGCAGGCATTGAAATCTCACCCCTTTCCTGAAATTTGGGTTGAATTTCTTAACCAAGTTAATAGAAAAAACTTTCAAATACATCATAATCAAGTCTTGATCATTAGATTTGGTGTAATAATTTTGCTTGAATTTTCAACATATTTAAAAACATAAAACAAACAGTAAATTTCCTGGCTATATGGTATAAAATATCTCTATGATACTGGGTGAGCTTAGGCGGCTGGGAGAACATAATAACATAAGAATTACGAGCAAGAGGTACTTCTATTTTTTTATTTGGATAGTTTGAAAAAATTATGTAAATATGTTTTGTCTCTTTACTTTTTTTATTTTCGTAGTTTAAGCTTCCATGAATGCTTCTGTTGTATAGTAAATTAATTTTGATGCCCTGTACAGCTGTTTGATCCTTTTCATATTCTTTAGTCAAGTCATTAAGTTCTGCTGGCCTCCGATGTATCTACCTGCGCTGATTTCTTAACTCTCCGCAAGGGTTTTCTGTGCGACCACAAGTAGCCACATATGCTGGCCTAAGTTAGTTTGGAGTAACTATTAGCTGTCCAAAGTGGCCTAAATGGCCAAAACGGGCGTAGGTGGCTCGTAACGCCCCCTTTTGAAAAAAACTAAACTAAACTAAAAAAATGCTAATTCACTGACACTGGCGCAAATAGAATGTGCAAAATGGGAATTTTTAAGATACTCCAGAAAAATCAAGTTCCTTCAAAAAGAACAGAGCAACTGCATTAAAATAGTGGATAGAGGAATAGAAACATAGAAACATAGAAAATAGGTGCAGGAGTAGGCCATTCAACCCTTCAAGCCTGCTCCACCATTCAATATAATCATGGTTGATCATGCAACTTCAGTACCCCATTCCTGCTTTCTCTCCATACCTCTTGGTCCCTTTAGCCGTAAGAGCCACATCTAACTCCCTTTTGAATATATCTTACAAACTGGCCTCAACAACTTTCTGTGGTAGAGAATTCCACAGGTTCACAATTCTCTGAGTGAAGAAGTTTCTCCTCATCTCGGTGTTAAATGGCTTACCCCTTATTCTTAGACTGTGACCCCTGGTTCTGGAATTCCCCAACATCAGGAACATTCTTCCTGCATCTAACCTGTCCAGTCCCGTCAGAATTTTATATGTTTCTATGAGATCCCCTCTCATTCTTCTAAATTCCAGTGATTATAAGCCTAGTCAATCCAGTCTCTCCTCATATGTCAGTCCTGCCACCTCGGGAATTAGTCTGGTGAACCTTCGCTGCACTCCCTCAATAGCAAGAAAGTCCTTCCTCAGATTCGGACACCAAAACTGTACACAATATTCAAGGTGTGGCCTCACCAAGGCCCTGTACAACTGCAGTAAGACCTCACTGCTCCTATACTCAAATCTCTCGCTATGAAGGCCAACATGCCATTTGCCTTCTTCACCACCTGCTGTACCTGCATGCCAACTTTCAATGACTGATGTACCATGACACCTAGGGCTCGTTGCACCTCCCCTTTTCCTAATCTGTCACCATTCAGATAATATTCCGCCTCCCTGTTTTTGCCACCAAAGTGGATAACCTCACAATTATCTACATTATACTGCATCTGCCATACATTTGCCCACTCACCTAACTTGCCATACAAACATCTCAAGTCTTTATCTGCTATCACTGACAGTACTTTCTATGTTATATTTAAAAACATTTTGAACACTAACATTACAAGTAAGCTACTTGGAAACGCTTTTAGTACTAAGTATATATTTGCCTCACACTGTTGTTATTTAACAACCTCTTTCCTTTGTATAGTGATCATTATTCATAGGAATCTTTTCTTGTCCACTGGAAACACATAATTGATTCAAATTGAAGCACCCTATTGACGCTAATTGAGAGATACTTATAAACTGTCATTTAGTTCATCTCTTTCAGGACTGATCGAAAATCTCTTTTCTTTTTGATGCAGTCTCCACCAAATCAGAGAAATCAATATGTATTTTTATCAGAATACTATGATAGGTTGTGTTACAATGGAAGATTTTTTATTAGGTTTGTGTATTAATGAGTGGATCATAATAAATGTATTTCATAGCATATTATTCTGTGGGTTATGTTTTGTCGATAATGTTTCATGTGATTCCTCTCCGAGCTGGATGTGAAATTGCCAAGCTTATGCATTATTTAAAGGGCCCTGTCAGCAGATTATGGAGTTTGAAGAAGGCTTGGTCTCCGAATTTAAGAGGAAGTGTGTCCTCGTAGTTGAGAGTGTCCCTGCTTCACTCTTTGGGTAAAGAAAGAACCACTAAGGCTATAGAAAAACCCTGGAAATGTGATTATTTTCATAGATCGTTTTGGATTAGAGCTAAAAAGTAAACTGGAGTTAATCCAGAAGAAAGCTCTTTTCTTCTCCTTTAAAGTATACAGCTCTCATAAAAGATGAATTAGATTCACAAATCCACCAGATGGTGCTGATTTAATTCAGATTGCGGCTATATTGCCCTTTACAGCATCTCTGCTGCCAAATCTTTCTACATGCCCATTGCCTCTTACGCAACATAAATATGCTTAGAGCCACTATTTTCTTGTTCATTCTCTTTCTTTCTCATGTTTATGTTCGCAGATGTCCCACATTAAACCCCTGGCTGAAGGCAGTGGGATGTCTCTTAGCCCTCTGTCCAAGCCATTCTGTCACTAGCTCCTAGCAATTCAGCCCAGGGTTACCCTTCGTAGGTTTAAACATATAGGGCTAGAACCTCCACTTTTGGACTTATTGCCAAAAATGACGATAATTTCCAGCGTGGAAGTTAAAAAAAGGGTTTTCAGATCACCGGCTTCTCGCCCATTCTCAAAACACCTAGGGCTAGAACCTCCACATTTTTTGCATGCTTAACGCCCATTTTACTGCTGAAATGATATATAATGCCCATATATCGCCCATTTTGGCACAAAATGGAAATTGGCGGGCATTTATCGGAAACTTATTGCCGAGTGTTATTTTCCCCATGCGCTTAACGGCGAGAAAAAATATTACCACCCGCCCACTTTTTTGGGGCGGAATCAGCAGAATGGGTGAATTCAACGCCCATAATATCGCCCAGCATTACTTTCAGCATGGATTTAATGCCGAGATTCAATATTAATGGCCGCCCACTTTTTTTGTCTTAAAGAGCATATTTACCGAAACTAGCGGCCATGAGATCGCCCTGCGTCAATTTCACCTCCTCGCACACTTATCGGCCACAATATCGCTCGCCCAAAAAACTGTCCACAAAAACTGGAACGAACCGGAACGAATCACAGCATTATGGACGCCATGTTCGAGATCACATGTCCGGTCCTTTAAAAGCCTGCTGTGCTTCAACCTCAGTGGAGTTCGGATATACTCTGCAGGTCGTTGGAGTTGATGTGAACATCTGTGAAAACATCTTAACCATACTGTGACCAATTGGAATTGAAGAAGTGTCTTCATCGGGACATTCCTTGTTTGTGACCAATCGTAGAAAACAGAGAGCTACTGCAATGGGGCCTATCATTTCTCGCCCCCTCTTGGTGACCAACTACATGCAGCAGACTCGACATCGCCGAAGGAACACTCCACTGCCTTATGTGCCCAATGTAAGACGTGACAGACAGATGAGGAGGACCAGACGTTACAACCCCCGGAAGTATAAGGAGAAGCATTCTTACCTCGACTTGCCCGACACCACCTGCCTTCGGAGACTACGCTTCCACAAAGAGGTTATCACTGAGGAATGCCAGCTGATGAGGGCAGATCTGCAGCCTGTCTGTCGAGGTCAAAGTCACTGCGGCACTGTCATTATATGCCTTGGGTTCTTTTCAGGCCATAGCTGGTGACATTTGCGGACTTTCTCAGCATGCCACATGTTGCTGCATTAGACAGTTCACTGAAGCCCTGTACACTTGCAGGAGGGACTTGATCAGCTTCCCTATGACCAGGGAGGCACAGAGTGAGAGGCTCGAGGATTCTCCAGAATTGCAAACGTCCCCAAGGTGCAGGGAGCAATAGACTGTATACACATCACGATGCGGGCACCTTTTCAGGATGCTGAGGTTTTCAGGAACCGCAAGGAATTCCACTCCCTGAATGTCCAACTGGTTGTCGACCACCAGCAAATTATACTGGCAGTGAATGCTCAATTTCTGGGCAGCATCCATGATGCTCACATCCTGCGTGAGAGCACTGTATCTGACTTGTTTAACAATGAGCCACAAGGTCAATGCTGGATGCTTGGTGACAAAGGATATGGCCTCGCCACCTGGTTGATGACCCCACTACGTGACACCCAGACCGAGGCTGAGATGCGATACAACGAGAGCCACAGAGCAACTTGCAATATTGTGGAGAAAACCATTGGAGTGCTGAAGCAGCGGTTTAGATGCCTGGACCACTCAGGAGGCGAGCTCCAATACCACCCTGAGCAGGTAGCTCAATTCGCGGTGGTGTGCTCCATGCTACACAACTTGGCTATCAGGAGGGTACAAGAATTGCCTGATGAGTCTGACAGTCCACCTCACCAGAGAGAGGAAGAGGAGGACGAGAAGGCGGACGCTGACATCGGCCCAGACAATAAGGCTGACACTGAAGCCATGCCCCCGCGCCCCCTGTCCTGTAGATCGCATGAAAGGGCCCATGGTGGCATGATAGCTGCAAGAGCCTTACGTCAGGAGCTTTGCCTGAAAGACCATTGGTGTTATTTACAAGGCTGATACACTGCTGGGTGTGCAGGTCATACATCAATGGTGGGCATCACCTTGGTGACAGTTAAAGTTTAAGTTGTTTGAAGTTAAGTGTGATTATACCCTTTGATGTTAAGGAATCACCAGCGTGTAACGGTGCAGCTGTCTGAGCCAAAGTGCTGCAAGGTTTTGTTAAAAAACATTTAAACCGAACATTAGTCTGAAATCATCAGCATTTCTGTGCAAACCAACCCTTTCCCCCACCCCCCTGGCTTCTCCTCCCCACCTCTACCCCTACCCCTTCCCCTCCTGACTCGAAGCCGCCTGGCCGAGGAGGTCCTCAGGCGATACTTCATTGCGGGGGTGGGAGGCTGTGACGACCGAAGCGCTGCTTGGTTGGATACGGGAAAGGACGGTCCCGAGGTGGGAACGTGCTCCAAGCCAGAAGCAAGATGTTGCTGCTGGCTCTCATGTGTGGTTGGCAATGGGGGTGCATCACCTTGGGGTGCAGTGCCGCGCTCCGGGACCACTGGGAGCCCTCTGCCATCAGTGTTCCTGGCTACCAGCTCCAGGGCCTCCTCCATCCCGTCCATGTTATATCTTATTTCTTGGACAAAAACTCGGTGCCAATTCTGTTCTTGGTGCTTAGTCGGCTCTTTGCTATTGGTGAATCTCCGTTGTGCCTCCCACAACAGCCAGACATGCACACACCACAGCCACACATGTTTTCAGTGCCTCTGAGCTCCCTCTCTCTCTGTCTACTCTTCTGGGCATATCACGATGACCCTTGACCTCTTGAATCGCGGGAATCGAGCGTTGCCATGCCGTTGCTAACAACGGTCACACTTTACGGCAGAAGCTCAAAAAAATTTAATGCTACCGCACATTTGCTATCGCTCGCAGCAACACCCATTTTCTAAAAAGCAAACTAGGTGTTTTGAGAATGGATGAGAAGCTGGTGATCTGAAAACCCTTTTTTACCGACCACGCAGGAAATAATGCCCATTTTTGGGCGATAAGCACAAAAGTGGAAGTTCTAGTCCCTAGTCTCCATTTTTGAAAATGGGCGTTACCGTGAGCGATATCAAATGGGCGGTAGCGTTAAATCTTTTTGACTTTCTGTCATAAAGTGTGGCCATCCTTAGCAACGGCATGGCAACGGTCGATTCCCGCAATTCAGGAGGTCAAGGGTCATCATGACATGCGCGAAGAGGAGACAGAAAGAGAGGGAGCTCAGAGGCACTGAAAGCGTCTGTGGCTGTGGTGTGTGCTTGTCTGGCTGTTGTGGGAGGAACGACAGAGATTCACCAGTAGCAAAAAGCCTATTAAGCACCAAGAACATAGTTGGCACCGAGTGTTTGTCCAACAAATAAGATATAACATGGAAGAGATGGAGGAGGCCCTGGAGCTGGTAGCCAGGAACACTGGTGGCAGTGGTCCCGGAGCGCCACATTGCACCCCAAGGTGCCGCATCCCCATTGCCAACCACACATGAGGGCCAGCAGCAACATCTTGCTTCTGGCTCGGAGCATGTTCCCACCTCGGGACTGTCCTCTCCCGTATCCGTCCAAGCAATGCTTCGGCCATCACCTCTCCCACCTCCCTCCCCACCCCAATGAAGCATCACCTGAGGACCTCCTCGTCCAGGCAGCTTGGAGTCAGGAGATAAAGGGGAAGGGGTAGAGGTGGGGAGGAGAAGCAGTGGCAGGAAGGAGGGGAGGTGGAAAAGGTTGGTTTGTATAGAAATACTGATGATTTCAGACTAATGTTTAAATATTTTTTATTCAACAAAACCTTGTAGCACATTGGCTCAGATAGTTGCACCATTACACGCTGGTGATTCCTTAACATCAAAGGGTATAATCACACTTAACTTCAATCAACTTAAACTTTAACTGTCACCAAGGTGATGCCCACCATTGATGTATGACCTGCACACCCAGCAGTGTGTCAGCTTTGTAAATAACACCAACGTTCTTTCAGGCAAAGCGATCATTAATGAGCTCTTGATGTAAGGCTCTTGCAGCTATCATGCCACCATGGGCCCTTTCATGCGGTCTACAGGGGGGTGGGGACATGACTTCAGCGTCAGCCTGATTGTCTGGGCCGATGTCAGCGTCCGCCTCCTCGTCCTCCTCTTCCTCTCTTTGGTGAGGTGAACTGTCAGACTCATCAGGCAATTCTTGTCCCCTCCTGATAGCCAAGCTCATTGTGGCTGATTGTTAAACAAGTCAGATACAGTGCTCTCATGCAGGATGTGAGCATCATGGATGCTGCCGGAAATTGAGCATTCACTGCCAGTATAATTTGCTGGTGGTCGACAACCAGTTGGACATTCAGGGAATGGAATCCCTTGTGGTTCCTGAAAACCTCAGCATCCTGAAAAGGTGCCCGCATCGTGATGTGCATACAGTCTATTGCTCCCTGCACCTTGGAGAAGTTTGCAATTCTGGAGAATCCTAGAGACCTCTCACTCTGTACCTCTCTGGTCATAGGGAAGCTGATCAAGTCCCTCCTGTGTGCGTATAGGGCTTCAATGAACTGTCTAATGCAGTGATGTATGGAATGCTGAGAAAATCCGCAAATGTCTCCAGCTGGGGCCTGAAAAGAACCCGAGGCGTAGAACGACAGTGTTGCAGTGACTTTGACCTCGACGGACAGCGCCGAACTGATGATGCTGGCAGGCTGCAGATCTGCCCTCATCAGCTTTTTTTTTGGTTCAAAAAATATACTTTATTCATATAAAAATTTTCAAGATACATTGGAAAATAGTTCAGTATATTTGGATGCTGACAGCAGTTCCATACAATACACTTGTGTACATTTCATTTCAAGGTACATTTAGTACAATCCATAAATTACGTTACATGTAGCACTGTACAAATAAGGGTATTACATAGAGCAGATAAGAACAGGTTTACATTACATTCCAGGATACATTTCAATTCCGATCACGAATCACGTTACATGTAGCACAATGCAGATGAAAGCAGTGCACGGAATGGGTGAGGATACGTTTTCATTTCTTTACAAGTTACTAAACAATGCAGAAAACTTTCATTCTACATGGCACAACACAGGTGTTTTTCAGTACATGGTGCTCTATGTATACAAGCAGATTAACAAGTACAGCCCGAGGGGGGTCTGATTCCATCCCCTGGGTTTACCGTGGCAGAAGGGCCTTAAACTGTGGCTCTTCCCCATCGTGCCTTTGCGGTGACTGCACCAACCGTTAGTGCGTCCCTCAGCACATACTCCTGGATTGTGCCAGTCTGCAACACCCATCCGTGGACATCTCCTTGCTCTGGAAGACCAGCAAGTTTCGGGAAGACCAAAGTGCGTCTTTCACCGAGTTGATGGTCCTCCAGCAGCAGATGCTGTCTGTCTCAGTGTGCGTCCCTGGGAACAGTCCGTAGAGCACAGAGTCCTGTGTTATGGAGCTGCTTGGGATGAACCTCGACAGCAACCACTGCATCTCTTTCCAGACCTGCCTTGCAAAAGCACAATCCTGTAGGAGATGGATGACAGTCACGTCTGTGTGATGTATGTAGCACTCAAATCACTGACTCCACACAGTCTGGTGACGTCGTAACTGCTGTGACCGTAATCCTTTATTGTGTAACTCCAGAGTGTGTCTCAGGTGTGGTGGGCAGCCTTTTATATTCTGTCTTGCAGGTACTTTCAGATCTCCCACCATAGCGCCCTCTGTGGTGCACCATTGTACTTATACATTTAGTGTACCTGGACAATACATAACATCTCACTTCCCCCCCAGTTCCGAAAGCCATTGCCGGTGACCTTGGCCTTGTTCGTCCTGGTTGATTTGTGAGTGTGAGTCCATGACCATCCACTTCCCTCTTCTCATCCATGTGGAGGACCCGGTGCAAGCATGTGGTATTTGCAGTCCTTACATGGGTGATAAGGTACATGGGCATTACGTCCAACAGAAAGCAGGTGTACATAGATGGTACATTTGTATGGTACATATGATATGTGGTACAGATGTTAGTCACGGATCCAACATATCCCTTTTACTTGAACCTCGTGGTGTTAACTCTTTTAGTAATTCAGGTACGTGTGTGCGATACCCTGTCAAAGGCCTTTTCCTGGTCCAAGCTAATTAAGCAGGTGTCCACCCTCCTGTCCCGCACATAGGCGATTGTATCCCTGAGTAGCACGAGGCTATCAGAGATCTTCCTGCCGGGGACAGCGCAGGTCTAATCTGAGTGGATCACCAGCTCCAGAGCAGACTTGACCCTGTTTGCGATGACCTTTGACAGGATCTTGTAGTCCAAGATGGGTTTTGGGGAGGGCATCCGCAATTGGATCCAACTGCTCTGCACAGACATCAGTAGCACAGTTCTAATCAAAGGGTGGAAAACTGAAAGCTTTCCGATCAAGTCTGGAGTCAGGCAAGGCTGTCCTCTCTCTGTCTTCTTTGAGTGCTGTAACAAGCCCTTTGCCGAGTCCATTAGGAAGGATGCGTGCATTACAGGGGTGACAATCCCAGGCAGTGGATATGGAGTACAAAAGCAGGGAGGTCCTGCTGCAACTGTATAGGGTATTGGTAAGGCCGCACCTGGAGTACTGCGTGCAGTTTTGGTCACCTTACTTAAGGAAGGATATACTAGCTTTGGAGGGGGTACAGAGACGATTCACTAGGCTGATTCCGGAGATGAGGGGGTTACCTTATGATGATAGATTGAGTAGACTGGGTCTTTACTCGTTGGAGTTCAGAAGGATGAGGGGTGATCTTATAGAAACATTTAAAATAATGAAAGGGATAGACAAGATAGAGGCGGAGAGGTTGTTTCCACTGGTCGGGGAGACTAGAACTAGAGGGCACAGCCTCAAAATACGGGGGAGCTTGGTCTCAACCAAGTGTATCTACGCAGTACTCCATCTGCAGGGTTGCTGAAGATGTCGCACAGCTTGGCATCCTTTACCGCATCCATCAGGAGTCTGGATGTGGCGTCCAGTTTGCTGTCAGCTCTGTTGAATCATCCAGCCACCTCGATGATGCAGTTCAAATCACCGCCCAAAACGGCTGGTCTGGATGTCACCAGCAGCAGTAAGAGCTGCTGTAAGAGGGCCAGCCACTCGTTGTTGAGAGGCGAGGCATACACGTTAATTAGCCTTAGAGCAACATTTTTATACAGTACATCTGCTACGAGGAGGCGGCCGCCCACCACCTCCTTAACTTCGGTGATGGTGAAGTGGTCTCCCCGCAGCAGAATGCCCAGGCCGGCAATCATTGCCTCCTGACCAAAAGGATGGTCCATGGGACCACCATCGCGACCACTGCCAGTAACTGCTGAACAAGAACAGCAGGTCTACCTTGACCTTGGCGAGGTACCCCAAAGTGGAAACACATCGCGTAGTCGACTTAACGCTACGCACATTAATGGATGCAATCTTTAAACCCATTTTTAAATTGATGATTACATAGAAACATAGAAAATAGGTGCAGGAGCAGGCCATTCAGCCCTTCGAGCCTGCACCACCATTCAATATGATCATGGCTGATCATGCAACTTTAGTACCCTGCTTTCTCTCCATACCCCTTGATCCCTTTGGCCATAAGGGCCACATCTAACTCCCTTTTGAATATATCTAATGAACTGGCCTCAACAACTTTCTGTGGTAGAGAATTCCACAGGTTCACAATTCTCTGAGTGAAAAAGTTTCTTCTCATCTCGGTCCTAAATGGCTTACCCCTTATCCTTAGACTGTGACCCCTGGTTCTGGACTTCCCCAACATCAGGAACAATTTTCCTGCATCTAACCTGTCCAATCCCATCAGAATTTTATATGTTTCTAAGAGATCCCCACTCATTCTTCTAAATTCTAATGAATATAAGCCTAGTCGATCCAGTCTTTCTTCATATGTCATTCCTGCCATCCCAGGAATCAGTCTGGTGAACCTTCGCTGCACTCCCTCAATAGCAAGAATGTCCTTCCTCAGATTCGGATACCAAAACAGTACACAATATTCAAAGTGTGGCCTCACCAAGGCCCTGTACAACTGCAGCAAGACCTCCCTTCTCCGATACTCAAATCCTCTCGCTATGAAGGCCAACATGCCATTTGCCTTCTTCACCGCCTGCTGTACCTGCATGCCAACTTTCAATGACGGATATACCATGACACCCAGGTCTCGTTGCACCTCCCCTTTTCCTAATCTGTCACCATTCAGATAATATTCCGCCTTCCTTTTTTGCCAGCAAAGTGGATAACCTCTCATTTATCTACATTATACTGCATTTGCCATGCATTTGCCCACTCACCTAATCTGTCCAAGTCACTCTGCAGCCTCTTAGCATCCTCCTCAAAGCTCACACTGCCACCCAGCTTAGTGTCATCTGCAAACTTGGAGATATTACATTCAATTCCTTCGTCTAAATCATTAATATATATTGTAAATAGCTGGGGTCCCAGCACCGAACCTTGTGGTACCACACTAGTCACAGCCTGCCATTCTGAAAAGGACCCATTGATTCCTACTCTTTGCTTCCTGTCTGCCAACCAGTTCTCTATCCATGTCAATACATTACCCCCAATACCATGTGCTTCAATTTGTGTGGGACCTTGTCAAAAGCCTTTTGAAAGTCCAACTACACCACATTCACTGGTTCTCCCTTGTCCACTCTACTAGTTACTTCCTCAAAAAATTTTAGAAGATTTGTCAAGCATGATTTCCCTTTCATAAATCCATGCTGACTTGGACTGATCCTGTCACTGCTTTCCAAATGCGCTGCTATTACATCTTTATTAATTGATTCCAACATTTTCCCCACCACCAATGTCAGGCTAGCTGGTCTATAATTCCCTGTTTTCTCTCTCCCTCCTTTTTTAATAAGTGGGGTTACATTAGCTATCCTCCAATCCATAAGAACTGATCCAGAGTCTATAGAATGTTGGAAAATGAACACCAATGCATCCACTATTTCTTTGGCCACTTCTTTAAGTACTCTGGGATGCAGACTATCAGGTCCTGGGGACTTATCGGCCCTCAATCCCATCAATTTCCCTAACACAATTTCCTGACTAATAAGGATTTCCTTCAGTTCCTCCTTCTCGCTCGACCCTCGGTTCCCTAGTATTTCCAGAAGACTATTTGTGTCTTCCTTCGTGAAGACAGAACCAAAGTATTTGTTCAATTGGTCTGTCATTTCTTTGTTCCCCATTATAAATTCACCTGATTCTGACTGCAAGGGACCTACATTTGTCTTCACTAATCTTTTTCTCTTCACATACCTATAGAAGCTTTTGCAGTCAGTTTTTATGTTCCCTGCAAGCTTACTCTCATACTCTATTTTTCCCCTCCGAATTAAACCCTTTGTCCTCCTCTGCTGAATTATAAATTTTGCCCAGTCCTCAGGTTTACAGCTTTTTCTGGCCAATTTATATGCCTCTTCCTTGAATTTAACACTGTCCCTAATTTCCTTGTTAGTCACGGTTGAGCCACCTTCCCCGTTTTATTTTTACGCCAGACAGGGATGTACAATTGTTGAAGTTCATCCATGTGATCTTTAAATGTCTGCCATTGCCTATCCACCATCAACCCTTTAAGTATCATTCTCCAGTCTATCCTAGCCAATTCACTTCACATACCGTCGAAGTTTCCTTTCTTTAAGTTCTGGACCCTAGTCTCTGAATTAACTGTGTCATTCTACCATTTTATGTTCAGTCTTCCCCAAGGGGCCCTGCACGACCAGATTGCTAATTAATCCTCTCTTGTTACACAAGACCCAATCTAGGATGGCCTGCTCTCTAGTTGGTTCCTCGACATATTGGTCTAGAAAACCATCCCTTATACACTCCAGGAAATCCTCCTCCACCGCATTGCGACATTGGTTCTATAGTTTAGTTCCACTCCAGTGGGGAGCTTGTTGAGAGTGAGATGAATCATTGCAGCGAGGAAGATCGAGAAGAGTTCTGGCACGATGACACAGCCCTGCTTGACCCCGGTCCAGACGTGGATTGGGTCTGTGGTGGATCCGTTGGTCAGGATCATGGCTTGCATGTCATTGTGGAGCAGGTGTACAAAAGCATGGGTCTTACACTAAACATCCGTAAGACAAAGTTCTCCATCAACCTGACCCCACCACACACCACTGCCCCCCAGTCATCAAAATCCACGGCGTGGCCTTGGACAACGTGGACCATTTTCCATACCTCAGGAGCCTACTATCAGCAAGGGCAGACATCGACGACGAGGTCCAATGCCGCCTCCAGTGTGCCAGCACAGCCTTCGGTCTCCTGAGGAAGAGAGTGTTTAAAGACCAGGACCTGGCACCAAGCTTAAGGTCTACAGGGCAGTATTGATACCTGCCCTACTATATGGCTCAGAGACGTGGACCATATACAGTAAACACCTCAAAGATCTGGCGAAATACAACCAGCATTGCCTTAGCAAGATCCTGCATATCCACTGGGAGGATAGATGCACCAACATCAGTGTTCTCGATCAGGCCAACATCTCCAGCATCGAAGCATTGACTACACTCGACCAGTTCCATTGGGCGGGCCACATCATCCGCATGGCCAACACGAGACTCTCAAAGCAAGTACTCTACTCGGAATTCCTACATAGCAAGCGAGCGCCAGGTGGGAAGAGGAAGCATTTCAAGGACACCTTCAAAGCCTCCTTGATAAAATGCAACATCCCCACCGACACCTGGGAGTTCCTGGCCAAACACTAAGTGGAGGAAGTGCATCCGGGAGGGCGCTGAGCACCTCGAGTCTCATCACCGAGAGCATGCAGAAATCAAGCGCAGAAGCAGAAGGAGCGTGCGGCAAACCAGGCTCCCCAACCACCCTTTCCTTCAACGACTGTCTGTCCCACCTGTGACAGAGACTGTAATTCAGTCACCTGAGAACCCACTTTTAGAGTGGAAGCAAGTCTTCCTCGATTCCGAGGGACTGCCTATGATGATGATGATGGTTCTTGGTCAGCCTCAGAAGCTGACAGATAACTTACATTTGTTTGGAAGTTGGTCAAGCGATCACCAAGGTGGCTCATCAATAGAACGTGAAAGCTGTTTTGTGGTCTTAGTTGTGTTTAAGCTGCTACAGATGTTTAGGAGCTTCAACAATGGTCAGAAAATGCTGATTTCATCAGAATATACGAAAATTGATCACCCACATGTCTACTAAATTTGATTAGCACATCGGCAGGGACTCCATTAACTCTTCTTAACTGGACATTAACATTTAAACCCAGAAAATATGATTTATTGGTGAAAGTTAAAGAGCACAAAGGATGATCTTTGTCTCAGATCAGACAGCAGAAGACAGACACCTGCTCTTCTCACAGTAGCCTAGCCAGTTTAGGCTAGAAATTGGGTGCATTTGCATTGCCCGTGGGAAATGCCTTTGCGACCGGGCACGGTGCTGACATCGAGTTCCGCCATATTGGATGGGAGTTTAGCGGCGATGCTACGCATTGCGCCCCGATCTCCTGCGCCCAGAGATCGTGATGTCATCACCCTGCACATTGCCCCGTTAGCGCCGCAGACCCGAAATTCACGTCCGGCCCCTGCAGCAGCACCAGGCGAAAACCCCGGTAGCTGCAGGAGGCACGGATCGGACGGCCAACCACTACCGGGGCTATGATTAATGGCAAGGTGGCTGAGGTAAGTAAAACTTACCTTTGTTGACGCTGTTTTCTTCGCGGGGTCCTGCCCGCAATCGCTCAGCACAGCACTCTGGTTGAATGCTGGGCTGATCGCGTGGATTCGCCACTCCTTTGGTGGTCCAGGTAAATCCCTTATAAATCACAGAGCCTGCAATGATGGCCTTCCCTTTAAGAGAGGCAAGGCGCCTTTGTACGCGGCAATGATGCACGGTCAAGTGTGTAGCGCTGCTGAGGTTTCTGCCCCGCCCTTATCCTTTAACGCTCTCAGAAGGAAGTGGAGAGCTTGATTTAGTGCTCCACTTCCTTCCTGGAGCGCTAAAGCCAATTTGTTGAGAGCGGGGAAATATTAACTCCCGTCGCTAAGTTTCATGGCTTTCAAAAGTTACCGCCCCCCCCCCCCCCCCCCAATGAAGCGAGAATGAATTTCTCCCCCAGAGAGTCAGACTAGAGCAAGGTGAAACAACCCAGGATCAGTGACACAGAATAACTCAAGCATACGAAATTAAAGAGCTGAAATGGCAAGGTTAATAGAGGTTCTACATTAAACTGACAGAAAGAAGACAGAATAGCATTTATATAGCGCCTTTCACGACTTCAGGATGTTCCAAAGCGCTTCACAGCCAATTAAATACTTTTGAAGTGTAGTCACTCGTGTAATGTAGGAAACAAAGTAATATTTGTAATGGGTATCGCCACTGCATTTAATTTCACGTCTCCAAGCATGAAGTAAAGCTGAGGAACACCAACACATTCAACAGACTGTGCTGAACGGCTGGGCAAGGAAGTGAACAGGGCAAAGGAGCAAGACAGTGACGGAGACAGTAACTCACCGCAGGTATTCCCCAAGGGAATGGAGCTTGCACAAATAAATCAGATAACTGGTGCCAGGAAGTTAATCTACTAAAGGGCCCAGTGTTACATGTACTATGTCAGTCATTTATCGACCTCAGACTGTGGTTGAAGCACAGTGAGGCACTAACGCCTGCTGGTGATAAATAATTTAAATAATCTGTCAGTTTTATAATAGCTACTTAAATTCCGAATACATTTAACTGTGTAAAAAATAAGTGTAATGTAATGCTGACTATAAACTCGCTGCTAATCAAATACCCATCTTAAAATTAACATTTAATGAAATGCTGACTATAACACTTCTAACCAAAAGCTGCCTATAGGTCAATGCTTTATCATACGTGAATGTTAGAGTGTCAATGTAAATCTCAATTCAAATTAGGAGCCTTATAACAACATTTTCTGATTCGTCTTTTTTTAGCTGAGATAGAACTAATTCAATTCTCTCGCATTGTATTGTTGTGTAATGTTAATTGGCTAGGGGAATAACTATTGGGACAGAATGCAGGAGTGGGGCATCTTGCGGCGTGCGACATTAGTTAGACTTTTTTCCGCAAGACAGTTTTTTGCAGCATAACTTGTTGGATGTGTGAGCTGATAACGGCACAGCCAGGGCAACGTGGCATCTGGGACCTCAGTGAATGGTGGGTGCAACAGTATGGAGGTTATTTTGGCGAAAGAGTGAAAACAGGTGCTAAATGGGTGTTGTACAACCAAGACACGCCTGTTTGAAAGTCTGGTTTTAGCACACAAGTTTGATCCTAATTGCTGATTAAAAAGAAAAAAAAGAAAGACTTGCATTTCTATAGCACCTTTCATGACCACCGGACGTCTCAAAGCGCATTACAGCCAATGAAGTACTTTTTGAAGTGTACTCACTGTTGTAATGTATTCTATTGTTGTAATGTAGGAAACGCGGCAGCCAACTTGCACACAGCAAGCACCCACAAACAGCAATGTGACAATGACCACATAATCTGTTTTTGTTATGTGGATGGAGGGATAAATGTTGGCCAGGACACCAGGAAGAACTCCCCTGCTCTTCTTCAAAAAGTGCCGTGGGATCTTTCACATCCACCTGAGAGGGCAGACGGGGCCTTGGTTTAATGTCTCATCTAAAAGATGGCACCTCCAACAGTGTAGCTCTGCACTGGAGTGTCAGCCTAGATTTACATGCTCAGGACTCTGGAGTGGGACTTGAACCCACAACCTTATGACGCAGAGGTGAGTGTGCTACCCACTGAGCCACAGCTGACTTCATAACCACAATTTGAACTTGCCTGGAGGTGCTAAACCAGAGACCTGCAGGTTCAGCACTCAAGCATTGATTAGACGCAGTTTTCGTGGAGCGGTATATGTGGGCTCCATGCACCCACTTCTCTTGAAGGTCTGGAGTGGCTGGTTGACACACAATGGCAGGTTTCAGGATGACTCAGGGACTGACAGAGGGCTCACAGGTTCTTGAACGTGGCACTGGAGGTCCTGATGGAGGAGGTCCAGAGGAGGAGGAATGTCCTGTACCCGCAGGGGGGAAGGAGTCCACTTTGCGCTCTTCACCCTCCTGTCCCTCTCTCCTGCAGCAGCTGGTGCTGCTCTGCCTGGCCTCATCTCCCCCTCCCATTCCTCATCCAGACCAAGGGGGACCCTGAGCCAGCTTCCCATGACCAAGCACTCCCTTTCTCCTGGTGACTCCTATAAGATAGAGTAGCACAGCACTCACTCTCTTTAGGCAAAGCCCTCAGAGAATTTCCAGAATAAATGTTGACAGAGTGTTGGTGAAGTCTTGACAAAGTGTCCCAGAAAGTCTCCTAATGTGTTTCAAAAGTCCTCTTCAAACCTCCAGCAGCAAGTGAACAGCAAAAGGTTATACATCTTAAATAGCGCTCAAAATCCTCAGCAATGACTTGTTTGCTCCCATTCAGCTGGTCGCTCTTAATTAGATCAAGCACTATCCATCAAAATGCTGTGCAGCCTTGCTAATGAGTGCTAGCAGGTAATTTAAGTGTCAATTAGCCCCTTAATGATCCTCCCGGAGGCCATTCCTAGAGCAAGCGGACTAAACTGATGTTTCAGCTCAAGACCTCATCTAGGCCACCTTGAAGGCTCTTTAGCGCCTGAATGAGCCATCGAAAATCGCCTCCCATATCTTCTTTACTACTGAGATTTAATGAGTGAGAAAGAAACAGAGGACAACATAGAAGGAGGGTGAATTAGAGTGGGTGAATTGGAGTCAAATCAGGTACAGAAAGAGAAATAAAAAGAGGGAAAGAAAGATTGGATTAACAGAGAAAAAAGGAAATGGAAAGGAAAAGTAAGAAAATAATGTAAACAGTTTAAAAATCTCTAACAACAATTGACTACATGCAGGAATTAGATTGACCCATTGAAATCTAGGCCAGAGGGGTTACATTAACAATTATTACGTTGTTAAAAAGGTGCTTACACTGTTAATTATCAGACTTAACTTGCTGTGGCGAGTTTAATGGGCAACTGATGTGCAAATCCAGAGAATTGTTAAAATAACGGGGAGGCCAAGGGGGAGATACCGTTTGTGCGAAACAAACAGCAGAGCGGCGTAAATCGATCAGCAACTTCTGATGCGTCGCCGGCTCCTTCATGGCGTATCTCTTAATCCTCTGGACTTGCTGGCTGATTTTCACATTAATAACAACATACGTCGTTAACACTCTTAATTTTTCAGAAACATCCAGCCCATTAAAGCACTTTGGACTGGTATTTTTAAGTCAGCTCTGAGTAAGGTAGAAACCTCAGATGTATACAGTAGAAATTTGATCCAGTCTGTATATATGTGGGAGGAAAAATGAAGAAGATTGATCCGACACCACTGACACATTCAGGATGACTATTGGAAGCTCTGTGAACATAATGTCCCGGATTTTGTGATAGGAATAATGGTACTCACCATTATTATGGAATAAATCGGACAGAAACTCCTGGCATTCACACATGTGCAGTTAAACGCGGAAATCTGGAAGTTGCTCTCCGATTTTTTTTAACTCTCTCTTAATCGCATCGTTCTTTCCCTCATTTTATTTTGTTTTCTTTGCATTGAATAAAATGTTATAATTGATACTTCCTTGTTTAGACTCTACGTGTCGCAATGAGGATTCTTCAATCTGATTGGTTAAAGTAGCCTGCCCACACGTGCCACAGATCCTCTGTAGAGGGCGCCACACTGAACAGTGTCTCTAAATACCGTGAAGTGCTGCACAAAAGCCCAGTGAAAGTCTGTGGGCAGCTGTTAGCATGGTGAATGGTGAGCCCTGTTACATCGCCGCTGACCGCAAAATCTGAGACAACGTATATGTATGGAATGCAATCTACCATCTATACACGCTTTCTTGCAATGCAATGTATCCTGCTATGTGGAATTATACTATAAGCCCCACTATGAGGAATTCTAGATGCAAAACAAGAAATACTTGCAATAACTTACCCTCAACGACTATCTGTCCCACCTGTGACAGAGACTGTGGTTCTCGTATTGGACTCATTTTAAGAGTGGAAGCAAGTCTTCCTCGATTCCGAGGGACTGCCTATGATGATGAATTTTTGACAGGCAGTTTTTTTTGGCATATTTATTTCTTTCAAAGTTTCCCCCTGCGATCTGCAGCAGTGTAACTGACTGAGTTATGATTTCTCTAGGCCAGTATTTTTTTTACGTCATGTCTGCGTTCCCTCAAGCCTGCGGCGTTTTTTTCAATTGTTCGCAGTTTGGCCAACTTTATTTTCTCTTAGGTTCAGGTATCTGGCCACTCCCGAAAAACCTTCTGGTGAGATAAGAAAACCAACGCACATTCACAAATCTGCACAGAAAGGCGCCATTGTTTTTAAATCGATGATTTTGGAGGGAGTCAAGAACACTGTCAAAATCAATAATAAAGTTCAACTTTTTTTACCTGTCAACGTAGAAGTTTAAATTTGTTGGATTTCAGAAGTTCTCTCATTTTTTAACTCACTCACACGGCACCACTGAACGCCTTGAAGCTGGGTGGGAGGGTCATAGGTTTGGTCGGTAAAATAGACCCTGCGCCCAGACACAACGGCTTGGGGTTCGGCTACAAAACAAGCTGTAGCGGGGCGGAGGGGGGGGGGAGGGGTGGGGAGGAGAGAGAGAGAGATACCGATCGGAAGGCTTGGAGCCCGGGCAGGGGGAGGGAGAGAGAGAGAAGTCACTCCAATTACTAAAGGGTGGGGGTGGGGGGGGGGGAGAGAGGAGAAGGCACAAGACCTTTGGGTGTGGTCCATCCATCCATACAGACCTGGAGAGCTACAACTGTGAACCTATGCTGTCTGCTTTCCTGCCGTTTTGAGCTTCTTTCAAAGGTTAAATTTAAGTATGTGGGCAATACTGACAATGCGAGCCTTCTGCATCATGGTGCTACATAGGAGACAATTTATTGCATCGGGAACATCAGAGCCCATAGGGTGTGGGGCAGGAGGCCTTAGCCACATCGGGTGTATCGAGACAGACGTTCGTACCTCCACCTGAATGAAGACTGTGTCAGAAGGCTGCGTTTCCGCAAATAGGTTTTAACTGAGATCTGTAAGTTGGTCAAAGCAGACCTGCAACCTAGAAGCATCAGGAGGACTGCTTTGTCAGTTGAAGTGAAGGTTACAGCTGCACTTTCATTCTATGCTTCTGGATCATTTCAAACTACAACTGGGGACGTGTGCACCATCTCTCAACATGCAACATATGTCTCCATTCGCCAGGTCACGGCTGCACTATATGCGCATAGGAATGACTTCATAACGTTCCCCATGACCGCCCAAGCAATCCATGACAGGGCTGTGGACTTCTCCAGGATTGCTGGCTTCCCAAAGGTACAGGGCTGCATTGATTGTACCCACATCGCCTTGTGAGCACCTTATAAAGATTCCGAGATGTACAGGAACATAAAAGGCTACCACTCCATTAATGTGCAACTCGTGTGTGACGACATGCATCATGTCATGTCAGTCGATACGAGATACCCTGGCAGCACCCCTGATGCGTTCATCCTACGCGACAGCGTTATATCTGCCATGTTTCAGCAGCAGCCAGAAGGGCAGAGCTGACTACTGGGAGACAAAGGGTACGGCCTCGCCACCTGGCTCATGATGCCCCTACGCATAATCCGGACGGAAGCTGACCGGGAATACAACATGTCGCACATTGCGACGTGCAGCATCATTGAGAGGACCATTAGCATCTTGAAACAGCATTTACGATGCCTGAACCATTCTGGAGGCTACTTGCTGTATTCCCCTGAGACTGTCGGTCAGTTCATTGTTGTGTGCTGCATAACTTAGCCATCATGAGGCAGCAGCACCTACTAGTGGAAGACCCACCTGCGGTGAGAGTGGCTGATGATAATGATGCGGAAGATGCAGGTGACGAGCAGGAGGAGGAGGAGGACGACGAGGATGCGGAAGCCATGCAAGTGCCTGAGGCCGGAGCACGACAGCGGAGGAGGGCGAACCATCGTGCCCCTTTAACGATTGCTCGAGCCTTGCGCCAGCAGCTCATCTGTGAACACTTTACTGATGCCTGAGGGCTCAGCGACAACTATTCCACATGGACATGTTTACTATTTGGAGCTGTTCCATAATGTTGTGTTGTGTTAATGGAACATGATTCAGTTTTACTGTAATATATATTTTATTCAAAAGTTTACAATGTACTTAACTAAACTTTAATAAAATTATTCTGGTATCAAACTTTACTTTAATATTACTCTTTAAGATCACTTATAAACTTGTAAATTTACATAACTTACAAAAAACTTTTCAATTTGAGAACAGTTACAACAGTAACAATAATAACAACAACAACAGCAACAAAGAAAGGCTGCACTCACCCATCTCTCATCCCTCTTATTCTCAGACCGCCTGCTGCACTTGGTCTTGGATACTCCAGCACCCCTGCCTGCAGGTTCTGGGCTTGATACCAAGCTTATTCTTTCTAACATCTCGGGTACAGCGCACCTTTTGAGGGTGGGGGGTGTCAGGCAGCAAGTTGGAGGACCCAGGCGGCAAGTTGGAGGGCCTGGCTCTGGGCTCTTCAGAGGCTGGTGTGGGGATTGGAGTGGGAGTGACAGTTGATTCTGTCAATGGACATGGGATCTGGGCGTGTTCCCTTATTGCAGCAGCTAACTCCAACATGCCGTCCCTCATGCGCCCTGACAGTGTCTCAACAACCTGCAACATTCCCTCCCTGATGGTCAGTGACGTGGTTTGCACTACCTCTGACATCCCTCCCTCATGGCAACTATTTCCTCACTGATGGTCCCGGATATCGTTCCCATTTCTCATGTCACTGCTGTTACTTTTCCCAACAGTCACGCTATCTTATCACTCACCCCACTGATGGCGTCCAGGAGTGATCGGGTAAGGTCAATGCTCTCCGCACTCAATGACATCATCTGAACCACATCTGTTAGATCCTGCGCCTCAAGAGAGCGTGGTCGAGCTCTCCTTCCCCTCCTCCCCATGGGTATGGCTCGCACTCCAACACTGGGACCCACAGCCTGGGACGGTGGGGCCCTGGGTGTGCCTCGCTACACCACACTACTGGGATTGGCAACCTCGGAAGGTGGGGCCCTGGGTGTGCCTCGCTGCACTACACCACTGGGACCCATAACCTCGGAAAGTGTGAAACTATGGAATATGGAATATTCCACCAACACTCAAACCACTAGTCACGGAAGGGGCTGTCACCTCCATGAGTGGCACCTCCTCCAAAGTTAGTACAACAGTAGGCGCTCCATCCCCTCCCCCTCACCCCCATGTTCTTGGTCTGGAGGGTTGGATAGTAAGATGTTCTCCTCTTCAGGATCATCTTCGTCTGAATCTTCTTTTGCATTGTCAGGGATGGCCTCAAGTTCTGCAAAGTATAACAGAACAGTCAAATGGTTAGCAGCAGAGGAAGGGGCAGGGTGGGTGGCATGAGTAGGCTCACACATCGCAGGCCAGGCAGCAGGCTAATTTGAAGGACCATGATGAATTTGCAGGTCTTACCCTCTCTCTTGAATGTGGGCCCAGCTTGTGCAGTACTTATGTACTGATTGCTTTTTATTAGGCAAGACCCATCAAAGCAGCGACCCTTTCTTTCAAAGGTGTCAGTGGGTGCAAATTTGTCGGGCCTTCTCCTATTCGAGTTCTTTCCCTTTTATTATGTGACACCTTCCTCTGCAAAGATGAAAATGCAACTTTTTAGAGAGGGTGTCTTTCTGCTGAGTGGGACATACGGATGATCACATTTACAATTGCAATTCCATTGAATAAATGAAAATATTACTTACACTAACTACTTGACCAAGGTTCTGCCACTTGTTTTTCCTCTGGCCTCCAGATCTCATGGTGGTCACCATTGCACAGTAATCTTCTGCAACTTGGTTCCAGCGTTTCTTAATCTCTTTGGGTGGAACTTTTATGTGACCTGTGCTGGTGTTCAGCTCCTGCCATCTGTTCTCAATCATAGTAACTAGTGCCTCCACTTCTTCCTGCAAGAAATTCTTGGTCCTTGCACCGCGTTGTATCTTGTATTGCTCCAGCTTCGATTTTCCCAATGCTCTCACACAGCACTCCTTCTCACACACACAACTGGCACTTTAAAAATGGGCAATTGCCATTGGAACGACATCAAAAACGTAACTTTTTTTCCCCGCGCGTACGCAGAAGGTGTGGCTTCGTTTTTCGACGCAGACAGCAGGCTCCACCCCCCTGAGGTGACTGGACATGCTGCGCGGCACCAAATTCGAATTATACATCGGGAAAACTTTGGCAAAATATTTCTGCCGCATATCTGGCAGTGAAAAATGGGCGTAACTCTGGCAATATGTCACAAAACAGGCTTGGGGAAAATTGAGCCCGATATGTTTTTTTTAGGGATGTTGGTTGAGATATAAATGTTGTCAATGGCACATAAACCAACACTTTTAGCTATATCAAGGCAGAAGGATATGAAAACACAGAGTCAGAATTACAAAGGACAAACTTGGAACAGATGATTGGAAATATTTCTTTACATGAGGTGAGCTACAGCTCGATGGGGTAGCAGGATGGTTGAGGCCAGGGCACTGAACTCATTTAAGAAACAGCTAGATGCTGCAATGCGCAAATGTTAGGGTTAATCTACTGAATGGAAGAGATCAAATGGACTCATTTATTGGAACCAATTCAGTTATCTTGTGCCTATATCTTTGAAGAATTTTGGCACAACACAGCAGACAGTAATAAGGGGGAAACCCAATTCATCCTGTATAGTCCTCAGTGCAGCACGGAACTATTTTAACAAAAGAATGAAAGGGAAGATTTTCTATACATCATGGAATTGTGGACCACAGCCATTGATAGCTAATGAATGGGACATCACCAGTTGAGGAAGCAATTTTTTTCATATGCACCGGGAGTATTGAAGCAGAATATCTCCCCACAAATGCTAGAATTCAGTAAGTGGTGTTATATAATTCCAAAATCCTTATTTTCAACAAACTTTTCCAATGTAAGAGTGAGTACAATTACCTTAAAGGTTGAACACTTCAGTTTAAAATACCTGTCTTCTCAGCGTTTCAACAATTTCATATTTTGACTTTTTATCCAAGATCGCAACCTATTGAATCCCATTAGGCTGTCTGCAGTGCTGACAGTTTCCTGAGTCTCTTCTCTCTCTCTTACATACATCAATCATATTCCGATAGTTGCAGCCTTTTCCTCAGTAGACCTTATAAAGGCTTGACTGTGCAAGGACAGACAAGTGACAGTGGAGCCATAGCAAGCCAATAGCCTATTTCTATAAATAGCTGCTTCCTCGGTGAAATACAAGTCTGCAAAATATATTTTATAGAACGCATCATTTTATAGAACACATAATTAGGCTACAAATCCAAAAATTAAAAGAAACTAGTCCATGAATGATTCTAGTCTCTAAAATGACACACTTACTTGACAATTTTGTGTCTTGTAAACCGTTTTGCCCAGCACTCTAACACTCAGTCTTACTGTGGTGCTTTTCCTCTCGATGTTTCCTCCTCTGGACCATATTCATAAACAAGACAATGGGTTGGATTTTCGTTTTGATTGCGCATCTGTTAGTGCTCCGGGGTGGCGGTAATGGGTCTGGAAATGATTACCACCAGCTTCCAGCGACCCACCGACAAATTTGGTGCCGGTTTTGTGGCGGCGCTGAGCAGTACTGCCTGGGACCGTCGAGCCGGTGTGCAACGCCCCCGGTATCGTCCCCATCTCAAGATTTGTTTTGCATTGACCCCGTAACGCCCCGTAGCCAACCCACCCGAGAAAGCAGGTGGTCAGAGCTTCACCGGCAGTGGTAAGGGAAGGAATGACTGCATGAGATAAGTAGATTTTTTTTTGTTTCATTTTTGAGATTTATCTTTATTTGGGGTGAGCAATGTATTGGGAAAGTTTTTAGTGACGATTTTTTTTTTCAGGCAGGCCTGTCTTAGGGCGTTCCAAGGCCAACTCTTTAGCATCGGATTTTCAGTTGCTCACCCGGCCTAGCGCCCTACGAGAAGTGTGGAACACCTCCCTTAGCGCTCTGCTCCACTCTCGGGGCGCAGCAACCGAATTTGTTGGCTGCCGTCGCAAACAATTTCCTGGTGCAAAATTTACCGACTCATTGCCATTAGCGCCTCAAGAAGCCTTCAACCAAAAATCCAGCCCTTTATTATTTAACTGCCACATTTGTGTGCTTTTAACCTTTTACTTTTGTTACCGATGAGGATAATCTAGATATGAAAACCAAATGAAATGTAACACGCAAATCCCAAGTCATAATCTGTGCCTCTTCTTATCTTTCCACTAAATGTGGTGATATCTTGACCTCCTCTTTAAATGCTACAGGACTGACATTCCTCAGCCATTCCAGTGAACTCCTGTCATAACTTTGGCAGAAGTCTGCCAAAACAGTTGGAAACTCCGCTAGGACCCAGCATCACTCCCACAAAAAATACAAAGTATAAAGTTCCTGGGCTGTTTTTTGAGCAGTCTCTGGTGGTTAGACTGTGCAGCGCCCAGTTGCACCTGAAAATTGTGATCGGGGTCCTACAGCCAGTGTAGGACCCCGACTGCATATCTAAGCAAGCTCCTGCCAGAACCAGGCAGGCGGGCTGCTCACCCATTCACAAGCCTGTCTTAAAATGGCATCGGTCAGGCTTTTGGTGTTAATAGGGCACCCTCTTGGTGTTAAAAGGACACACTCCCTCCACCCCCACCCCACCCTCCGCCGACCCTGATTTTTAACTGCCAGCCATCTGTTTTTCAGGTGGGAACCAGGCAGTTGAAAATTGCACCAGTGTCTCTGGATTCAGGGTAACTGATAACAAAAACATCTAACCTGGAGAGGGTTGCCAGCCAATGTTCCCTGTAATTTGTTTTACCGTCACGTGATCCCTTTAAGGGAATGAGCGTCCCATTCAAAATACTTTTGCATTGGAAAGCCAGCAAGCTGGCTGTGCGGGATCTCTGGAGGGGATATAGACAGGCTAAGTGAGTGGGCAAGAACATGGTAAATGGAATATAATGTGGAGAGATGTGAGGTTATTCACTTTGGTTGGAAAAATAGAAAAACAGAGTATGTTTTTAAATGGTAAGAGATTGGGAAATGTTGGTGTTCAGAGGGTCCTTGCACACAAATCACTGAAAGTTAACATGTAGGTACAGCAAGCAATTAAGAAAGAAAATAGTATGTTGGCCTTTATTACAAGAGGATTTGAGTATAAGTAAAGACATCTTACTGCAATTATATAGGGCCCTGGTGAGACCACATCTGGAGTATTGTGTACAGTTTTGGTCTCCTTACCGAAGGAAGGATATACTTGCCATAGAGGGTGTTGTGTCCTTACACACTACAGCAAATCAACACGAGGCACATACTGGAGACAAGGTCACTCTGTGACCTGTACCTTTATTCACAGGACCAAGAAGTGATGACCCTGCGTGGGACCTCCCTTTATATACCTGGATGACCAGGTGAGGAGTGTCTCCCACAAGTTCACCCCCTATAGTTAAGGTATGCATTTCTCAGGTGTATACAGTGTTGCTACATAAAAGTTACAGCTATGTGAAGGTTACAAACATGACATCACCTCCCCACAACGTCATTGGGTCAAAGATTGAGTCTTTCAGGCGGTCAACACTCTCTCGTGGAGCGCCGCAGTTGGGGCTCTGGTTGTTGAGCCTTGGCATGCGTCTTTGTCACCTGTGGTGATTCCGGCTCGTCCGGGCTGGCCGCAGGGACTGTGCGTGCTGCTGACGGTTCTTGTTGCTTGTTCTCTGGCAGTGGTGTGGGCAGAATCTCATGCTGTTCCTCAGGTTCCTTAGTGTCCATGCTGAACCTTTTTTTTACTTGGTCCAGATGCTTGCGGCATATCTGCCCATTGTTGAGTCTGACCACAATCACCCTATTCCCCTCTTTACCAATTACAGTACCCTCAAGCCACTTGGGCCCCACAGCGTGATTAAGAACAAATACAGGGTCATCGATTTCTATCCATCTCCCCTTTGAGTGACGGTCATGGCACTCATTTTGGGACTGGCGCTTGCCCTCAACAATGTCTGACAAGACTGGATGAATGAGGGAACAGCCGAGTTTTTAGTGTACGTTTCATGAGTAGTTCCGCTGGCGGGACCCCCGTGAGCAAGTGCGGTCGGGACCTGTAGGCCAGCAGGAGGCGCGATAGACGGTATTGAAGGGAGGGTCCTTGAATCCGGAGCATGCCTTGCTTTATGATTTGGACCGCACGTTCCACCTGGCCATTGGAAGCTGGCTTGAACGGCGCTGACCTGACATGTTTGATGCCATTACCCGACATGAACTCCCGGAATTCATAGCTAGTGAAACACGGGCCGTTGTCGTTAACTGGGATGTCCGGCAAGCCATGGGTCGCAAAGACCGCTCGTAGACTCTCCACTGTGGTGAATGTCGTGCGCAAATTCAATATGATGCACTTGATCCATTTCGAGTATGCATCAACAACAATGAGGAACATTTTTCCCATGAACGGGCCCGCGTAGTCTACGTGAATACGTGACCATGGCTTGGTGGGCCAGGGCCACGGGCTGAGTGGGGCCTCCCTGGGGGCATTGCCCAGCTGGGCACATGTCGTGCACCTGCGAACAGAGTGTTCCAGGTCTGCATCAATTCCCGGCCACCATACATGTGACCGGGCAATGGCCTTCATAAGCACGATGCCTGGGTGCTCGCAGTGGAGTTCCCTGATGAATGCTTCCCTACCCCTCTGCGGCATGACTACCCGGCTGCCCCATATAGGCAGTCGGCTTGGATGGAGAGCTCATCCATCCGTCTGTGAAACGGTCTGACCTCTTCAGGGCATGCTCCGTGTGCGGGCGCCCAATCCCCAGTCAGGACACATTTCTTAATCAGAGATAGGAGGGGATCTCTGTTTGTCCAGGTTTTGATCTGGTGGGCTGTGATGGGGGAACCTGCGCTGTCAAAGGCATCGACAGCCATGACCATCTCCGCGCTTTGCTCCGCTGCCCCCTCACTGGTGGCCAGTGGAAACCTGCTGAGCGCGTCAGCGCAATTTTTGGTGCCTGGCCGGTGCCTTATGGTGTAGTCATATGCAGCCAGCATGAGAGCCCATCGCTATATGCGAGCTGACGCATTGGCATTGATATCTTTGCTGTCGGACAACAGGGATGTTAATGGCTGGGTGGTCCGTTTCTAACTCGAACCTTCTGCCAAAAAGGTACTGGTGCATCTTTTTCACTCCATAGACACATGCGAGTGCTTCCTTTTCAACCATCCCATACCCACTTTCTGCTTGGGAGAGTGAACCTGGAGGCATAAGCCACAGGTTGGAGTTGGCCCTCATCATTACTCTGCTGCAACACGCACCCAACCCCATAGGATGATGCATTGCATGTCAAAATCAATTTCTTACAGGGGTCGTACAGGGTCAATAACTTATTAGAACAAAGCAGGTTCCACGCCCAATTGAAAGCCCGTTCCTGACAGTCCCCCCAAAACCAATCGCAACCCTTACGCAGGAGCATGTGTAGCGGCTCCAGCAATGTACTTAAGTTCGGTAGAAAGTTCCCGAAATAGTTCAAGAGTCCCAGAAATGAAAGCAACTCTGATGTGTTGCTGGGCCTGGGCGCGCAGCGGATCGCCTCCGTTTTGGATTCGGTGAGCCGGATCCCGTCTGCGGCAACCCTCCTGCCCAAAAACTCGAACTCTGGGGCCAAAAACACACACTTGGACTTCTTTAGTGGCAGGCCTACCCGGTCCAGTCAGTGTAGCGCCTCCTCCAGGTTGTGAAGGTGTTCCTCGGTGTCTTGACCCGTGATAAGGATGTTGTCCTGAAATACGATTGTTCCGGAGATGGATTTGAGCATCTTCCTCTGAAAGATAGCGGCTTTCAGCGGTCAAACGGACACCTGTTGTAGACAACAGTTCCTTGTGCGTGGTGATGGTGGTCAGTAGCTTGGATTCTTCGGCCAGCTCCTGGGTCATGTAGGCCGAAGTGAGGTACAACTTGGTGAACAGCTTGCCGCCTGCCAGCGTGGCAAAAAGATCCTCCGCTCTCGGAAGCGGGGATTGGTCCTGAAGGGACACTTGGTTGATGGTGGCCTTGTAGTCACTACAGATCCTGACCGAGCTATCCGTTTTTAGAACAGGGACGATGGGGCTTGCCCAGTTGCTGAATTCAACGGGCGAAATTATGCCCTCTCTTAACAACCTGTCCAACTCACTCTCAATTTTCTCCCGCATCACATATGGCACAGCTCTGGCTTTGTGGTGCACTGGTGTGTGGCGTCCGGGGTGATGCGTATCTTTACATTGGTGTCTTTGAAAGTCCCAACGCCAGGTTGAAATAATGACTCAAACTTTTGTAGGACCTGTGAGCATGAACTTCGCTCCACAGATGAAATTGCGTGCACATCCCCTCATTTCCAGTTCATCTCGGCTAGCCAGCTTCTCCCCAAAAGCGCGGAACCATTTCCCGCGACATTCCAGAGTGGCAGCCGGTTCTGAGATCCATTATGTGTGACCACCAGCATTGCACTACCTAGCACTGGGATGATCTCTTTGGTGTACGTCCGTAGTTGCATGTCAATGCGTTCTAGTTTGGGTCTGCTAGCTCTGAGTGGCCACAGTTTCTCAAATTGTTGGACACTCATAAGTGACTGGCTGGCTCCTGTGTCCAGCTCCATGTGTACCGGGATGCCATTTAACAGTACCCTCATCATCATAGGTGGCGCTTTTGTGTATGAGCTGTTAATGTTTGCCACCTGGACCCGCTGAACTTCAGCATCTATTGCTGTGTCCCAGGCATACCCCTGCCTTGCAGACCCCTCTTGTGGTTCATTCACTTCGTAAACCAGCTTTGCTGCGGGCCTCCTGCACATCCTGGCTAAATGACCACTCAAGTTACAATTTCTGCAGATGAATTGTTGCAACCGGCAGGTCTTCGCACCATGTTTGCCCCAGCACCTCCAGCATGAGCTGAGATTGTTGTGAACAAAAGAGCTGTTACCAGGCATTCCTCTCTGATTGTCCCTTAGTTTACTCTTGAGCACTCTGTTTGTGGGTGTCAATGGTCCCATCCCGGGACGTATTGTCCCTTGTGATGGTGTAAATGTCCGTTCAACCTGCCATTGTCTCGGTTGAGGACCCACCCTATAGTCTGTTACTGTCTGGTTGGTGTTGAATTGCCCTTGCCTGCCTGCGGGGTTCTGAGTCGCGTTTACCATGTTAACTCCTTGTTCCATTGCCACGTTGGGAGCAGAGTTGCGTGCGTATATGATCTTGGTTTCCTCCTCCCCCGCCATGAAGGTTTGAGCCATCAACGCCGCTGCTTCCAAGGTCAAGTCCTTGGTCTCAATTAACTTCCTAAAAATCCTGGCATGACCAATGCCCTCAATGAAGAAATCCTGTAACATCTCCCCCCTGCAGGCGCCTGTGAACTTACAGAGGCTGGCCCTCGCGCCGAAGGTCCGCGCCGAAGTCTGGTATGCTCTGCCCTTCCCGACGTCAGTGCATATAGAATCGGTGTCAGGCCATGTGTATACTACTCGCCGGTTTGAGGTGCTCATGGATCAGTTTGCTGAGCTCCTCGAAGGTCTTGTCCGCCGGCTTCTCGGGTGCAAGCAGGTCTTTCATCAGCGCGTACGTCTTAGGTCCACAGTTGGTCAATAGATGCGCCCTTCGCTTGTCAGCCACTGCCGTTCCCAGCCAGTCCTTTGTGACAAAGCTCTGCTGGAGCCTCACAACGAAATTGTCCCAGTCCTCACCAACACAGCACCGTTCCTCCGTGCTACCGGTGGCCATTCTCTTGAGTCGTTGATTCCCGTTTCTCGTCGCTAAATGTTGTGTACTTACACACAAGAGCAAATCAACACGAGGCACATACTGGAGACAAGGTCACTCGATGACCTGTACCTGTATTCACAGGACCAAGCAGTGATGACCCTATGTGGGACATCCCTTTATATACCTGGATGACCAGGTGAGGAGTGTCTCCCACAAGTTCACCCCCTGTGGTCAAGGTGTGCATTTCTCAGGTGTATGTACAGTGTTACATAAAGGTTACAGTTATGTGAAGGTTATAAACATGACAGAGGGAGTGCAACAAAGCTTCACCAGACTGTTTCTGGGGATGGGAGGGTTGTCCTATGAGGCTCTAGAGTTTAGAAGAATGAGAGGTTATCTCATTGAAACATACAAAATTCTTATATAGGGTAGATGCCAGGAGGATGTTTCCCCTGGCTAGGTAATCCAGAACCAGGGGTCACAGTCCCAGATTAAGGAGTCGGCCATTTAGGACAGAAATTAGCAGAAACTTCTTCACTCAGAGGGCGGTGAATCTTTGGAATTCTCTACCCCAGAGGGCTATTGAGGCTCAGTCTTTGAGTATATTCAAGACAGAGATCGATAGATTTCTGGATATTAAGGGAATCAAGGGATAGGGGGATAGTGCATGAAAATGGAGTTGATGTAGAAGATCAGCCAAGATCTTATTGAACGGCAGATCAGGCTCGAGGGGCCTACTCCTGCTCCTATTTCTTATGTTCTTATGCTCTTTTGTACAGGGAACACTGTTGCCAACCCTCCAGAATTGTCCCGGAGTCTCCAGGAATGAAAGATCAATCACTTGCACACTGCTGCGAGCAACCCGGGAGAAAAATTATCGGAAAAATGGTGTTGTTTTTCTCATTTTCTTTGAACACATTCATTTATTAGTTTAAAATAATATTAGAGGTCGGCTTAAAAAAGACTGACAGGGCAGTTTCAGGTGGGAGGCCATGTGCTGAAACCTTCGGGAATACAACCCTAATCCTGGACCAGGCTGATGGGATGAGGTCAGATACTTTGTTGGACTAGTGGAGAGAGAGCTTTACTCTGCATTTAGCATTTGTCATGCCTGAGCTGGAAGCATTTGATGCTAACATTCAACACAAAGTGTGAAAAAATGTTCCATTCCTTGCATTTGAAATCCCTCACTTTAATGAATACAGAATAATTCATCCAAAAATGTATAATTTAAAACCTGTCAGCTGACTCGAGAAAGTAGTTAATTTCACTGGGCCTGCGGTGTGCTGTTAAATTATTAAGAGTCATGTAACTCATTAAAACTCTGTGTACACCCTCTGTATTCATTCCTATTAAGCGAACAATTTTAGCTATCTGCTCCTGTTTAGTGAATATTTTTCTCTCAGCTTAAATGGGTCCTGTTTAGAGCCCCAGGTTATACATGGGCACCTTTTACATGAATCTGCCAAGTGACAACAAGTGAAACGTAATAACTTCAGGAAACACTTTACATCCGGGATAGACTTCTCATAATTACGAGCAGCAACAGAAAATAATTTTGAATATTGCAGTATGACTGTGTAATCTCATTCTGATAATAGAATAAAATATTACAGAAATTAACTGTTAAGTAGCAGCTTAGCCCCCACCTTAAACATCTACTCCCTTCACCAGCAGCACAATGTGGCTGCAGTGTATGAAATGTTCACCTGCAATGGCTTCTCTTCCTGTCCCCGCATCGTTACCTCTGGTGTCCCCCAAGGATCCATCCTTGGCACCCTCCTATTTCTCATCTACATGTTGCCCCTTGGCGACATCATCCGAAAATACAGCATCAGTTTCCACATGTATACTGATGACACCCAGCTCTACCTCTCCACCATTTCTCTCGGCCCCTCCATAGGGCCCAAGTTTTGGCATCTGTTGAATACGGCGCACCTCCGAGACTTACATGACCTGCCTGGGCTCGAAGGTGCGGCGGAATAAATTGCAGCAATTCTCCGGTCCTCCTGGACCGTGGCGTGGCGTGGCGCAGCGTTGTCTTCCTGGGGCGGAGCAAGCCTATAGTACTCTGCAGGTGGGCGGGGCTAAGCCACTGCGTGTCTAAATACAGCCGGCTTCGTTGCGCGTGCGTGTTGCAACGTGCGCGCATGCTCAATGGAACCTCGACCTTGGCAATCGGCCAGTTAAAGCGAGAACGTGGCACGTATTTAAAGCTGGCTGGGATTTTTGGTTGCAGGTAGGAAAAGGATTGAACATTATTTTATTGATTCTTGCGCAGAGGTGCCGCATAAGTGCAAGCAAGGACATTTAAAGGAAAAACGTGGCACTCTGTTACAGCGAGCTGTGTGATTTATGGGTGCAAGAAGGGAAGGAGTGAAAAGTCTTAAGTGATTCTTGGAATGCAAAGGGGTGCTGCACATGTGCATGCAAGGAAAGGACTGTGTTTTTAATAATCACTGAGTGGAAATCCAGTACCTGTACAGCAATGCAAGAACGTGCAGCGAAAATGAAGAACTTCTTGCATGACGAAGTCGAGACATTAGTTAATGTCATTGAGGGTAGATGGCAGGAGCTGGACACCAGCAACAGAGGCCGCACAAAGGTGGCACCCAAAGAAATCAAGAAACGCTGGGACCTGCTTGCAGACGAATACTGCGCAGTGGTGAATACCAGGAGATCTGGAGCCCAGTGTAAAAAGAAATGGCAGGACCTTGGTCAAGTCGTTAGTGTAAGTAATATCTTCATTTTCTCAATGGAATTGCAATTCTAAATGTGACCACCTGTATATGTCTCACCCGGCAGAAAGGCACCCTCTCTTAAAAGTTATTTTTTCATCATTGCAGAAGAAATTGGCTGACAACAAAAGGGAAAAAACACGAACAGGAGGAGGCCCGCCAAATCTGCACCCACTGACACTCTTGGAACAGAGGGTCGCTGCCATGATGAGTCGTGCCTGGAGAAAGGCAATCAGCGATACACAAGGTGGGCCCACACGCTTGGGAGAGGGTAAGTCCTGAAAATGCATCGTGACCTTTCAAATCAACCTGCTGCCTAGCCTGCTATGTGCGAGACTATCCATGTCACCCATCCTGCCCACTCTTGTGCTGCTAACCATTTGATTGTTCGGTTATATTTTGCAGAACATGATGTCAATCCAGAAGATTCAGAGGAAGAGTCGGATGCGTGCGATCAAGACCAAGGTGGTGACGGGGAGGAGGGGCGAATGGATATGTGTTCAAGGAAGAATGTCGATCGTAATATGGATCAGTCCATAGTGCAGGGCCTCACTATCCCAGAGAATACCATGAATTCTCCTCCAACATTCCACTCCTTCATCCACCCCCCCATCCTTCTGTGGTGCTTTAAGTTCTGATGCGGCATGTCATCGTCTCCTCGCGTACCCATCCGCGCTTAGTGATACAAGTTCTGGTAAGACGTTCCATGGTTTCACATCCTTTGAGGTTGAGGGTCACAGTGGTGATGGTGGAATGCAGCTTGTAGCTCCCAGGGCCCCATTCTCAGAGGTAGAGGGTCACGGTGGTGGAGGTAGAACGCAGTGTGGAACACCCAGGGCCCCAGTGTCAGAGGAAGTAGGTCCCAGTGGTGGTGGTGGCGGTGGTGGAATGCAGTGTGGAACACCCAGGGCCCCAGTGTCCCACCCTGCGCCTTGCACTGGAGTGGTGCCACGAGGCAGAGCTGGGGGGAGAGTAAGGAGAACCCGAGTAGGCTTTCCTGAGATGCAGCGATCAACAAATGGGCTTGACGTTATTGCATTGGGTGTGGAGGGCAATGACCCTACCCGTTCACTGGAGGGCACCATCAGAGGGGTTGGTGATGAGTTGACAGCGCTGTGTGGGCAAATAGCAGTTATGCCACGTGATCTGAGTGCAGGAATGGCACGGCCAGTGCAAATGCTGGCAGAGGCCATCGAAAAGTTAGCTGCTGCAATAAGCGCACACCTCCCTGCCAATCAAATGCCCCTCCCACTGCAATCCCAGTATCAGCCTCTGCAGAGATCCAAGCAGGGACTCCCCCTCTCTCGCCCCCACCCCCCCACCCTCTCTCTTCCCCTATCCACCCTCTCTTCCCCCCAGCACCCCTTCTCTTCCCCTACACCCCCCTCCCCATAAGGCAGTGCACATGCACCGAGATGTGGATGAGAGCTGGTTGCAGCCTTTCTTTGCTGCTGGTGCTGATGTCGTAGATTTGATGCCACTGTTGGAAATGTTTACAAATTGAAATTGTGTACTAAGTTTTGTAACTATACAAGTATATAAGTGATCATAGAGTTTTTAAGTGATCTTAGTAAGTTGTTTAAATTTACTGCGTTAAAAGTTATCTTATGGTTGTTCAGTAATTTTGTTTACAGATTGAAATTGTTTACTACGTTTTCTAACTTTAGAACTATATAAATGTTTGGGGTTGTTAAGTGATCGGAAAGAGTCAAATCAAATTTGATACAACAATGATTTTATTGCAGTAAAGTACATTGTAAAGATTTCACTGAAATGTATTGTACATTGAGACAGAATCATGACAAGAATGGTTTTATTATTATTGCACTAAAGTAAAGTACATTGTAAGCATATCAATAAAGTTCATTACTTAACATTACACCTGATTCCTGGTCCATTAACATACCAAACACAATCTTTAAGGAACACCTGCAAAAGATAAACATCCCTCATCCCTTCAGTCATGCGTGCCTCCTGCACCTAGCCATGACCGAGGGGTATGCTGGTGTGCTGTGTCGTGGCTCGGATATCTCTCCTGCTGCAGTGGGATGGGTGTCCGTGGACCGATGAAGCCAGCAATTAATTGCACTACAGATTGGTCCTGCTGCTGGCTGCGAGGGGTTGGGTTGGGGGCTGGGGGAGTGGGGGGTGGAGCGGGGAGGGGAGGAGTGCTGTTGGGAGTGCAGGAGTGAAGAGGGACACACGGAGCGAAGGGTTGGGAGGTGGATTGCGGGGGGGGTGGGCGGTGGGGGAAGAGTGCTGCTGGGGGTGTGGTGAGTTAGGGTGGCTTACAACACATTACTCTAACAGTCAGTCCCTGACGGAGGCACAATGCCAAACAGTTAGTTTTACAAATGAGGTGAGTCATTCAATAATGGACTAATGGGGTACGATGAAATTAGCCATAATTAGGTATTGATGTGCCTGCCTCAGCCGGGAGGCTACACTTGTTTATTTATAAAAAGAGAAGCAACTATCCTCATTCAGCAGATACAAGGCAAGATATCATCAAAAGAGGTTTTTGGACATTTTAAGTGATGTGTTTAATGCTTCAGTCCTTTTTGTGTTTAATTCCCACCACGCCCCGCCCCCACCCCCCCTCTCCCCCCTCTCCGGCTGTGCCTGCACTGAGCTGACCTCAAGGTAAGGTTGTTCTGAACTTACAAAAGTAGGCACTTACTCCAGCCTAAGTTAGTTTGTAGTAAGTTTTCACTGCCGAAACTTGCAAAACAGGCCTGAGTGGCTGGACACACCACCTTTTGAAAAATAAATACCTGACCTAAAGCCAACCTAAACTAACTCAGTAGAACTGGAGCAAACTAATATCTGAGAATTGCAATTTCTAACATACTCCAAACTAAACTAGTTGCTCCAAAAAACTAGGAGCAACTCCACTCGAAACTTGGGCCCACAGTCCCGACCTGGACGCCCGTTTTTCGCGCCACAAAGTGTGCCTAAAAAAAACCTCCATATTCTCCAGCTCCCTGCAGGTCCTCTGGCCCTCGGCGCGGCGCAGCAGGAGCTGTAGGGGGCGGAGCTAGGCCCCTGCGCTGAAAACAGTGTCGGGACCTCTGCACATGCGCGCTACAGTGGGCACCCGAAACTATGTGGGAGGGGCCGAAGCACGCAGCCCCTAGCCCTGGCCGAATGGGCTCATTGGGGCTGCGTGAATAAGGCTCCTCCCACGGCCAGCTCCTGCTTCCTCCCGACCCGACTCGACTCCCACTTCCTGCCTCCCCCTCCCCCGGACCCGACACCGCCCCGACTCCCGCTCCCGCTCCCACCCCCCTCCCCCGCCCCCGGACTGGACCCGACCCGACTCCCACTTCCCCCCGCTCCTGCCCCCGGACTGGATCCGACCTGACCTCCCTCTCCCCGACCTGACCTCCTTCTCCCTCCCTCCCTCCCTCCCCCCGACCCGAACCGAACCGACCTCCCTCCCACCACCCCCCCCGACCCGACCCAACGCCACCTACCTGTAAATCTGATGCTGGGGACGGGCCCTGCCCGAAGTCTCGGGCCCGGCCTGTTCAGCCTCCCTCCCCCTTCTCCTCCCCCCCCCCAATCTCCTTCCGCTCCCCCCCAATCTCCTTCCCCCCCAATCTCCTTCCTCCCTTCCCCCCCATCTCCTTCCCCCCATCTCCTTTCCCCCCCATCTCCTTCCCCCCATCTCCTTCCCCCTCATCTCCTTCCCCCCATCTCCTTTCTCCCCCTTCTCCCCTTTATCCCCTTCTCCCCCCTCCCTCTTCTCCCCCATCCCTCCCCCTTCTCCCCTATCCCTCCCTCTACTCCCCCCCTCTCTCCCTCTACCCCCCTCCTCCCCCTCCCCTTGCTGTCAGAAACACAGACACTGACAGACAGAGAATGAGAGACACACACAGACAGACAGAGAGATAGAGACACTGACAGAGACACACTGGGGGGGGGGGGGGGGGGCATCTCAGCACGCTGTTGGAGGGCTCCCAGTGCTGCAGTCGGTAAGTAGAAAATGTTTTATTTATTGATTTAAAAAAAAAATGATTTCTTATTAATTTTTTTTGATTGATTTATTGGTTGATTTATTGATGTTTTTATCATTTATTATTGATGATGGCTCTTTATTTGTAAAACTGAAGTGTTTAATGTTTGTAAACTTCCCTTTAAAACCCCCCCCCCCATTCCCTACGCCTGATTTTCTAAAGTGTAGACAAGGTTTTTTCGAGCGTATAAAAATCTTCACTCACTCCATTCTAAGTTAGTTTGGAGTAAGTTTTCACTGACGAAACTTTGAAAACAGGTGTAAGTGGCCGGACACGCCCCCTTTAGAAAAAAAAATTCTGTTCCAAAGTGAAACTGTTCTAACTGACTAGAACTGAAGCAAATTAAATGACGAGAATTCCGATTTCTAAGATACTCCGTTCTACACCAGTTGCTCCTAAAAATCAGGAGCAAATCATGTGGAAACTTGGGGCCATAGTCTCTAACTTGTCAGACTGGCAGACTGCTTGTCCGACATCCAGTTTTTTCCATTTGAATATTGGGAAGACCGAAGCCATTGTTTTTGGTCCCTGCCACAAACTCTGTTCCTCAGCCATTGGCTCCACCTCTCTTCCCAAATTCTATCTGAGGCTGAAACAAGGTGTTCAAAATTTTAGTGTCACATTTGACCCTGAAATGAGCTTTTGACCATGATACGCTCATAATAAAAAGTGAAACTGAGTACTGTGAGTAATGAGTAAGTGTGACCTTAGCTCCTTTAATAAGACTCCAGAGTGCAGGTACCTTGTGGGTGACCTGCTTATATACAGTGCTCCCAAGGGATGCTGGGATCCCTTGGGACTCCAACAGGTAGGCCCTCTGGTGGTGGTGTGATACAGGTTGCCAAGGGTTAAATACATAACATCACTCCCTCGTAAAGTTAATAGTACACTTATTTACAGGGTGAGACGATCTGGGGCTTTTCGCTCCCTTGTCGATCGTCTCGGTACAAATGCGGGTGTGGGTGAGTTGGTTAGTTCTGCCCAGCCGGCCTTGCCGGGCTGCTGGGGTTGGTGAGTTCGGCTTCATGGTCAGCCATGATGTCAGCTGCAACTTGTGTGTGTGTGTGTGTGTGTTGGAGGGTCAAAATTGGTAGCGTCTTCTTCGGGTTGTTCACAGCTGTTGGTGAACTGCAATTTGATTTGGTCCAAATGTCTTCTGCATGTTAGTCCATTGGCCAATTTGACCTGAAACACTCTACTCCTCTCTTTGGCTATGACTGTGCCAGCGAGCCATTTGGGACCATGTCCATAATTGAGTACAAACATAGTATCATTGACCTCAATACCGCGTGACAAATTTGTGCGGTCATGGTACATACTTTGTTGATGCCACCTGCCCTCCATTTGATCATGGAGATCAGGGTGGACAAGAGAGAGCCTTGTTTTGAGTGCCCTTTTCATGAGCAGCTCGGCTGGGGGAACCCCGGTGAGCTTGTGGTGTCTGGTGCGGTAGCTGAGCAGCACTCGGGACAGCCGGGTCTGCAGGGAGCCTTCTGACTCGCATTTCAATCTTTGTTTGATGGTCTGAACTGCCTGTTCTGCCTGGCTGTTGGATGCGGGCTTGAACGGGGCAGATGTGATGTGCTTGATCCCACTGCGGGTCATGAATTCCTTGAAATCAACACTGGTGAAACACGGCCCATTGTCGCTGACAAGGACATCAGGCAGGCCGTGTGTGGCAAACATAGATCGTAGGCTTTCGATGGTGGCCGTGGACGTGCTTACAGACATTATTACACATTCAATCTATTTTGAATAAGCATCCATGATAACCAAGAATATTTTGCCTAGAAATGGGCCAGCATAGTCCACGTGAATCCTCGACCACGGTTTGGAGGGCCATGACCACAAACTTAGCGGTGCCTCTCTGGGTGCATTGCTCAGCTGAGAGCAAATATTGCACTAGCGCACGCATGACTCTAAATTCTAAGTCGATGCCGGGCCACTACACATGGGATCTGGCTATGGCTTTCATCATTACAATGCCTGGGTGGGTGCTGTGTAGGTCAGAAATGAACATTTCTTTGCCTTTCTTGGGCAAGATCACACGATTACCCCACAACAGACAGTCCGCCTACAAGGACATTTCATTTTTGTGCCTATGGAACGGCCTAATCACCTCCTGCATTGGCGCTGGGACGTTGGACTAGCTCCTATGGAAAACATAGTTTTTTTTTACCAAGGACAGTAAAGGATCTTGGCTGGACCAGGTCCTGATCTGGCAGGCCGTAACAGGTGACTTTTCATTTTCGAATGCATCCATTACCACGAGCAAGTCCGCAGGCTGTGCCATTTCCACCCCGGTGGTGGGCAATGGTAGCTGACTGAGAGCATCTGCGCAGTTCTCTCTGCCCAGTCTGTGGCAGATTACATAGTTGTTTGCCGACAGCGTGAGTGCCCATCTTTGGATGTGGGCAGAGGCATTGGTGTTAATCCCTTTGCTCTCAGAGAATAGCGATATGAGCGGCTTGTGGTCAGTTTCAAGTTCAAACTTGAGGCCAAACAAGTACTGGTGCATTTTTTTCACCCCGTAAACGCACGCCAGAGCCTCTTTTTCAATCATGCTGTTGGCCCTTTCAGCCTTGGACAGACTCCTGGACTCATAAGCGACCAGTTGCAAAATCCCCGATTCGTTAGCCTGTTGTAACACACACCCGATCCCGTATGACGACGCATCGCAAGCTAGCACTAATCGTTTACATGGGTTATAAAGGACAAGCAGTTTGTTTGAACACAACAGATTTCTGGCTTTCTCAAAGGCAACCTCTTGTGAATTTCCCCCATACCCTGTCGTCTCCCTTGTGCAGTAGCATATGTAGGAGTTCTAGCAAGGTGCTTAACCCGGGTAGGAAATTACCAAATTGTTGAGTCCCAGGAACGACCACAGCTCCGTCACGTTCTGCGGTCTCGGCACGTTTTTGATGGCCTCCGTCTTGGCGTCTGTGGGTCTGATGCCGTCTGCTGCGATTCTTCTTCCCAAGAACTCGACCTCCGGCACTAGGAAAACACACTTCGAGCATTTCAACCTGAGTCCCACATGATCCAACCGACTAAGAAACTCTTCCAGATTCTTCAAGTGCTCAATGGTGTTCCGACCTGTAACCAGTATGTCATCCTGGATAAACACGGTGCGAGGGCCCGAGTTTAGCAGTCTCTCCATGCTCCGTTGGAAGATTTCCACGGGCGACCGAATCCGAACGGATATCTATTATAGATGAACAGACATTTGTGCATGTTGATGCAGGTGAGGCCTTTCGAAGATTCCTCCAGCTCCTACGTCATGTAGGCCATTGCATGCATAGTGCTTGAAGCGGCATTAATCGGCCCATTGATCATCTCCACAACGCCAACAGGGTGTTAACTGCCTCGCATTAGCGATTGATGGCGGACTCTGGGTCATCTGAGGTCGTGCAGCAGCCAGCCTGTACGTTCTGCCTTGTATATTCCTGCTCGAAAATGATGTTACTTATGCACAGTACTGGCCGAAACCTCTTTATGTTGCGAAATTTGTTTGGTGTTGTCTCTGGTGGACATAAATGCCTGGGCTATCATTATGGCTTTGCTCAGATTCGGAGTTTCAACAGTTTGCGAAGGATTACCTCATGGCCAGTGCCAAGCACAAAAACGTCTCTCAGCATTTGTTCTAGGAATCCATCAAATTCGCAATATCCTGTAAGGCGCCTTAGTTCGGTGACGTAACTCGCCACTTCCTGACCCTCCAACCGTTGACACGTGTAGAACCGATACCTCGCCATCAGAACGCCTTCTTTAGGATTTAGGTACTCCTAGACCAGCGTACACAATTCTTCATAGGATTTAGTTGTTGGTGTTACCGGAGCTAGAAGATTCTTCATGAGGCCATAGGTTGTTGCCCCACAAACATTAAGCAGGATCGCCCTTCGTTTGGCAGCGTTCTCGTTCCCTTCCAGCTCATTGGCCACGAAGTATTGGTTGAGTCTCTCCACGAAGGCCTCCCAATTGTCCCCTTCTGAGAACTTCTCCAGGATACCAACTGTTCTTTGCATTTTCGTGCAGTTGTTCGTTATCTCGTCGCCAATTGATACGCTCATAATAAAGGATGAAACTGAGTACTGTGAGCAATGAGTAAGTGTAACCTTAGCTCCTTTAATAAGACTCCAGAGTGCAGGTACCTCGTGGGTAGCCTGCTTATATACAGTGCTCCCAAGGGATGCTGGGATCCCTTGGGACTCCAACAGGTAGGCCCTCTGGTGGTGGTGGTGTGATACAGGTTGCCAAGGATTAAATACATAACAGAATCACATATCTGCAGCATAACTAAGACCGCCTATTTCCACCTCCGTAACATCGCCCGTCTCCGCCCTTGCCTCAGCTCATCCGCTGCTGAAAACCTCATCCATGTGTTTGGTACCTCTAGACTTGACTATTCCAGCGCACTCCTGACTGGCCTCCCACATTATACACTACGTAAACTAGAGTTGATCTAAAACTTGGCTGGCCATGTCCTAACTTGCACCAAGTCCCGCTCACCCAACACCTCTATGCTCTCTGTGCTACATTGACTTCCAGTTAAGCAACACCTTGATTTCAAAATTCTCATCCTTATTTTCAAATCTCTTCATGGCCTCACCCCCATCCTATCTCTGTAATCTCCTCCAGCCCCACAAGCTCACGAAATGTCTGCGCTCTGGAGACCTGCAATAAAAGACTAAGGTCACACTTTACTTTGAGCTCACAGTGTTCAGTCTGACTCTTTCCCCATACTTAACAACTGACGACGAGATACAGATAGCGACCCCAAAGATGCAGAGAACAGTGGGCATCCTGGAGAAATTTTCAGAGGGAGATAATTTGGCCCTCTTGAGCATGCCTGATTATAATTGCTCAAACCTTGGTGACCATGCCTTCTGTTGCCTAGGCCCCAAGCTCTGGAACTCCCGGCCTGAGCCTCTCCACCTCTCTTTCCTCTATTATATATGTAAACTTTTATTTGCTCTGCACAGCCACCAGAGGGCACATCCCCTGGAGTCCCAAGGGATCTCATAATCCCTTGGGAGCAGAGGTAGTTAAGGAGGCCTCACAGATTGGAGAGGCACTCTGGAGACCTGCAATAAAAGACTAAGGTCACACTTTACTTTGAGCTCACAGTATTCAGTCTGACTCTTACCCCATACTTAACAACTGATGACGAGATACAGATAGCGACCCCAAAGATGCAGAGAACAGTGGGCATCCTGGAGAAATTTTCGGAGGGAGATAATTGGGAAGCTTTTGTGGAGCGACTCGACTAATACTTCATGGGCAACGAGCTAGATGGGGAAGAGAACGCTGCCAAACGAAGGGTGATCCACCTCACCGTCTGTGGGGTACCAACTTATGGCCTCATGAAGAATCTGCTCACTCCAGCGAAAATCACGGAGAAATCGTATGATGATTTGTACACACTGGTCCGAGAGCGTTTGAAGCCGAAGGAAAGCGTTCTGATGGCGAGGTACCGGTTCTACACCAAAAAAAGGTCTGAAGGCCAGGAAGTGGCGAGTTATGTTGCCGAGCTAAGACGCCTTGCAGAACATTGCGAATTTGAAGGACATTTGGAGCACATGCTCAGAGACTTTTTCGTGCTTGGCATTGGCCACGAAACCATACTTCACAAACTTTTGACTGTAGAGACCCCAACCTTGAGTAAGGCCATAGCTTTCATTGCCACCAGTGACAATACTAAGCAAATCTCTCAGCACACAAGTGCTGCTACAAACTGTGAACAAAGTGATGTTGTTTTCGAATCGTAACATACAGGGCAGGTCACACATACCTGCAGCTGCACATCCACAGATGTCTCAGAGTCCACCATCAAGGGTGATGAATGCAAGGCCATTAACACCTTGTTGGCGCTGCAGGAGTGATCATCGTTTCCATTCATGCCGATTCAAAGAGTACGTTTGCAAGGGCTGTGGAACAATGGGACACCTCCAATGAGTGTGCAGGCGAGCTGCAAATCCTGTTAAACCTGCAAACCACCATGTTGCAGAGGAGGACAGATCTACAGATGATCATGATGAACCAGAGCCTCAGACCAAGGAGGCAGAGGTACATGGGGTGCACACATTCACCACGAATTGTCCTCCGATAATGCTGAATGTTGAACTAAATGGACTCCCGGTGTCAATGGAGCTGGACACGGGCGCAAGCCAGTCCATCATAGGCAAAAAGTCTTTCGAAAGGATGTGGTGCAACAAGGCCTCAAGGCCAGTCTTAACTCCAGTTTGCACAAAACTAAGAACTTACACAAAAGACCTGATTCCTGTAATCGGCAGTGCTACCGTAAAGGTCTCCTATGATGGAGCGGTGCACAAGCTACCACTCTGGGTGGTACCAGGCGATGGTCCCACGCTGCTCGGCAGGAGCTGGCTGGGAAAGATACGCTGGAACTGGGTCAACGTTCGAGAACTACTGCCCCTGATGATACTTTATGTGCCCAGGTCTTAAACAAATTTCTTTCGCTGTTCGAACTAGGTATCGGGAAATTCCAAGGAGCAAAAGTACAGATCCACCTAATTCCGGGGGCGCATCACAAGGCGAGAGCAGTACCGTACATGATGAGAGAAAGGGTAGAGATCGAGCTAGACCGGCTGCAAAGAGAGGGCATCATTTCACCGATGAAGTTCAACGAGTGGACCAGCCCTATTGACCCAGTCCTCAAGAGAGACGGCACCGTCAGTATCCTTGGCGATTACAAAGTAACCATCAATCGTTTCTCCCTGCAGGACCAATACCCACTACCAAAGGTCTTTTTGTTTATAACAGATGCCGTTTGGTATCTGATCAGCGGCGGCGATATTCCAGAGAAACATGTAAAGCTTACTGAAGTCAATCCTGCACACCATGGTCTTCCAGGACGACATCTTGTTCACAAGTCGGAACACAGTTGAGCATCTGCAGCACTTGGAGGAGGTTCTTAGATGACTCAACCGCGTGGGGCTCAGCTTAAAATGCTCGAAGTGCGTTTTCCTGGCACCTGGGGGATTTCTTGGGAAGGAGGATTGCGGCGGACAGCATCAGGCACATCAATTCGAAGACAGAGGCAATCGAGAACGCACCGAGGCCACAAAACGTACAGAGCTGCAGTGGTTTCTGGGACTCCTGAACTACTTTGATAACTTCTTACCGGGTCTCAGAACACTGTTAGAACCATTGCATGTCTTACTACAAAAAGGGGACGAATGGGTTCGGGGCAAAAGCCAAGAAAATGCCTTTGTAAAAGCGAGAAAATTGTTATGCTCAAACAAATTGCTTGTGTTGTATGATCCATGTCAGTATTTGGTACTAGCATGTGATGCGTTGTCATATGGCATCGGGTGTGTATTGCAACAAGCTAACGATTTTGGGAAACTGCAACCAGTTGCTTATGCATCCTCGAATCTGTACAAGGCTGAGAACACCGACAGCATGATTGAGAAAGAACCGTTAGTGTGTGTCTATGGGATAAAGAAAATGCATCAATACCTGTTTGGGCTAAAATTCGAATTGGAAACTGACCATAAGCCACTTATATCCCTATTTTCCGAGAATAAAGGTATAAATACCAATGCATCGGCCCGCATCCAGAGATGGGCGCTCACGTTGTCCGCATACAACTACGCCATCCGCCACAGGCCAGGCACAGAAAAATGCAGCTATGCTCTTAGTAGGCTGCCATTGCCCACCACAGGGGTGGAAATGGCGCAGCCCGCAGATCTAGCCATGGTTATGGAAGCATTTGAGAGTGAGCAATCACCCGTCACTGCCCGGCAGATCAAAACCTGGACAAGCCAGGACCCCTTATTATCTCTAGTGATAAGCTGTGTACTTCATGGGAGCTGGTCCAGTGTCCCAGTGGAAATGCAGGAAGAGATAAAGCCGTTCCAATGGCGCAAAGATGAAAAGTCTATACAAGCAGACTGCCTTCTGTGGGGCAATCGAGTAGTGGTTCCCAAGAAGGGCAGAGACACCTTCATCAATGACCTCCACAGTACCCACCCAGGCATTGTAATGATGAAAGCAATAGCCAGATCCCACGTGTGGTGGCCCAGTTTCGATGCGGTCTTAGAGTTCTGCGTTCACAGATGTGATACATGCTCGCAGTTAAGCAATGTACCCAGGGAGGCGCCGCTAAGTTTATGGTCATGGCCCTCCAAACCGTGGTCTTGGAAAAACGTTGATTATGCAGGCCCGTTCTTGGGTAAAATGTTCCTTGTGGTTGTTGACGCGTATTCCAAGTAGATTGAATGTGAGATAATGTCGGCTTGCACATCCACTGCCACTACTGAAAGCCTGCGGGTCATGTTTGCCACTCACGGCTTACCCGATGTCCTGGTGAGCGACAACGGGCCATGTTTTACCAGTGCTGAGTTCAAAGAATTCATGACCCGTAACGGGATCAACCATGTCACATCTGCCCCGTTTAAACCACCGTCCAATGGTCAGGCAGAGAGAGCAGTGCAAACCATCAAGCAAGGCTTGAAGAGGGTAACTGAAGGCTCACTGCAGACTCGCCAATCCCGAGTCCTGCTTAGCTACCGCACGAGACCCCGCTCGCTCACTGGGATCCCACCTGCTGAACTGCTCATGAACTGCTTAAGACAAGGTTCTCGTTAGTTCACCCTGATCTACAGGTAGAGAGCAGGCTGCTTCATCAAAGTGCATACCATGATAGCGCAAATGTGTCACGTGAGATTGAAATCAATGATCCTGTATTTGTATTGAATTATGGACTAGGTCCCAAGTGGCTTCCCGGCACGGTCATGGCCAAAGAGAGGAGCAGGGTGTTTCAGGTCAAACTTTCAAATGGACTCATTCACTGGAAACACTTGGACCAAACCAAACTCAGGTTCACGGACTAAACTGAGCAACCCACCTTGGATCCTACCTTTTTTGATCCCCCAACATACACACCAGTGGCAACCGGCACCACGGTTGACCACGAAGCAGAACTCATCATCCACAGCAGCCCAGCTGGGCCCAACATACCAGGCAGCCCAGCAAGGCCATCTGCACAAGAGCCCAGCGAGGCCCAACAAATGATTCAACAATACCAGCTTTCACACCGAGACGATCAACCAGGGCAAGAAGGGCCTCAGATCGACTCACGTTGTAAATAGTTACACTATTGACTTTGGGGGGAATGTGTTGTTAGATATGTAAACTTGTATTTACTCTGTACAGCCACCAGAGGACTCATCTCCTGGATTGCCAAGGGTTCCCATAATCCCTTGGGAGCACAGGTATTTAAGGAGGCCTCACAGGTTGGAGAGGCACTCTGGAGACCTGCAATAAAAGACGAAGGTCACACTTTACTTTGAGCTCACAGTGTTCAGTCTGATTCTTTCTCCATACTTAACATCCTCTTTCAAGACGCTTCTTAAAATCTACCTCTTTCACCAAGCTTTTGGTCACTTGCGCTAATTTCTACTTATGTGGCTCAGTGCCAAATTGTTGTTATCTCATAATACTCCTGTGAAGTGCCTTGGGACATTGCACTATGTTAAAGGCGGTATATAAATATAAGTTGTTGTTGTTGTTGTTAAACTGAGGCCCCATCTGCCTTCTCAGGTGGACCACAAAGATCCCATGGCACTATTTCAGGGCTCCCATATCATAAGAATTATCATTTAAAAAACTACTAAAACATCTTATCTCAAAGGTTACCACTTGCCAATCAGTATTACATTTGTCATTATAGGGAAGTGTGTATGAAAATTTAAAATAATCCATAAAGAACAGAATTTTTTAAATGTACCTTTCTTTCTTAGCATGTGCTGAGATTAATATTCTGATTCTGCATACTTTTGTTTTTAATGTGTGGGCAGCAGGGAGAGATGCAAAATAAAGGTTTTGACAAAAATCATTGGGGAAAGAAACCTGAGTTTGATTGAACTTTGTATAAAATGATCCTGTGAAAAAGCTTCCAATTTAGGCGTAAACTGCAGTAAACAGGAGTGGTGCAGCTCACCACAACTGTACCACCAATATTCTATATCAATGGTTTGGAAGAGGGGGCCAAATGTAATATATCCAAGTTTGCTGATGATACAAAGCTAGGTGGGCTGTGAGGAGAATGCAAAGAGACTTCAAGGGGATAAAGACAGGCTAAGTGAATGGACAAGAACATGGCAAATGGAATATAATGTGGAGAAATGTGAAGTTATCTATTTTGGTAGGAAAAATAGAAATGCAGTGTATTTTTTAAATGGTGAGAGATTGGGAAATGTTGGTGTTCAAAGAACACAAGAACACAAGAAATAGGAGCAGGAGTAGGCCATTTGGCCCCTCGAGCCTGCTCCGCCATTTGATAAGATCATAGCTGATCTGATCATGAACTCAGTTCCATTCCCTACCCGCTCCCCATAACCTTTTATTCCCTTATCACTCAAAAATCTGTCTATCTCCGCCTTAAATATATTCAAAGACCCAGCCTCCACAGCTCTCTGGGGCAGAGAATTCAATAGATTTACAACCCACTGAGAGAAGAAATTCCTCCTCATCTCGGTTTTAACTGGGCGCTCCCTTATTCTGAGACTATGCCCCCTAGTTTTAGTTTCCCATATGAGCGGAAATATCCTCTCTGCATCCAACTTGTCGAGCCCTCTCATTATCTTATATGTTTCAATAATATCACCTCTCATTCTTCTGGACTCCAATGAGTATAGTCCCAACCTACTCAACCTATCTTCATAAGTCAACCACCTCATCGCCAGAATCAAACTAGTGAACCTTTTCTGAACAGCCTCCAATGCAAGTATATCCTTCCTTAAATACGGAGACCAAAGTACTCAGTACTCCAGATGTGGCCTCACCAATACCCTGTACAGTTGTAGCAGGACTTCTCGGCTTTTATACTCCATCCCCCTTGTTATGTCTTTGGATGCTCTGATAATGACTCCACAAGGCAATGTATTGCACTTGAGCTGTAGTGACCTTAGTCCATTTAATATAACTCCAGAGTCAGGATCACACATGGTGGCCTGCCTTTTATACTAGGACTGGCACACCTGTACAGGTAACCTACAAGTCTCCCAATGCAGTGCCCTTTGGTGGCACATCTTAGTGACCATACAGCTGGTGTACAAGTTTCCCATAGTAGTGCCCTCTGGTGGCACATCATATGTAATAGTACAAGCAGTAAACATGTCTGAATACATGACACCCCTAGCAATAAAGGCCTTTCATTTGCCTTCCTGATTACTTGCTGTACCTGCATATTAACTTTTTCTCCATTTAAATTATAATTTGCTTTTCTACATTTTCCTACATTATACCCCTTCTGCCAACTTATTGCCCACTCACTTAGCCTGTCTATATCCCTTTGCAGATTTTTTGCAGAGAGACCTGAGTGTCCTTGTAAATGAATCACTGAATGTTAACATGCAGGTACAGCAAGCAATTAAGAAAGCAAATGGTATGTTGGCCTTCATTACAAGAAGAACAATGTCTTACTGCAATCATATAGGGCCCTGGTCGGATCAAGTATTGTGTACAGTTTTGGTCTCCTTACCTAAGGAAGGATATACTTGCCGTAGAAGGAGTGCAATGAAGGTTCACCAGACTGATTCCTGGGATGAGGGATTGTCCTATGAGGAGAGATTGAGTAAACTAGGCCTGTATTCTCTAGAGTTTAGAATAATGAGAGACAATCTCATTGAAACAAACAACATACTTACAGGGCTTGACAGGGCAGATGCAGGGAGGATGTTTCCTCTGGCTGGGGAGTCTAGAATAAGGGGTCAGCCACTTTGGACTGAGATGAGGAGAAACTTATTCACTCAGAGTGTTGAATCTTTGGAATTCTCTACCCCAGAGGGCTGTGGAGACTCAGTTGTCGAGCATATGCAAGACCGATAGATCTTTGGATATTAAGGGAATCAAGTGATATGGGGATAGTGCAGAAAGGTGGAATTGAGGTAGAAGATCAGCAATGATTTTATTGAATGGCGGAGCAGGCTCGAAAAGTCTACTCCTGCTCCTATTTTTTATGTTCTTATGTTCTTAAAATCGACCGCCAAAATTATCCACCAAGAAGATTGCCAGTCGTCACATGGCCATCTCCAACTTACATCCCCAACCCGGCCTCTCCACAAAAACCGCCTTGTGTTGGCATCCACAGGAAGGAGGCAGTATCTTACAGCTCAGTGCTTTCCAATCATAAAAGTTGAGCAAACAAATAGAATTTTACCCTCTGCCTGTGCCACCCCATCCTGCCACATAAAAGCTTCTGTACTTTGCCTCTATAATACGGAAATCACACTTTCGCATCATCATCCAAATCCAGTAAGTTGCATACATCCATAGAAATGAATTCTGAAGTGTATGTGGTTCCAAAATTTTTACTTTCCAGAAAATAATCCACCAAAATCTTTCAATGATTTTTACATTCTAATCAAAATCTGATGCTATTTCTTACCCCATGTCGTGCCAACGACCTCACTTTCTCTAGAACTTCAATGATGTGCGACCTGAGTGAAGTGAGGTTGAGAGGTGGAGTGGCTGGTAAGTTTCCTCTGGACCCTTCAAGTACAGACTTGACTCTGGTCTCAGTGAAGGTGATGTCGATAGTTGCAAACAGTTACCATTCTCTTCCATTATCAAGCGGTGCCAGGCTCATATCTGAAACGCTCTGAGATGCTGATATTGGAGTTAAGCCTGTGCCCTAACTTGCAACATGTCCTGTTCACCCATCACCCCTGTGCTCTCTGACCTGCATTGGCTCCCGGTTAAGCTGCACCTCGATTTTAAAATTCTCATCCTTGTTTTCAAATCCTTCCACGGCCTCGCCCCTCCCTATCTCTGTTAGCTCCTCTAACCCCATAACCCCTCTGAGAAATCTGCACTCCTCTAATTCTGGCCTCTTGAGCATCCCTGATTTTAATCGCTCAAACATTGGTGGCTGTGCCTTCTGTTGCCTAGGCCCTAAGTTCTGGAATTCCCTCCCTAAACCTCTCCGCCTCTCTATCTCTCTTTCGTCCTTTAAGACGCGCCTTAAAATTTACCTCTTTGACCAAGCTTTTTGTCATCTGCCCTAATTTCTCCTTACGTGGCTCGGTGTCACATTTTGATTTATAATGATCCTGTGACGCGCCTTGGGACATTTTATTATGTTAAAGGTGCTATAAAATATAAGTTGTTGCTGAGGCAGAATTTGTGAGATAGTGTAACAAAGATTAAACATATCTATCCTGCTGATTATGATACACACAGGGTTAAAATTCAGTTTACTTACAGAAAATAACCTAATATGGTTGACAAATACATCAAGATGGGGTAGAGATACAACATGATTTGGGAAGGCCTTGATATGCAAATATTTACTACTACCATTGTTTTTGGAATGTGATACATCTCACAGGTCATCCACAGTGTGTGGGGGCCGATAAATGTGTTTCCTAGGAAAGGGGAGGCATTCAATTGTAGTACAAGTATCGTGTACATAATTTTAAGATATGTATTTTGATTGGCAACTCCAATTGAGATTGAGAGTTTTTTTTAAATTCTTTATTCCAATATATCGATGAAGGATTTTGAGGGTACATCTGAAGCTGATCTCCTTGGTCAGGAATCACACTGACACCTGAGCACTGAGTGAAGCCTATATCAGGAACATGAGAGCAGCAGCGAGCGAGCAGCACTGACCAGAGCCTCTGCAACTCTCTCCCCCAAAAAGCTGTTGAGGCAGGGTCAATTGAAAATTAAAAAATGGAGATTGATAGATTTTTGTTCGGCAAAGATATTAAGGATTAAGGAACCAAGGCGGGTAGATGGAGTTAAGATGCAAATCAGCCATGATCTAACTGAATGGGAGAACAGGCTGGAGGGGCTGAATGGTCTATTCCTATGTTCCTATGAAGCCATCTTAGGTTGGGTAGGCCAGAGACACCATGATTGGTCTGCAGCGAACTGCATGTAAGGCACCATGTTTCAAGGGTGCGTGAAAAATTGCTTCGATGTTAGTCATATACTTAGAGTATAGTTAAATATTTAATTCCCATGAAGCTATTGTTTGTTCTTCATTTATCTGTTTACTGTTAAATAATTCTTTGAGTAATTTATAACCTTCGCTGCAATCCGATAGATGCCTGGAATTTCTGTGAGGCTTTTTCCAATCTTGCACATACCTCGACAGAAACGCTGGAGAGACAGCAACAAAAGGTAATTTCCACAAGGCTTCCGTCGAAATTATGGGGTCGGGGGAGATCCAGAAAGCTTCAGTGAAGTTCTACACCCAAGTGTTTATTCATCTGCTTTTCCCACATGGAGGAAATCGTATGGCGGCAAATGATGTAAGGGTTCTCTGTTTGACTCCTGGGGTCACTACATTTACCTAGATGTTGGGCAAATAAAGTCACATTCTGGACCGCAGGGAGTGAATGCTCACTTACAGGAGTGATCTGTGATACTGAACAGAAGATGTTGGGGCCAAAATTGTTGGAGCCTAAATTGCCCCGCGTCCCGTTTGGGGGCTGTTATGTCTTTGATACTCTTATGAATGACTCCACAAGGTTTAGTATTGTACTTGAGCTGTTGTGACCATAGTCCCATTTATTGTAACTCCTGAGTGAGGCACAAGCATGGTGGGCAGCCTTTTATACTGGGCCCTGCACACCTATGCAGGTGATCCTCAGGTCTCCCACCGCAGTGCCCTCTGGTGGCACACCTTATGTGACTATACTGTTAGTATACATGGTCTACATATATGACATCATTTGCCCCCAAGTCTTTAATGCAAATTGACTTGTACATTGATGGTGACCTGGGCTTTGCTCTTCCTGGTTGACTATTGGAGGGTCACTTCCAGCTTGGGTGGGTTGGTAGTGAGATTTGTTGCCAATGGAGGTCGCAGTGGTTTCTGGTTGTGAGTCCATGACTACTCCATTCTACCCCCCACACAGAGATCATGATAAAGGTCCGTTACATGCAAGTTGCATTCAAGTTCATCACATGGGTTTTACATTTACATCTTGGTACATTTGTTGGGTGGATTATAATTGCGTTTCTTTTTGTGTACATTTACATGATCAGTACAGGTATATCAGTACAGGTACACAAGGACAGTCTAGTTCCAGCAAGAGATCCGGGTCGTCTGGTGGCGGTGCAGCGCCCATGCTAGTGGGTCTGTGGGCGAGGTGAGCTCATTTTGCTCGAGTTGCCGGAGCTCAGGGCTCTTGCCGTTACTCCTAGTGTCGGGCAGGCCCAAAGACAGCTGATGTGTCTGTGACTTCCCTGCCTTTTTGTTTGCACAGTGTCGCTGCTGCTCCCTGGGAAGCGGTCTGGGCAAGTGAGCATTTCGTCTAAGCGACGGTGGGGCTGCCTCATCTTGTCTAGCAGTTCGCAGGGGACTGCTGACTCACTTTCCTTGAGGGCACCATTGTGAGCACTCTCTAGTTTGGGATCTTGGTTGGTCCAGGTCCCGTTCGGAGGAGCCGTTGTGGGTGACCCTTCGCTCTTGGACCTTGCCCTGGTGGGGAGTGGGTTTATGGGCTGTGCCTTTTCCACCTGGGTGGTGGGCGACGGTAGCCGACTGCGAGCATAGGCGCAGTTTACTGTTTCTGGCTCGTGGCGGTTCATGCCATCAGGTGCCTGCAATGTTAAACCGATCTGAGGCAGGGTATCGCTACCGGTGCCTCTGCTCTCCGGGGATCGTTTACTCTGCGGCTTGTCTACTTCTGTCAGCTGTGGGGACACTTTATGATATATCATTCTGGTCCCGGGGACGCAGGCTACAGCATTGGGAAGCCTGCTGGACCTGTATAGGACCGTTAAGTGTTCGCCCGCTACATTGGCTGATTACAATTTAAACCCGACATCGCTCAACAACATTTTGATCGCTACAGCTGGACTTTTACATTGGTTACCAATTTCAAGCAGTTCATTCAAAAATAGCGGGTTGCTGGCCTCTTTTAAAATGGCCTTACTACTTTTACCCCAATCGTCTTCCTTGCGTGGAACCACGTGTCGTTGCTCCATTAGCGCTGCACCTCGTGGTTTAGACGTCATCTTTTCCCTGTCCATGATGTCGACTGTCACGATCTACTTTCCCAAGGATTCTGCACTGAAGCTGGGAAGGCGACCTCGGATCCAATCTTCCTCCCCAGGAGTCTTGCCACTGAAACCGGGAAGGTGCGTTCGGGTTGTCTCGACCGGATCATCGCCATGCAGTCATGATGATCAATCTGTGCCTCAGGGGCTGCGCGGATCTGCTCTCCGGTGCCTGGTCCAAGTGAAGGTGGGAGCTTGCTCTGCCTCTGAGCACGGGGGACATTGATCGATGGAAGGATGAAGTCTTCCCAGTTCCAATGAATCATCCCCATCCATCTTCTTCCAAGTTGCGTTGGTCCATCACCTGAAACAATCCACAATGGTAAATTGTGCACCGCGCCATCATGGGATGCACTTACATCCGCACGACCAACAACTGATATCAGTTCCTTGGTATAGGTTTGCAGCTTTGCCTGAACTGTGACCAGATTGGGTCGCTCAGCTTGATCGTTCCATAGCCTCTCAAAGGCTTCCTGGTTCATTACTGACTGACTCGCCCCTGTGTTCACTTCCATGAAGACTGGAATGCCATTTATCTCGACTTCCATTAGCACTGGAGGACAATCTGTGGTGCAGGTATATACTCCATACTCTTCGTCCTGGGACTGAGCTGCCTCTCTAGCCATCTCCTCATAATCCGCGCTGGATTCACAGCCATCTGCTGACTCCGCTTTCACGTGGTGAGTCACAGCTCTTTTGCACAGTCGCTGGAGGTGGCCCTTTGTGCTGCAGTCTTTGCACACATAGTCTCTGAACCGACATTGATGAGTCCTGTGATTACCTCCTCAACGCCAGCATGGTGCTACTCGACTCACATTTGCACCCTTCGGCGGACTCTGAGTTAAAGGACTCGGGGGGCCTGTATGCGCTGCCCTGGGCAGATTCACGTTCAACAGTTCTGCCTGTGAAAGGTGCCATTCTATTTACAGTACTTGCCGGATTTAAGTCCTGAGAGTGAGTCATCATCTGCTTGGAGCTGTAGCTTGAGGTCATGAATGCCTGGCTGATGCTGATGGCCTTCTGCAGAGTGACGGTGGTTTTGGCAGACAGTAGCCTGTGAAGAAGAGCCTCATGACCGATGCCAATTATGAAGACGTCCCGCAACGCATCGGCGAGGGATGCGCCGAATTCACATGGTCCTGCCAGCCTCCTGAGGTCGGCAGCATACTTCGCGATTTCCTGGTCCTCGAGGCGGCGGTGTGTATAAAACCGATGCCTGGCCGTGAGGATGCTCTCCTTCGGTTTGAGTTGGTCCCAAATTAGCACTTTCAGCTCCTCGTATGACTTGGTCATTGTTTTCTCTGGTGCAAGCAAGTCCCTGATGAGGCCGTAGACCGTGGGCCCACAACTGGTCAATAGGATAGTTCTGCGATTATCTGTCAGCGTAGCCGGATCATCGCCTACCAGGTCATTTGCTACGAAATATTGGTCGAGCCGCTCCGTAAAGGCTTCCCAATCTTCACCCTCTGAGAACCTTTCTAATGCACCAACATTTGTCACTTTTGCGTGAAAGTTTGTAATCTCGTCGCCAGTTGTTAAGTCTTTAATACTCTTATGAATGACTCCACGAGATCTAGTATTGTACTTGAGCTGTTGTGACCTTAATCCCATTTATTGTAACTCCAGAGTGAGGCACAAGCATGGTGGGCAGCCTTTTATACTGGGCCCTGCACACCTATGCAGGTGACCCTCAGGTCTCCCACCGCAATGCCCTCTGGTGGCACACCTTATGTGACTATACAGTTAATATACATGGTCTACATACATGACAGGGGCGGTAACCTTCCGGGCCCGTGACATTTACCGCCCGGGCCAGAATTCCCGCCCCCAGCATGCAATTGGGTTTTGCGTCCCTCAAACATCTCAGGCGCTCCAGCTCATTGGAGGGGTGCTCCCTGGGCATCAGCGCAGTGCTGACTTCAGCTCCGTGTAGCGCTGAACCGTTATATTGCCGCTCCCCTTCAGTTAAAGGGGAAGGCCGCTGTGCACTCTGTAGGCTCTTTGGTGGCTGCCATTGGGCCACCAGCGACATGCTCGACTGGCCTGGCAACCCAGCACCCAAATGGGAGTGCCAGGGGCTGCATGATGGCGGACCGGTCGAGGCAAGGGCTGCCATTGTCAGGCCGATCAAAGGGTCGGGCAACAAAATTAAATGGCAGCACGGGGCGTCCACAGCCTCCACTTTAAGGGGCGCCATGGGCAAATGTCAGCATGCTGCAAAGCTGGCACTGACATCGGCCCATATCAGCTTCGCGGCCCATGGGGCAATTTCCCCTGTGGGGCAGTGAAGGGTCAGCGCGGAGCGCAAAGCAACCGGCGCACATGATGATGACATCATCGTTTATTGCGCATCGGCCCGGGGTGCTAACCGTGGGGCACTAATGGGGAAGAAAAAGGAGCAATATCGACCCCATTGAATGTAAAACCCAACAATGTAACAGATAGAATAAGGAACACAGAGTTCTGGACAGGTCGGTGTTTGTGAAGGCTGCTGATCTGACAAGACTGACCAAGCGAATGTTGGTGAAATGAAGCCATGAGATGGCAAAGCTTGCAAGAGGGTTTCACTGACACATGGTTTGAAATAGGAATGGAGGTGAGCATTATTAATGAGGGGGAAGTAGCTGGTCTTGGTGATGGATCAGATGTGGGGTTTGACATTGAGTTTAGGGCAGAACAGGATACCGAGACTGTACACCAGCAGATCAAATTTGTATGAGAAACTGGGAGGAAAGATGGAATTGTGACCCAGGTTTCTGGTGGGAGCCGAGCAAGATGGTTGTGGTCTTGGTGATGTTGAGCTGGAGAAAGTTCTGAGTCATCTAGGTCTTGAGGTCAGACAGGCAGTTGAAGTCATGGTGAAATCAAGCTCAAAGACAGAGAGGTAGAGTTGTCATTGGAGTAAAATAGAAGTTGCCCCATTGTTTGCAGATGATGTTGCCAAGGGCTACCCAATACATAATGAGGATGAGGAGGACAGGGGTGGACACTTGGGGTACACTGGTGGGCACTGTACAGGAGGAGAAGCTGATGGAGGAGGTGAGATGACTGTATTTGGACAGGTAGTAATTGAAATGAGTGAGGGTTTTCTCACACTGATAAGAAGTTTCAAATAATTTTCTTCAGCCATTAAACATCCATTAAAATTAATTATTTTTACATCTGAAATATACAAAGTATTAGATAAATAGGATTAGAAACTCACAGGCAACTGTGTGATATGATGAACAAGAAATCTCATGGCCACAAACTAGTGACTGCAGATTTTGGGTTAATCAGAACTCGCATGTAATAGATCTAAGGGTGAGGTATGGGCAGACTCGTGAGGGCAGATAGTTCACCTTTATTCTATCATTCGGCCAATTGTGTCACATCTACTATTCTGATCACATGGCTTCCTGCAACACATCTTCTGTGGATTTGAATTGATTTTCAATCCGTTTCATTCATGTTTTTACAAAATCTCATTTCCTGTAACTGCCCTCAGTTGTCCATGTAATTACCTGACAATTCACTCATTGAGATGAAGGTTTATAGCCGACTCTTTCGAGCATTTTACTGAGAGCCAGTCTGGCCTATCAGGAGTGGGAGACCAGTTACAGATAGGGCTATTAACTAGTTAGATGTAGATTTCGCAGTTGTTTGCAATGGTTCAGCATTTTACATTGTAAACAATAACAACAACTTGCATTTATATAGCACCTTTAACATAGTGAAACATCCCAAGGTGTTTCACAGGAACGTTAAGGTGGTTAAGAAAGCATACGGAATGCTTGCCTTTATTGGCCGAGGCATAGAATATAAGAGCAGGGAGGTTATGCTTAAATGGTATAATACCCTGGTTAGGCCATAGCTGGAGTACTGCGTGCAGTTCTGGTCACCATATAATATCAAGGATGTGATTGCACTCGAGATGGTGCAGAGGAGATTTACTAGGATGCTGCCTGGAATGAAGAATCTTAACTATGAGGACAGATTGGATAGGTTGGGTTTGTTCTCATTGGAACAGAGGAGGCTGAGAGGCGACCTCATTGAGCGATATAACATTTTGAGGTGCCAGGATATAGTGGATAGCAGGGGCCTATTTCCCTTGGTGGAGGGATCAATTATGAGAGGGCATAGTTTTAAGGTGGTTGGTGATAGGTTCAGAAGGGATTTGAGGGGCGGCTTCTTCACGCAAAAGATTGTGGGGGTCTGGAACTCACTGTCTGGAAGGGTGGTGGCTGCAGAAACCCTCACCACATTTAAAAAGTGCTTAGATGGGCACTTCAAGTGCCGTAACCTGCAGGGTTACGGACCTAGAGCTGGTAAGTGGGATTATGCTGGATAACCTCTTGTTGGCTGGCGCATATACGATGGTAAGTACTGCAGGGAATCGAATACGGCCAGAGTGATCTCCTGGACTAGTTTCGATCGCCTAGATGGGTCAGAGAGGAATTTTCCCAGATTTCTTTTACCCCAATTGGCCAGGGTTTTTAGCTGTTTTTTTGCCTCTCCCAGGACATTACATGGTTCCGATTGGGGTGGAGTGTAGAATGTTTTGGTGCAAGGGTTGTTTCAGTTGTGTGGGGTGGACTGGTTGAGCCGGTGCTCTTTACCTGTCTGCCATTGTTCATAGGTTTATATGTAACCTTCAGGGCTGCTGACTGAGGGCCGCGTGGTTCTTTGTCGGCCGGCGCGGACACGATGGGCCAAAATGGCCTCCTTCTGCGCTGTAGATTTCTATGTTTCTATGGGCTCAATTTTCCCCAGTACTTGTGCTGTTTCTTTTGGAGTAGGCTGCTTTTTCTGGCCTAACTTAAAAATCCGCAGTTTCCCCAATCAATTTGCACCAGCGTAACTCAGTTAGTTATGTTTTTTTTAGGTACGTTTTTTTTCTCAAAAGGGGACATTACCAGCCACCTACGCCAATTCTGGTCATTTAGGCAACTTTTGCCGGCTAATAGTTACTCCATTTCTACTTAGGCCAGCGTATGTGGCCTCTCGAGAAAATCCTTGCGGAGAGTTAAAGAAATCGGCGCAGGTAAGGAAATCGGCGCAGGTAAGTGCAGCAGATGCCCGGACAGCAGCAACAGGAAAGGTAAGAGAGAGGGGGAGAGAAAGTTGGGGGAGGAAGAGAGAGGTGGGGGGAGGGAGAGGGGGTGGAGGGAAACCTTTCGGGTGTAGTTAGGTGTGGGGATCGGGAGGGATCAGACCACTCGGCCTGGGCTAGGGGCAGGGGAGCGGACCGGGAGGCCACTCGACCTGAGCTAGGGGCGGGAGGCAAGCCCTTCAGCCAGATACAAAGAGAGAGAGAGAGATCGGAGAATCGAACCGGTGGGGACCGAGAATGAGACTGGACCAGCAAGTCCTTTGGGCGGGGTTGGAGGTAAGTTGCTGCGATGTGTTTTTCAATTCTTTTAATGTGTTGGGAGCTGGCTGTAAGCTTCACTTTGCAGCCTCAACTCGCATTTTGTCCCTGGTTACCATGGCAGCCCGATCTTTTTGGCGCCGATCAAGGCTCCACCCCCAAAACTAAAGTTCGGGTTACGTCAGGCAAAAATGAAGAAATCCAACTTTAGAATTTTTTTTGCCGTACTTAGGCCCCCAAAAATCGGGCGTAGCTCTTCAAATACTCCAAAAAAATACTTTGAGGAAATTTGAGCCCCATGTTTCTATGTTACCAAACAAAATTTGACACGTAAGTTAAAATTTGACACCAAAATAAAATTAAAAGCTAAACAAATGAGATTTTCTGCAGAGGTTTGAAAATTATCGTGTTGTGCTCTTATTATTTGGAATTTATTGGAAACAATTATTTTTTGAGTCAGTGCTCAGGATGTAAAAATAAATACTGCCAGTTCTACTGATTAAGCTAATTATTTCAGGGTGCTTATTGGTGCAAATAAACTGCACAGATTTAATATTTGAAACACAGCTCAATAAACTATGCAGTAACTATGAAGTTAGCTTTGCTAAACAGTTTATTATGTGGCACTTTATCAAATGCCTTTTGAAGGTCCACATACACAGTACCAGCCGTGCTACCTTCATCAATGCCCTCCATTATTTCATTAAAAAAGCCCAAGTGTTGGCTGTCATTTATTATCTCGTATTTTTCCAAGTGACAATTAATTTTGTCCCGGTTGTTCTCAGCAGAGTCGGCAGTTTGCAGACAAGAATATCAGCGAGGTTGTTGAACAAAACAAGCTGAGCCCACTATCTTCCTACTCGTTCTCTGCCTCCAAGTAATTCTGAGATTAGGTGCTAAAACCACTTTCTCTATGATTGCCCCTCCCTCCTCCAATTTTCTCCTCTATTCACCTGCAGATGTTGGTGCAGGGATATAATTCTCCAAGCACTGGCAGTCCTCTAGTACCTGGCTCAAGGAGCTATCTTCATAGGTGAGTTTAGGCAGTGAGTATCAGCAAGCTATTTAAACATGGAGGCATTGCAATTAAGATTAATGTTTAATCCTGTTGTCACCCAGCGTCCACAATGATGCACTTTGCAGTGTGCTTCACATCTGGGATTGTTATTAACAGCTGGAGCCCTGGCAGATTTTACCCCTCTCTAGCGCTGAGGCCATTTGTTTTGCCCCAGCTAACTGAGCACAAACTGGGAATCAATCCAGAGATTTTCATTTCTGCAGTCAAATTGTTGAATTTTATACACCTTACATAAAATGTAGTTAAACATCAATATCACATCACTAAAAACAGAATATCTGGTCATTATCACATTGTTATTTGTGGGAGCTTGCTGTGCGCATATTGGTTGCCGCGTTTCTCACATTACAACAGCGAATGCACTTCAGAAAGTATTTCATTTGCTGTAAAGCGCTTTGGGACATCCAGTGGTCATGGAAAGAAAGAAGGAACGAAAGACGTGGATTTATATCGCGCTTTCCATGACCACCGGACATCTCAAAGCACTTTACAGCCAATGAAGTTCTTTTGGAGTGTAGTCACTGTTGTAATGTAGGAAAAGCGTTATATAAATTAAAGTCTTTCTTTATTTCTTTCTAAAGAAAAAGTTGCAACAGGAGGCAGCACATTCAAGCACAACACCTTACAATTTAGGGCTGCAAAACAAAATGGTGAGACCCATCAAGACTCAGTGGGATTGATTTGAACCTTTGGACAGCAGACCGATGCAGCCAGCCCACTCCAAGGAGAGGGTTGCTAACCATCCAGGATTGTCCTGCAGTCTCCAGGAGTTAAAGTTTAATCTCCGGGAGAAAAAAAAACAATCGGGGCATTTAAAAAAAAGTGGATTACTGATAACTTTGTTTTTCTCTCCAGAGATTTAATGGGGGTAATTTTAACCCCCCCAAAATAAGTGGATTGGGATCGGCTAATATCTAAAAATGTTAAAAATCTCAAACCTGTCTCCAACTCGCCGACTTCCATGTTTAATAGAGGCAGGATGAGGGTGGGCAGCTAACCCACTCCCAGGAGGCAGATTGGCCATTTAACTATGAAAATGAGGCTGGGAGCCTCATATTTAAGCTGTTTTATAGGTTTAACCCTGGTCGACCGGGTTACCCACGCCTCGGGAAACCCAGCAGCTCAAGGGAGGTGAGGACAGCTTCAGGGAAAAGGTAAGGGCCTTTGCAGCACTGCTTGTGGGCCAGGAAGAGCTGCAGTGCTTCCTCCCAGCCCCCCAAGCTTACCTGCTTCCATGGCATTGCACCCTCACCTCATCAGACTACCCCTCCCATCCCCGGAGTCTTGGGGCAGACCCCCTCTCTGGGATCAGGTCCCACTTGCCTTCCCATGGTCCCACTTGCAGCTGCAGACATCCTACCTGCAGCTGCAGCCTGCTCCGGATTGCTCCCAGCCCGACGGGGAACCAAGCCTTTCAATCAGGCTGACTTCTAGACTGGGATAATGTTCATAAAAAGACGCACGCTGTCTCCACAGCATGTGGGGAAACTCGGCCCCCCCCCCTTCTCCCCCTCTCCCCCCACGCTCGGTAAACCCGCCCCTGTCATGATCCGGGCCAGTAGCACTGCATATTACTTTGCAATATGGGGCCCTTTAATATCTCAAAATCCTCATGGGTGTGCCTATTATTGAATGACAACTATTTGAGCTGCCTTTTGTATTGTATTTGCCCTCTAGTTCTGATAGCTGTTAATATTGCAGGATAAGTTGCTGCATAGGGCAGCATTTAGCACACTGACTTTATGCGAGCTGAACTTTTGAACCAGACATTTTAACATCAATTTGGAATGTCATTTATGTTTCAAAATTAAATTGGGTCTTATGCTAATCAATACAAATACAGCATGACATTTGTTTTCCTTCTCTCATTGATTTAGGTTCAAAGTGATTTCAAGGGTTTCAGGGAGGGGAGTGCACAGAACAGGTACATTTAACGAAAACAATGCTTCAGTGGATTTGATTGCTTCATTGTTTTCCCTTCCCTTCAGTGAGGATGTTGAACAACATTCCAGCTCAGATAGATTGCGAAAGAAGTCAAATGCTCTTCAATTACTATTGGGAAAAAAAACCACAACAAAGCAACAAAAAGTAGTTTTTCCCCCCTCGATACTCTTTGTGATGAGTGTTATTGAAAACAAATAGTGGGTAGTTGCAGCTTGTCAAAGATATTGCCTGATGTGTGGGTTGTATCACAATGTCTATAATTGCAATGTTTTCTGTACTTTGAAAGAGGCTGAGCAATCTTTGTAGACAAGACTGGTCCCATTGAAACTGTGCGTAAACATAGTTATCACAAAATCAGTGACAGGCTTGTGTGTCCATTCCTGAACTGGACATGCTTTATATTCAGCTTGGCACAAATAGTGTTTGATTGCTGGGCAATACAGAGCTGCTATGTTTATACCACTCTTACTCAATTCTGATAATGAATCAGGAGGTGTGATTTTAATCTACCCCGCCAGGTGGGAAACTGATACCATCAGATCGGCCGCTTGATTTTACTTTCCATTGACTTTAAGGTATGCCAGGTGCTGCCTTTCTACACACCACATTGAACCAGGGTTAGTCTCTCGGCTTGCTGCTGATGGAAGAGTGAGGGATGTGCCAGGCCGTGAGGTTACAGTTGTACAATTCTGCTGCTGCTGCTGACCCGCAGTACCTCACAAATGTCCACTCTTAGGCTGCTATCTCTGTCCTTAGTCTACCTCAATTAGCACAGTGGTAGTGCCACACTGCATATGGAGGATGTCCTCATTGAGAAGACAATATTTTGTCTTCACGGGGACTGCGCAGCGATCACTTCTGTCAGTGTTATTGTGGACAGCATGTATTATTGATGGTGAGGTCAAGTAGAATGCTCCCTCACCAGTTGAATCAGACCCAGTTTGACAGCTATGTCTTTCAGGGCTTGGTCACGTTAGTCAGTGGTGGTACTATTAAGCTACTCTTGATGGTGATCTTCAAAGTCCCTCACCCATTGTACATTCTTTACCCTTGTTTTCCTTATTGCTTCCATCAGGTGGTGGAGGAGTACTGATTCGTCAATTGAGATGGGTAGGTGGTAATCAGCAGGAAATTCCCTTGGCCTTGTTTGACCTGAAGCCATGATACTTCATGGGGTCCAGACTCAATATTCTGGACTACCAGGGTCACTCCCACCTGACTGTAAACTAATTTGTCCCTCGACTCTGCTGAGTCTATCATGTCGATGAGACAGGACATCTCAAGGGATGGTGATGGGAAAATCTGGAATGTTGGTTGATAGATAAGACTTTGTGAGTATGACTATGTCAGATTGTTGCTTGAATAGTCTGAGCAGCAGTCCCAGATGTTAGTGAGGAGGACTTTCCAGGGTTGACTAGGGCTGTGATTGCCCAGCTTGGAAATTCTGTTGTGCCCATTTTTGGCAACGCGGGGGTTGGGGGAGATGGGCTCATGGTACAATCCTTGCGCCTGAAAGGTGAGGCTCAATATTGGACCTTGGACTTCATTTCCATGGGGCAGAGCTGCCAGTAAAGCATGATTGAAGATTGGGTCCCCGGCAGTGGCTTCCTGACTCTTGCACTCTACCCCCACCTGTCATTCCCTCCTGGTTCAGACAGGAGTTGGGCCTGGACTATATTAGTGAGACCTGGGAACCTTGCCACTCACCCGGCAGCCCCACGCTGACCACTTGTTTAGAATTAAAATCAGAACTAAAATGTGCCTAAAACTCCGCATTGCACAAGCATAAAACTTTCTTCAACTGTTCAATTTCTGATGCCAAGTACAATAAATACAATCATTCCACATTTTGGAAACTAATGACTCTTGTCTAATATAGACTTTTATTAATTATTTTCTGTTCCTACTTAGATTTAAATTGCTGAGTGAATAACTAGCAGTACAAACATTTATTATTTGGCTCAATTGTTTGCAGTTTATAGAAAGCCTGATTCAACCATTAACTTTTTTGGCAGACTACCTACGTATATAGCCTGTATCGACACTCCAACTTTTCAAAATGCTGCATTCTTTTCTCAAATCAATCCAACTTATTTACCTATGAGATTTCTTATGACCAATGCACTCCTAATAAATAGGTATCAATGTCTAACAAAATTGGTAAACATTGAATTAAAATGTGAAGCAAAAAAAATGGCCCCTCCTTAACCATTAAGCCCATTTGACTTTTGTTCCTGCTTTAGATACCGCTATATCACACGTCATTCCTTGGATAAGGTTGACAATCTCTTGCTTCACTCACTTGTCGATGTTTGGAAGTTGCTTGAAGAACTTGGCTCCTGAACTTTGCCTGCTTCCTTGTCAGGAGTGCCCAGGGTCGGTTCAGTTCTGCTCACTGAAGTCTCAGCCAAGAGGAAGCAATCATCAGTGGCACAAACATGCGTTCTATCACTTCACAGCATTAATGTGCTTCTGGCCAACCATATTAAACTTTAGTTATGCCTTTACAACAGTCAGCCACACATACTCAGTTAAACACGAGGACACACTTGCAATATAGCTCGCAGAGTATGAAAATACTTGCATTGCTAGATAATGCCCTACATGCCACAGCTGAGGTTTCCAATGTCTGGTTTTTTTCTTAGATGAAGACTCATGCAAACCCAACTAGGCAGAACAACTCTTTTTAGCTGGTGACCGAATAGAGATCTTTAAATTTATGAAAGGTTGTGATAGACTAGACACAGAGAGAATGTTTCCACTTGTGGGGAAAAGCATAACTATAGGCCATCAATATAAGAGAGTCACCAAGAAATCCAATAGGGAATTCAGAAGAAAATTCTTTACCCAGAGAGTGGTGAGAATGTGAAACTCGCTACCACAGGGAATGGTTAAAGTGAATAGTATAGATGCATTTAAGAGGCTGTAGTGTATGGAGAAAGAGTCAGACTGAACACTGTGAGCTCAAAGTAAAGTGTGACCTTAGTCTTTTATTGCAGGTCTCCAGAGTGCCTCTCCAACCTGTGAAGCCTCCTTAAATATCTGTGCTCTCAAGGGATTATGGGATCCCTTGGGACACCAGGGGATGAGCCCTTTGTTGGCTGTACAGAGTAAATACAAGTTTACATATATAACAGAGGCTAGACAAGCATATGAGGGAGAAGGGAATAGACGGTTATGCTGATAGATTTAGATGAGGAAAGACAGGAGCATATACACCAACATGGACTGGTTGGGTCGAATGGCCTGTTTCTGTGCTGTACATCCGATGTAATCCTTTGTAAGTAAAACATCTTGGGGTAATAGAATTGAATATCAGGTGCTGTGTATAATGGGCGACCAATCCGATACTGCCTATTTTGTGCCCGAGACCAATTTCTACCCCCTGTATCCACCAAACTTGAATACTTTAAAACAATCTTATGCAGTGTTAGATATTGCAATCAAAACATGTCTTCTTATCCCCTAAAAGATAACACACTTACCCCTAGAGACCATGGGTCGACACACATTTTACCTCCAAAGCTTCCCATTCAAAGTATTTTTAGCCCCAGTTTCAATGTAGCTTTTTTTTAATGGTGAAATTTGACGTTATTTCAGCTTCACTTCTGCGGTAATTAGCAACAGAAAATGACTTACTGCCTGGAATCCCAAAGTGCATTAGGATTTCACTGGAGGCTCTCAGCACACATTGAAAATGTCAGAAACAAGCTTTTTAAAAAGCTATCTTTCATAACAGGCTCCTGGCAACTAGCATGGAAACAAATAGGCCTGAATTTGCTGAAAACCTACGCCTGAGTAATGACACTGTACGTCATTACAGTGAAGCAATTCCAGGAAATTATGGCATGAAAAGAAAGACTTGGATTTATATAGCGCCTTTCATGATCATCGGACCTCTCAAAGTGTTTTACAGCCAATAGCTGACACATTTACAGCCAATTAAGTACTTTTGGAGTGTTGTCGTTGTTGTAATGTGGGAAATGTTATGTATGAATAAAGAGTCTGACCAGATACTGTTAGCTCAAAGTAAAGTGTGACCTTAGTCTTTTATTACAGGTCTCTAGAGTGCCTCTCCAGCCTGTGTGGCCTCCTTAAGTACAAGTGCTTCCAAGGGATTGTGGGATCCCTTGGGACTCCAGTGGATGAGCCCTCTGGTGGTTACACAAGGTATTTACAAGTTTACATATATAACAATTCTCCCCCGCAAAGTCAATAGTGTAACTATTTACAATGTGAGTCGATCTGGGGCATTTCTTTCCCTGGTTGATCGTCTCGATGCAAATGCTGGTTTTGTTGAGTCATTTGTTGGGCCCTCGCTGGGCTGCTGTGCAGCTGGCCTTGTTGGGCTGCCTGGTATGGTCAGTCCTGCTGGGCTGCTGTGGGTGATGGGTTCTGCTTTGTGGTCAACCGCTGTGTCAGTTGCCACTGGTGTGTGTGTTGGGGGGGGTCAAAAAAGGTAGGGTCTAATGTGGGTTGCTCTGGATAGTCTGTGAATCTGAGTTAGATTTGGTCCAAGTGCTTCCTGCAGATGAGTCCATTTGAAAGTTTGACCCGAAACACCCTACTCCCCTCTTTGGCCACAACAGTGCCGGGAAGCCATTTGGGACCTTGTCCATAGTTCAACACAAATACAGGATCATTAATTTCAATTTCACGTGACACATTTGCGCTATCATGCTATGTACTTTGTTGAAGCCGCCTGCTCTCTACCTGATCGTGTAGATCAGGGTCGACTAACGAGAGCCTTGTCTTAAGTGCCCTTTTCATGAGCAGTTCAGCAGGTGGGATCCCAGTGAGCGAGTGGGATCTCGTGCGATAACTTAGCAGGACTCGGGATAGGCGAGTCTGCAGTGAGCCTTCAGTTACCCTCTTCAAGCTCTGCTTGATTGTTTGCACTGCTCTCTCTGCCTGATCATTGGATGCTGGTTTGAACGGGGCAGATGTAATATGTTTGATCCCATTGCAGCTCATGAATTCTTTTGAACTCGGCACTGGTGAAACACGGCCTGTTGTCACTCACAAGGACATCAGTCAGGCCGTGCGTGGCAAACATGGGCCGCAGGCTTTCAGTGGTGGCAGTGCACATGCTTGCCGACATTATCTCACATTCAATCCATTTGGAGTATGCATCTACAACCACTTGGAACATTTTACCCAAGAACGGGCCTGCATAGTCACCATGGACCCTGTCATGTATTTCACCACCTTGCAATGACAATAGTTATGTAACTGTAACTTCATGCACACTTTACCTGTACCCTTGAAATGCACACCCTGACCGCAGGGGGTGAGCTTGCAGGAGACACTCCTCACTTGGGTTTCCAGGTATAAAAGCGTAGGTCCCACCCAGGGTCAGCACTCCTTGGTCCTGGGAATAAAGTGAAGGTCACAGAGTGACCGTGTCTGATATATACATGCCTCGTGTGAGTTTGTAACAAGGTACAGAGACACTACATATGGCGACGAGAAATGGGAATCACCAAACCATGAGGATGGCCACTGGTGGCACAGAGGAACGCTACTGTGCGGGTGAGGACTGGGACGACTTTGTGGAAAGACTCCAGCAGAGCTTTGTCACAAAGGACTGGCTGGAAGAGACAGTGGCTGACAAGCGGAGGGCGCATCTACTGACCAGCTGCGGACCACAGACGTCTGCGCTGATGAAAGACCTGCTCGCACCCCAAAAGCCGGCGGACAAGTCCTTCGAAGAGCTTAGCCAGCTGATCAGTGAGCATCTCAAGCAGGCGAGTAGCGAACACATGGCCTGGCAACGGTTCTACTCTCACCGGCGTAGGGAGGGTCAAAACGTCTCGGACTTCATGACGGAACTGCGGCGTTTGGTCAGTCTCTGTAAGTTCTCCGATGCCTGCAGGAGGGAGATGTTAAGGAACTTTTTCATCGAGGGCATTAATCATACCGGCATTTTCAGGAAGCTCATAAAGACCAAGGACCTGACTTTAGAAGGGGCGGCGTTGATAGCTCAGACCTTTTATGGCAGGGGAAGAGACCAAGCTAATTTACGCATGCAGCCCTGGTTTTAATGTTGCGATGAACCAGGGAGTTAATGTTGTAAAAGTGATACAGAACCCCACAGGCAGGCAAGGGCAATTCGACACCGCCCAGGCAGGCAGGCAAGGGCAATTAGACACCGCCCAGGCAGCAACAAGCTCCAGGGTAGGCCCGCAACAGGGACAATGGAAAGGGGATCGGCAATTCACGCCATCACAAGGAACAATGCATCCCGTGATGGGACCATGAACACCCCCCATCAGAGTGCTTAGAAACAGCCAAAAGGGCCATCAGAGAGGAATGCCTGGGAATAGTCCTTTTGTTAACAGCAATCTCAGCTCATGCTGGAGATGTGGGGATAGACACACTGCCAAAAGCTGCAGGTTCCAGCTTTATATCTGTAGGATTTGTAATGTCAGTGGACACTTGACCAGGATGTGCAAAAAGGCAGTAGTGAGGCTAATCTGCGAGACAGTGGAACCAGACGAGGGGTCTGCAATGCATGATAAGGCCTGGGGAACAACCATGGATGCTGAAGTTCAGAGAGTTCATGTGGCTGATGTCCACAGCTCATACACTAAAACGCCACCCATGATGATGAAAGTCTTACTGAATGGCATCCCGGTGCACATGGAGCTGGATACGGGAGCTAGCCAGTCACTCATGAGCGCCCAACAATTTGAGAGACTATGGCCACACAGAGCTAGCAGGCCCAAACTGGAACGCATTGAGATGCAGCTACGTACGTACACCAAAGTGATAATCCCAGTGCTGGGCAGTGCAAACTTCGTGGTAACGCATAATGGATTACACAACCGGCTGCCACTCTGAATTGTTCTGGGAAATGGCCCCGTGCTTTTGGGGAGGAGTTGGCTAGCTGAGATGAATTGGAAATGGGGGGATGTGCACGCCATTTCATCCATGGAGCGAAGTTCATGCTCGCAGGTATTGCAAAAATTCGAGTCACTCTTTCAACCCGGTGTCGGAACATTCAAGGGCACTAAAGTAGTAATATGCATCACTCCGGACGCCAGACCAGTGCACCATAAAGCCAGAGTGGTGTCGTACGTGATACGTGAGAAAATTGAAAGTGAACTGGACAGGCTGCTCAGAGAGGGTATAATTTTGGCCGTTGAATTCAGCGACTGGGCAAGTCCCATCGTTCCTGTCCTCAAAGCAGATGGATCGGTTAGGATTTGTGGCGACTACAAAGCCACCATCAACCGAGTGTCACTGCAAGACCAATACCCGCTTCCGAGAGCGGAGGACCTTTTTGCCACGCTGGCAGGTGGAAAGCTGTTCACGAAGTTGGACCTCACTTCGGCCTACATGATTCAGGAACTGGCTGAAGAATCCAAGCTTCTGACCACCATCATAACGCACAAGGGATTATTTGTCTACAACAGGTGCCCGTTTGGCATTCATTCGGCAGCGGCTATCTTTCAGCGAAACATGGAAAGCTTGCTCAAGTCCATCTCTGGAATGGTCGTATTCCAAGACGACATCATTATAACAGGTCGAGACACCGAGGAACACCTCCGCAACCTGGAGGAGGTGCTACGGCGATTGGATCGGGTAGGCTTGCGACTGAAAAAGGCCAAGTGCATGTTTTTGGCCCCAGAGGTCGAGTTCCTGGGCAGGAGGGTTGCCACAGATGGGATCCGACCCACTGAATCAAAAACGGAGGCGATCCGCCGGGTGCCCAGGCCCGGCAACACGTCGGAGTTGCGATCATTCCTGGGACTTTTGAACTATTTTGGGAACTTTCTGCCGAACTTAAGCACATTGTTGGAGCTGTTACACATGCTCCTCCGTAAAGGGTGTGAATGGTTTTGGGGGGATTGCCAAGAACGGGCTTTCAATAAGGCGAGGAACCTGCTGTGTTCCAACAAACTGTTGACTTTGTATGACCCCTGTAAAAAACTGGTTTTAACATGCGATGCGTCATCCTATGGGGTTGGGTGTGCGTTGCAGCAGGGTAACGATGACGGCTGACTCCAACCGGTGACTTACGCCTCCAGGTCGCTCTCCCAGGCAGAGCATGGATGCAGCATGGTCGAGAAGGAGGCACTCGCGTGTGTGTATGGTGTGAAAAAGATGCACCAGTACCTTTTCGGTAGACAGTTCGAGCTAGAGACGGACCACAAGCCGTTAACATCCCTGTTTTCCGACAGCAAGACTGTCAACGCTAACGCGTCAGCTCGCATACAGCGATGGGCCCTCACGCTGGATGCATATGACTACACCATACGGCACCGGCCAGGCACCGTAAATTGCGCTGACGCACTCAGCAGGCTCCCACTGGCCACCACTGAGGGGGCATCGGAGCAGAGCGCCGAGATGGTCATGGCCATTGAGGCTTTTGACATTGCGGGCTCCCCCATCACAGCCCGACAGATCAAACTCTGGACCAACAGGAACCCCCTCCTATCCATGATAAAGAAATGTGTCCTGACTGGGAATTGGGCGCCCGCACACAGGGCGTGCCCCGAGGAAGTCAGGCCGTTTCAGGGACGGATGGATGAACTCTCCATCCAAGCCGACTGCCTGTTATGGGGCAGCCGGGTAGTCATGCCCCAGAAAGGAAGGGAAGCATTCATCAGGGAACTCCACAGCGAGCACCCTGGCATCGTGTTAATGAAGGCCATTGCCTGGTCACATGTATGGTGGCCGGGAATTGACTCAGACCTGGAACACTGGGTTCGCAGGTGCATGACGTGTGCCCAGCTGGGCAATGCCCCCAGGGAGGCTCCACTCAGCCCGTGGCCCTGGCCCACCAGGCCATGGTCACGTATTCATGTAGACTATGCGGGCCCGTTCATGGAGAAAATGTTCCTGATCTTTGTCGATGCATACTTGAAGTGGATCGAGTGCATCATATTGAACTCGTGCACGACATCCATCACTGTGGAGAGTCTGCGTATGGTTTTCGCGACCCACGGCTTGCTGGACATCCTGGTCAGCGACAATGGCCTGTGTTTTACCAGCCATGAATTCCAGGAGTTTATTTCGGGCAATGGTATCAAGCATGTCCGGACAGCGCCATTCAAGCTGGCTTCCAATGGCCAGGTGGAACGGGCGGTCCAAGTCATAAAGCAGGGCATGCTACCCATCCAAGGACCCTCCCTTCAGTACCATCTATCGCGCCTCCTGCTGGCCTATAGGTCCTGGCCGCACTCGCTCACGAGAGTCCTGCCAGCGGAACTCCTCATGAAACGCACGCTCAAGTCGCAGCTGTCTCTCATTCACCCAGACCTGGCAGACATTGTTGAGGGCAAGCGCCAGTCCCAAACCGAGCTCCATGATCGAGGCTCAAGGCGGAGGTGTATAGAATCAGATGACCAGGTATTTGTTCTTAACCATGTTTTGGGACCCAATTGGCTTGAGGGCACCGTAATTGGCAAAGAAGGAAACAGGGTCATGGTAGTCAGACTAAACAATGGGCAGAAATGCCGCAAACACTTGGACCAAGTAAAGACAAGGTTCAGCATAGACACGGAGGAATGGGAAGAAGAGCATGATGAGATAGCACCCACACCACTGCCAGCGTACGAGCAACAAAGACAGCCCTCAGCATGCACAGTCCTAGCGGCCAGCCCGGACAGGCCGGAATCACCTCAAGTGACAGAGACGCGTGCTGAGGCTCAGCCACCAGAGCCACAACTCCGGCACTCCACGAGAGAGCGTCGACCACCCGATAGGCTTAACCTCTGAAACTAAAAGACTTAAGGGGGGAGGTGATGTCATGTATTTCACCATCTTGCAATGACAATAGTTATGTAACTGTAACTCATGCACACTGTACCTGTACCCTTGAAATGCACACCCTGACCACAGGGGGTGAGCTTGCGGGAGACATTCCTCACCTGGGTTTCCAGGTATAAAAGGGGAGGTCCCACCCAGGGTCAGCACTCCTTGGTCCTGGGAATAAAGTGAAGGTCACAGAGTGACCGTGTCTGATATATACATGCCTCGTGTAAATTTGTAACAAGGTGCAGAGACACTACAGACCCTAGACCACGGTTTGGAGGGCCAAGACCATAAACTTAGTTGTGCCTCCCTGGGTGCATTGCTTAACTGTGAACATGTGTTACATTTGTGCACGCTGGACTCTAAGTCCGCATCGATACCGGGCCACCACACGTGGGATCTGGCTATCGTTTTCATCATTACAATGCCTGGGTGAGTACTGTGGAGATCACTAATGAAAGTGTCCCTGCCCTTTTTTGTACCACTACCTGATTAGCCCACAGAAGGCAGTCTGCCTGTATAGACATTTCACCTTTATGCCGCTGATACGGCTTTATCTCTTCCTGTATTTCAACGGGACACTGGACCAGCTCCCGTGAAGCATACAGTTTTTTTTACTAAGGACACTAAGGGGTCCTAGCTCGTCCAGGTTCTAATCTGTCAGGTGGTAACTGGTGATTGCTCATTCTCGAATGCTTCCATTACCATGGCTAAATCTGTGGGCTGTGCCATTTCCACCCCTGTGGTGGGCAATGGCAGCCTACTGAGAGCATTGGTACTGTTTTCTGTGCCTGGCCTATGGCGGATGGCGTAGTTGAATGCGGACAACGTGAGCACCCATCTCTGGATGCAGGCCGGTGCATTCGTATTTATCCCCTTACTTTCAGAAAAGAGGGTTATCAGTGGCTTATGGTCAGTTTCCAAACAAATATTGATGCATTTTCTTTACCCCATAAACACACGCTAATGCTTCTTTTTCAATCATGCTGTAGGCCCTCTCAGCCTTAGACAGACTTCTGGATGCATAAGCAACCGGTTGCAATTTCCCAGATTCATTAGCTTGTTGCAATACACACCCGACACAGTATGACGACGCATCACATGCCAGTACCAAACGCTTACATGGATCATACAACACAAGCAATTTGTTTGGCCGTAACAGTTTTCTAGCTTTTACAAAGGCATTTTCTTGGCTTTTACCCCATACCCATTCATGTCCTTTACACAGTAAGGCATGCAGTGATTCTAACAGTGTGCTGAGATCCGGTAAGAAGTTACCAAAGTAGTTTAGAGTCCTTGAAACGACCACAACTCCGTCACGTTCTGTAGCCTCGGTGCATTCTTGATCGCCTCCGTCTTCGAATCGGTGGGCCTGATGCCGTCCGCCTCGATTCTTCTCCCCAGGAACTCCACGTCAGGCGCCGGAAAAACACACTTCAAGCGTTTTAACCTGAGCCTCACGCGATTGAGCCGACTAAGAACCACCTCCAAGTTCTGCAGATGCTCGACTGTGTCCTGACCTGTAACCAAGATGTCAACCTAGAAGACCACAATGCGCGGGACTGACTTCAGTAAGCTTTCCATGTTTCTTTGGAATATCGCCGCGGCTGATCGAATCCCAAACGGGCATTTGTTGTAAATGAAGTGACCTTTTTGCGTGTTGATGCAGGTGAGACCCTTCGATGATTCGTCCAGCTCCTGCGTCATGTAGGCCGAGCTCAAGTCTAGCTTCGTGAACGTCTTTTCTCCCGCCAGAGTCACAAAAAGGTCATCTGCCTTTGATAGTGGGTATTAATCCTGCAGGGAGAAACGATTGATAGTTACTTTGTAATCACCACAGATTCTGACGGTGCCATCTCCCTTGAGGACTGGAATAATCGGACTGGCCCACTCGTTGAATTCGATAGGCGAAATGATGCCCTCTCATTGCAGCCGGTTTAGCTCGATCTCCACCCTCTCTCTCATCATGTACGGTACTTCTCTCGCCTTGTGATGGATGGGTCGTGCCCCCAGAATTAGGTGGATCTGCACTTTTGCTCCTTGGAACTTCCTGATGCCTGGTTCGAACCGTGAGGGCAATTTGTTTAAGACCTGGGCACACGAAGTATCGTCGATGGACGAGAGCACTCGGACGTTGTCCCAGTTCCAGCGTATCTTTCCCAGCCAGCTCCTGCCAAGCAGCTTTGGACCATCTCCCGGTACCACCCAGAGTGGTAACTTGTGCACCGCTCCATCGTAGGAGACCTTTACAGTAGCACTGCCAATTACGGGAATCAGTTCTTTTGTGTAAGTTCTCAGTTTAGTATGAATGGAAGTCAGGACTGGCCTTGAGGCCTTGCTGAACCACAATTTATTGAAAGTCTTCTTGCTCATAATGAATTGGCTCGCGCCCGTGTCCAGCTCCATTGACACCGGGAGACCATTTAATTCAACCTTCAGCATTATTGGGGAGACTTTGTGGTAAATGTGTGCACCCATATACCTCTGCCTCCTCGGTTTGAGGCTCTGGTTCACTATGATCCGCCGTGGATCTGTCCTCCTCTGCAACATGGTGGTTTGCAGGATTAGCAGAGTTTGCAGCTCGCTTGCACATATATTGGAGTTGTCCCATTGTTCCACAGCCCTTGCAAACATATCCTTTGAAGCAGCATGAATGGAAACGGTGATCACCCCCGCAGCGCCAACAAGGTGTTAATGGCCTAGCATTCATCACCCTTGATGGTGGACTCTGAGACATCTGCAGACATGCAGCTGCAAGCATGTGGGGCCTGCCCTGTACGTTGTGAATCGAAAACAACATTACTTTGTTCGCAGTACTTGTAGTAGCACTCATTAGCTGAGAGATTTGCTTGGTATTGCCACTGATGGCAATGAACGCCTAGGCTATCTCTATGGCTTTACTCAGGGTTGGGGTCTCTACAGTCAAAAGTTTGCGGAGTAGCACTTCATGGCCAATGACAAGTACAAAGAAGTCCCTGAGCATGTGGTTCAAATGCCCTTCAAATTCGCAATCTCCTGCATGGCATCTTAGCTCGGCGACATAGTTCGCCACTTCCTGGCCTTCAGAACTTTTGTACGTGTCGAACCTGTAGGATTGCAAATTTTGTGATAAACCCCCCCCCAGTGTTTGGACTCATTGGAAAGGTAATTTAATTTGGAACTGTCAACCAGAAAGTTTGGGATCCTGAACTGCACATGGAAGAAACTACGAGTTTTATGGAATTTGGGATTTTTACAAGGCAGATTGGGTCCGTGTGGGAAGGGTTGAAAACTAAAGGATAACTATCCTTTAAAGGAAACTAGTTTTGGGTATTGAAGCTGTCTGGGGTATCGAAGCTAAACAAATTGTCTGGGGAATTGTGTAAACTCGAAAACCCTACTCCCCGGGAGACATTAACATAGCAACAATCAACCTGGAAATAGCCAGCCATCACTCTGAGCAGGAAACCCATCCAGCGCATGCATAATGTTAATGGCCCATCCAGCCGATATGGAAAACCAGGTCTAGGCAGATATTACAAATACCAAAGCTAAGTTTTTCCGATCGAGAAAAAAATTCAAAAGATCGGCACATCTGAGACAGGTTACCCTTAATGGGCCCGCCAAAATATGACAAAGATTCTAATGGAAGAAAGTGAGTACTCACCCCATAAATCCAATACGCACCCTACCACATCAGCAGATACCACCCAACTAAAGGCTACGCAGTCAGAAATTCTCTACGACGTTTGGGGTACGGCAAACAGAACCTACAGAGTCCAGTGAACCCCGAAATTGCAAACCACCGCCAACGGATAATAAAGGATTGGTGAGCATAATCCCTGTTTGCCCTGGAGTTTAACTTAGTCAGGGTTAGGCATTGGGAGGTGGGAGGTGTAGTATTTCTGTAACCCCCTTTGAATGTGTGGTGAAGTGTTCTTTATTCTAGTCATTTCAAGCTTAACATTGTACTTTTCTTGTCTATAATAAAATCGAAGTTCTTTGCACCAAAACAGTTGTCTCTTGCACTTTGTCACATTCCCAAAATAAATCCAAAATCTAGAACCCAGGGAGTGGGAGCGATTCGAACCGCTCAGAAGGTCAGAAGTGAACCTGACCCCACACACAAACCCCTACAGAATGGCGACCACGACAGGACTTTGGTATAAGGAATGTGATGCAGAGCGTGCTGTGTTGGAGGAAAGAACTAAGATGGAAGAGAGGATTTCTTCCTATGTGTACAAGAAAGTGAATGTCACTAAAGAATGGGTGCTTGATCTGTTGCACGCTGAGCGTCCGGGAGATGCTGCGGCTCAGTGGACAGCAAGCAAGGATCATAAAGAATCGGTAGAAAAGACAATTTGGTTGGTCTGTCGACAGCGACTCCTAGACAAGAACATTGATTCACTGCAGGCAGAACTATGGGAATATGCAGAGACATCACATGAAAGGGCTATGACAGGAGAAAGGTTATGGGGAGAACTCAGTCAGCTGAAGCATGGAAAGGCACAGCTAATGGAAAGGTTCAAGAACAGCCAGGACTATTTTCAGTGTCAGGTTACCGAGGCTAAGAATAATGAAAAGGTACTGCAGGAGGGAAACAATCGCCTTACCCTTCAAGTAAAAGAGCTGGAGGAGAAGTTAAGAGACGTGCAGGCAGCTTATAAAGTAGCCAGCACCAATGGGTTTGAGTCAGGTGACCACGGTCCCTGCCAGCAACAAATCAAGAGTTTAACCCTTGCTCTGTCCAAGGCCAAAGGCATGGTATGCCTAATAAACCCGGGTACGGCCCGGGTAAACCTGGAAGAGAAGGAGGAAACTGTTCAACCACCACCTGTGGCGCCAGTGACTATACCGGTTCGGCAGCAGGAGGGGCAAACGGGTTGCGGGGCGGATAGGGATAGTGGACCACCACCACTTGTGGTGCCGAGGTTCAGCTCGGTTTGGCAGCAGGGAGAGGTGGATGAGCCAGAGTAGGAAGAGCCAGAGCTGGGGCCGATGTGCCTGGTCTGGCAGCAGAAGTTTGGCCCACCCAACGGCGCTGGGGGTCAGGGGCCCCTGGAAATTCAATTTGTGGTTCCCCACACTACCCAACAGCTTAGGGATATGATAAGTCATCTGGGAAAGCTCACTCCAAAGGGAGACCCCTCGGTCCACTTTATGGAAGTGGAACAGGCAGGGGATATCAACGTGTGCAATGATGCCGAGATAGCAAAAGTGCTCCTCCTCTCACTGGACGGCAAGCTGTACCAGTCCCTCTCTGCCGAGAGCAAAAGGGGGCAGAGCACCTTTTCTGCTGTCCAGGAAGACATTCTAGAAGCCATGGGCTGTAATGACGGGAGTCCCTTCTCCAGAGTGGAGAAGACATTGCAGCTCACAGGGGAAACCCCACAGGCTTTCGCAGACAGACTGTGGCCTGTGTACCAGAGCACCTGTGGTGGGGACCTCAACCGGGATCACCTAACCCGGGACGAGAGAGCCTGCTGGCTCCGAAGCCTGGTGGCAAACAGTTCACCACGGATCAGAACAAAGGCTGAGGCCTGGTTTGACCCGAGAGATCCCCAGGCCACCGAGCAGGGAATGGTCAGGCAACTGACCCTAGCCTACCGGAATGGCAGGGGGACGAAAGAGCACCCATCCAAGGGAAATCAGACCTAGTCAGGATAAGAGGGAATGGCGCCAGGAGGGGGGCAACACCTCCGATACCAAACGTACCTGTTTCGGGTGCGGAAAGAGTGGGCACTGGAGAAAGGATTGTAAGAATCCATCGAAGAGTAGTGCAGGGAAGAATTCTCCAGTCCCTGCCCAAAGGACTGAGACCGAGAAACCAGTCCCTCCCACATGTTTGAAACATTCATGACTGCGCTCCGAACAATGCTAGATGGCCCTGGGAGGGTAGCCATCACCACCGGTACCGAAATCCCATCTGCCCCATCCCATCCAAAACAGTGACTAGGACTGGTGCAGCCTGTACACTTGTGTTCCCTCGAGTGTGATGCGTGGGGGAGACCAACCGTTCAGATGGAAGTGAAAAAGGTGAAGGGGACTTATCAGCTGGACACCGGTGCATCAAGCACCCTCGTTTCCGTAGCTAATCCCTCCGCCTCACCTCTGTCCAACGGTGTCCCCTACAGCTTGGTGGGTTTCACGGGCGCCGAGCAGGCTCTCTATTCTTTTGGGAACACTCCACACTAAGTGGACATGTCCTGATGAAGTGGGAACAGGAAGGGAAGGGGATCCTGGGGGCTGACTTCATTTTCGGCCACGGGATCCTAGTGGATTTAAGAAATCACAGTCTTTGGGGGGCAGTTTGTACGGGACAGGAGAGTGAGGTGATGGTTATCCCAGAAAAACGGGGAAAAGGGTCGGTGTGAACCATGAAGCCAAAGGAGGGTTACAACCTTGAATCACTGGTCAGTAACACTCCGATGGAGTACCAAGGGTATGTGAGGGCACACCTTGCAGCTTTTGCCACTCACAAACACGACTGTGGGAGGATAAACGGGGTCGAGGTTAGCGTAGATGGGGACCCTATGACCCGACTTTCCCAGGGAGGCGGAGACGGACATGGAAACAGCCTTGGGTGCCTTGGTTAAACAGGGGGTATTGAGACCGCTAGCTACCCATGTGAACTCTCCCTTGTGACCGGTTAAGAAACCGGACAACTCCTGGAGAGCCACAGTGGACTATTGAGTACTCAACCGTAACATCCCCACCTGTGCAACCACGGTTGCTGCCGTCGCCGACCTCAATGGAAGTATTCCAGCCTCCGCGACCACCTTCACGGTGCTGGATATTTCCAACGGGTTTTGTCCATCCCTGTATGAAGGGAAGACCAGTACAAGTTTGCTTTTACCTTTAAAGGCCAGCAATACACTTGGAACTGTCTCCCTCAGGGCTTCCACAGCAGCCCCAGTATTTCCCATCAATGTATGGCCAAGTGTTTAAAGAACTTTAGTAGATCCCAGCAGTTGGTACAGTATGTGGATGACCTGCTCCTATTCAACGATGAGGGGGAGGAGCATGGCCCACTACTGGCTGAACTGCTGGAGCTACTGAAGGAAGAGGGGTTTAAAGTGAATCCCAAGAAGGCACAGATCGGCCAGAAGGAAGTAAAGTTCCTGGGACTGGCTGTGCGCGCTGGGGAATGAGCCATTGACAAAGCCAGAAGTGAAGCAGTGCAGAAGCTACCAGCCCCCAACACAGTAACAAGTGTAGGGCTAACCGGGTACTGCAGAGATTTCATTGAGGATTATGCAGCCACTGCAGCCCCTCTGCTCCGACTCCTACACAAGGGAGTGGAGTGGGATTGGGACGAAGGTTGCAAGGCAGCATTTATCCAACTCAAGAAAGACCTGCAGACCGCGCCAGCTCTAGGGGCTATCGATGGGGGTAAAGAATTCTTCCTGGAGGTAGCAGCCAGTGGGGACAGTCTGAGCGCAGTACTGCTCCAGGAGCAGCACGGCCGGCTGAGGACAGTGGTCTACTCCTCCAGGATACTCACGGACATGGAGAAGGGATACTCCAACTGTGAGAGGCACCTCCTAGCCACTCACTGGGCTGTGAAAAGATCATTGATCTTCACAGGGAAGTCCCCTATGACACTCCTTACCCACCATACGCCCACCCAAATACTCCTGGATGGAAGAATCAAGGACTGGGTAGTGACTAGTGCCCGCATTGCTCGCTGGACCCTACTCCTCCCTCAGATGGACCTAAAGGTAAAGGGTCGGCTCGCAGCCAACATGATCTATCCAGGGATCAGCCGGTGTTCCGTAGAAGGGGTATGGGAAGTTAACATAGGCTTCTGGGCCGGGTTACACCCCACAGGTTGGGAAATCTATGTAAACGGTTCAAGCACGGTATCTGCGGGTGAACGACTCACAGGCTGCGCAGTGTATGACCCAGAGGTACGCATCGCCCTGGTGATTTAACTCCCCAGTACTATGAGCACCCAGCATGCTGAACTGTCAGTGGTGGTGTATGTGGTCACACACCTCAAAGAATTCCCGACCCCATACATGATTTGCTCGGACAGTTTGTTCACGTGCAATTCGTGTATGGAATACCTGGCTATCTGGTCCCGTCGCGGACACACATCTGCTGGCGGGAGACCCCTGGCAATCAAGCCTCGACTGGAAAAGATCATGGCAGCCATGGGGAAGGAAGGGAAGGTCTATATACACAAAGTGAAGGCACTGAATCAATGAACCCTGTAACGAGGGAAACCAGCAGGCTGACATGTTGGCCAAGCAAAGTGCCCGCATGGCAAGCTCTGGGATCCGTACAACCCAGGCCCCATCGCAGCAGTCCGAGGCAGGATTGGGAAGGCAGGGATAGCTTTGCACCCGGACCTGAAAACGGTCCAGACCCAATACCCCGTCCTCAAAACTGTCCTGAACACGCTAGCTAAAGGGGAAAAGGTAGACAGCCCGTACATCACCGCAGCGATTGCCATTAAAGAAGGCATGCTGTTCGGGGGGAGCAATGGGTGGTACTGCAACAACAGGAGGTCGAGGAGCCGTCGGAGAGGCGGAGCAACAGAGTTGGGAGGCCTACAAGAGGCCCATTAGTCGGGAGGCACCAGCAGGAGGTCGAGGAGGCATTGGAGAGGCGGAGCAGCAGAGTCGGGAGGCCTACAAGAGGCCCATTAGTCGGGAGGCACCAACAGGAGGTCGAGGAGGCGTTGGAGAGGCGGAGCAGCAGAGTCTGGAGGCCTACACGTGGCTGGTGTAGCTGCAGCAGGGAGGCAAAATGAAGTAGAAAGAAATCGAAAGGTGACGTCACAGCCAAGGGGGTAAGTGATTGGCTGGTGATTGGTGAGTAGCTTTTCTTTCTTCTTTTCTTTATCAGTAAGTAATCTTTAGCATTGTTGTTGCCAAATTAAGTTAATCTAAGGGTTAAGACATGGCAGGAGAGCTCAGACATGTGTTATGCACCTCCTATAATATGTGGGAAGTCAGGGACGCTTCCGGTGTCCCTAACAACTACGTGTGCGGGAAGTGTATCCGCCTGCAGCTCCTGACGGACTGCATTGCGGCACTGGAGCTGCAGGTGGATTCACTCTGGAGCATCCACGATGCTGAGAATGGCGTGAAGAGTATGTTTAGCGAGTTGGTCTTACCTCAGGTAAAGGGTACACAGCCAGATAGGGGATGGGTGACCAACAGGAAGAGCAGTGCAAGGAAGGTAGTGCACGGGTCCCCTGTGGTCATCCTCCTGCAAAATAGATACACCACTTTGAGTACTGTTGAGGGGGATAACTCATCAGGGGAGAGCAGCAGCAGCCAAGGTCATGGCACCATGGGTGGCTGTGCTGCACAGGAGGGCAGGAACAAAAGTAGGAGAGCGATAGTGATAGGGGATTCCATTGTAAGGGGAATAGATAGGCGTTTCTGCTGCCAGGATGGCATGTTGCCTCCCTGGTGCAAGGGTCAAGGATGTCTCGGAGCGGGTGCAGGACATTCTGAAAAGGGAGGGTGAACAGCCAGTTGTCGTGGTGCATAAAGGTACCAACGATATAGGTAAAAAACGGGAGGAGGTCCTACGAGACGAATTTAGGGAGCTAGGAGCTAAATTAAAAAGTAGGACCTCAAAAGTAGTAATCTCAGGATTGCTACCAATGTCACATGCTAGTCAGAGTAGGAATCGTAGGATAGCTCAGCTGAATACGTGGCTTGAGGAATGGAGCAGAAGGGAGGGATTCAAATTCCTGGGACATTGGAACCAGTTCTGGGGGAGGTGGGACTAGTACAAACCAAACGGTCTGCACCTGGGCAGGACCGGAACCAATGTCCTCGGGGGAGTGTTTGCTAGTGCTGTTGGGGAGGAGTTAAACTAATATGGCAGGGGGATGGGAACCTATGCAGGGAGACAGAGGGAAATAAAATGGAGGCAGAAGCAAAAGATAGAAAGGAGAATAGTAAAAGTGGAGGGCAGAGAAACCCAAGGCAAAAAACAAAATGGGCCACATTACAGCAAAATTCTAAAGGGGCAAAGTGTGTTAAAAAGACAAGCCTGAAGGCTCTGTGCCTCAATGCGAGGAGTATTCAGAATAAGGTGGACGAATTAACTGCGCAGATAGCAGTTAACGGATATGATGTAATTGGCATCACAGAGACATGGCGCTAGGGTGACCAAGGTTGGGAACTCAACATCCAGGGGTATTCAACATTTAAGAAGGATAGACAGAGAGGGAAAGGAGGCAGGGTGGCACTGCTGGTTAAAGAGGAAATTAATGCAATAGTAAGGAAGGACATTAGCCTGGATGATGTGGAATTGGTATAGGTGGAGCTATAGGAAATGCTAGTGGGAGTTGTGTATAGACCACCAAACAGTAGTAGTGAGGTTGAGGACAGAATCAAAGAAGAAATAACGGACGTGTGCAATAAAGGTACAGCAGTTATCATGGGCGACTTTAATCTACATATACATTGGGCTAACCAAACTGGTAGCAATAGGGTGGAGGAGGATTTCCTGGAGTGTATTAGGGATGGTTTTCTCGCCCAATATGTCGAGGAACCAACTAGAGAGCTGGCCATCCTAGACTGGGTGATGTGCACTGAGAAGGGACTAATTAGCAATCTTGTTGTGTGAGACCCCTTGGGGAAGAGTGACCATAATATGCTAGAATTCTTTATTAAGATGGAGAGTGACACAGTTAATTCGGAAACTAGGGTCCTGAACTTAAGGAAAGGTAACTTCGACGGTATGAGGCGTGAATTGGCTAGAATAGACTGGCAAAGGATACTTAAAGGGTTGACGGTGGATAAGCAATGGCAAACATTTAAAGATCACATGGGTGAACTTCAGCAATTGTACATCCCTGTTTGGAGTAAAAATAAAACGGGGAAGGTGGCTCAACCATGGCTAACAAGGGAAATTAAGGATAGTTTTAAAACCAAAGAAGAGGCATATAAATTGGCTAGAAAAAGCAACAAACCTGAGGACTGGGAGGAATTTAGAATTCAACAAAGGAGGACAAAGGGTTTAATTAAGAGGGGGGAAATAGAGTATGAGAGGAAGCTTGCAGGGAACATAAAAAACTGACTGCAAAAGCTTCTATAAATATGTAAAGAGAAAAAGATTAGTGAAGACAAACGTAGGTCCCTTGCAGTCGGGTTCAGGTGAATTTATAATGGGGAACAAAGAAATGGCAGACCAATTGAACAAATACTTCGGTTCTGTCTTCACAAAGGAAGACACAAATAACCTTCCAGATGTACTAGGGGACAATGGGTCTAATGAGAAGGAAGAGCTGAAGGATATCCTTATTAGGTGGGAAATTGTGTTCGGGAAATTGATGGGATTGAAGGTCGATAAATCCCCAGGGCCTGATAGTCTGCATCCCAGAGTACTTAAGGAAGTGGCTCTGGAAATAGTGGATGCATTGGTGATCATTCTCCAATAGTCTATCGACTCTGGATCAATTCCTATGGACTGGAGGGTAGCTAATGTAGCACCACTTTTTAAAAAAGGAGGGAGAGAGAAAACGGGTAATTATAGACCAGTTAGCCGGACATCAGTAGTGGAGAAAATTAAGGATGAAATAGCAGCACATTTGGAAAGCACTGACAGGATCGGTCCAAGTCGGCATGGATTCATGAAAGGGAAATCATGCTTGACGAATCTTCTGGAATTTTTTGAGGATGTAACTAACAGAGTGGACAAGGGAGAACCAGTGGATGTGGTGTATTTGGACTTTCAAAAGGCTTTTGACAAGGCCCCGCACAAGAGATTGGTGTGCAAAATCAAAGTACATGGTACTGGGAGTAATGTACTGACGTGGATAGAGAACTGGTTGGCAGACAGGAAGCAGAGAGTCGGAATAAACGGGTCCTTTTCAGAAAGGCAGGCAGTGACTAGTGGAGTACTACAGGGCTCAGTGCTGGGACCGCAGCTATTTACAATATACATTAATGATTTAGATGAAGGAATTGAGTGTAATATCACCAAGTTTGCAGATAACACTAAACTGGGTGGCAGTGTGAGCTGTGAGGAGGATGCTAAGAGGCTGCAGGGTGCCTTGGACAGGTAAGGTGAGTGGGCAAATGCATGGCAGATGCAGTATAATGTGGATAAATGTGAGGTTATCCATTTTGGGGGCAAAAACACGAAGGCAGAATATTATCTGAATCGCGGCAGATTAGGAAAAGGGGAAGTGCAACGAGACCTGAGTGTCATGGTTCATCAGTCATTGAAAGTTGGCATGCAGGTTTAGCAGGCGGTGAAGAAGGCAAATGGTATGTTGGCCTTTATAGCTAAGGGATTTGAGTATAGGAGCAGGGAAGTATTACTGCAGTTGTTCAGGGCCTTAGTGAGGCCTCACCTGGAATATTGTGTTCAGTTTTGGTCTCCCAATCTGAGGAAGGACATTCTTGCTATTGAGAGATTGCAGCGAAGATTCACCAGACTGAGTCCCGTGATGGCTGGACTGTCATATGAGGAGAGACTGGATCGACTGGACCTGTATTCACTCGAGTTTAGAAGGATGAGAGGGGATCCAATAGAAACATATAAAATTCTGATGGGACTGGACAGGTTAGATGCAGGAAGAATGTTCCCGATGTTGGGGAAGTCCAGAACCAGGGGACATAGTCTAAGGATAAGGGATAGGCCATTTAGGACTGAGATGAGGAGAAACTTCTTCACTCAGAGAGTTATTAACCTGTGGAATTCCCTACCGCAGAGAGTTGTTGATGCCAGTTCATTGGATATATTGAAGAGAGAGTTAGATATGGCCCTTACATCTAAAGAAATCAATGGCGAGAATGCAGGAAAGGGGTACTGAGGGAATGATCAGCCATGATCTTATTGAATGGCGGTGCAGGCTCGAAGGGCCGAATGGCCTACTCCTGCACCTATTTTCTATGTTTCTATGTTTCTATGTTTAACACCAGAGAAAATTCCTCCAGCTGGCCCACGGGGGTCCAGGAGCAGGACACCCTGGACCTGAGACCACTTGGCAACGAATGGCACAAGCAGGGTGGTGGCCGGGACTCAGGGAAGATGTCCGCGAGTTCTGTGCCAGCTGTCTGGTGTGCGCTGCCAACAACCCTGACCCCCAGAAAAGGAAGGTGTCTATGGGACATATCAGGAGGGTAGAGGGACCCTGGCATTCGATCCAGGTCGATTACATCGGGCCCCTACCCACTGCCCAGTGAGGCTACAAATACTGCCTAATGTTGGTGGACATGTTCACCAAATGGGAGGAAGCCTTCCTATGCTCAACAGCCACTGCATTGGGGACAGCTAGGATCCTGGTCAGGGAGGTGTTCTCCCGATGGGGACTATCCCAGTTCGTGGAATCCGACCAAGGGAGTCACTTCACTGGACAGATGATGCAGGAGACCCTTAAGATGTTCGGCATCGAGGGAAAATGGCGTGTCGCCCACAACCCGCAGTCATCCGGGCCTGTGGAGCGCTTGAACCGCACTATCAAAGAAAGGTTACATAAGGGGGACTCACCCAAGAAGTGGGTAGAGGTCCTACCACTGGTCCTTATGGGAATCCGGGCCAGCCAATCAAAGAGCACGGGGTACTTCCCGTACGACCTCATGACCGGCAGAGCCATGCGCACCCCGACCCATGTACTAGCCCCGCTACTCACGGAAGGTCAGCTCAGGGATGCGAACCGGGACAGTTTTGTCAGGAATCTGTTTGAACTACTTAAGCAGATTCACTGGCAAGCTGCTAACAACATGGGAAAACAGCATCAGAGCAACCCACTGCCGCAAACACCACGAATGGGAGGTAGGGGACCAGGTTATGGTAAGGAATTATGCTCGAGTAGGGGTTTTTGATGCACTGTACATGGGGCCATACCACATTGTCGACAAAGCAAGCCCCATGGTCTATGCTGTAAAGATGCCCTGCCGGAAAAGTGGTTCCACATAAACCAGTGCAAACTTTTCAACCTGGAATAGCAGCCAAGCGTAAGGGACAGCCAGAAAAGGTGAACCGTGCTAAAGGCAGGGACCCTCAGCCAGCAGCCCCCGATTGTGGAAATCCCACAGGGACATGGCAGATTCACAGATCATACCTAGAGGGGCTATCCCCCCAATCATTTGGGACTCAGACGCACCCCCGGTAGTTAGAGCCTTGAGGAGAACTCTCCGCACGCCACGGCCTAAGACACCGTAGTCACCAGCACCCCAGTTTAAGTGGTTCAGCCCCGGGAGAGGGACCAGCAGCAAAGGGGTACCTAAGATCAGGGACCAGTCTGCGAGCAGGGGCCCCAGCTGGTAGCCTTGGGCGACGAGGGACCCCCGGAAGTGATAGTGGTGGACCAGCCACCAATTGAGAGTCCCCAACCCACAGCCCTCGGCTATGCAGAACCCACCGGTAACGAAATGAACCTCGCAGCCACCCCTAAAGGGGTGGTGTGCTGCAGCACCGGAGGGGCCGTTCCCCCAATAGTGTAGGACTCAGACTCACATCCGGTCAGGGCACTCAGGGTCCTACGGTACAGGCCGACTTTCTGCTGGCCACGCTGGAAACCCAGAGGCCCAAGAAGAAAAGAGAAGAATAGGAATTAACCGGGCCACCCGGAGATGGGTGGCAGATGTATATAAGTAGGACGACATGAGTTTAAGTATGTTTAGTAAGAATCTAGCATAGCATAGGATTATGAGCGTAAGAAGTTTAGGTCACCACGACCTTAAAGAAAACACGCGTAATGAAGTTGTGAAACAAATACAAGAACTGGGATTCGAATGGTTCAAAACGAATATGAAAGAGTATCGTCTGGCAGCCGGTGCCCGACTAGTGACATTTACCTGGTAGTATTTGGGGAAGGTGTGTAAGAGCCTATTTGGGGGTATGATGAAGAATCTCCTGGTGCAGCTATTAAAGGAAGCACCGGTGGTATTTCTGGGGAAAGAAAAATACCCCACCTTGTAGTCAGTAACAGAGGCACAACAATGACGATAAGAATAAAAACAGACATCAGTTCCGAGTCAGAAACTGGATAAGACAGCCAGTAAATTAAAGACTTTATTGTGTTTTCCAAGAAGAAATGAGCCCAAATTGGAACTCGATCACCTTTTGTCAAGCCAGAGAGCTTTTCTCAGGGCTGGACAATCTGTTTTATGTGCCCCTACGGGAAGGAGAACAACATGAAAAGGGTCCTGTTCCTGCTTGCCGTGGTTGAGTCGACTAAGAACCTCCTCCATGTTCTGCAGGTGCTTGACTGTGTTCTGATCTGTGACCAAGATGTCGTCCTGGAAGACCACGGTGTGCGGAACTGACTTTAGTAGACTTTCTATGTTTCTCTGGAATATTGCCGCCATTGATTGGATTCCAAACGGGCATCTGTTATAAACAAAAAGACCTTTGTGCGTGTTCATGCAGGTGAGGGCCTTCGATGATTCCTCCAGTTCCTGCGTCATGTAAGCTGAAGTCAGATCCAGCTTCGTGAACGTCTTTCCTCCTGTCAGCGTTGCAAAGAGGTCGTGGGCTTTTGATAGTGGGTATTGGTCCTGCAGGGAGAAACGATTGATAGTTACTTTGTAACCACCACAGATTGTGATGTGCCATCTCCCTTGAGGACTGGGACAATAGGACTGGCCCACTCGCTGAACTCGATCAGTGAAATGATGCCCTCTCCTTCAGCCGGTCGAGCTCGATCTCTACCCTTTCTCTCATCATGTACGGCGCTGCTCTCGCCTTGTGATGGATGGGTCGCACCTCCAGAATTAGATGGATCTGCACTTTTGCTCCTTGGAATTTCCCGATGCCTGGTTTGAACAGCGAAGGAAATTTGTTTAAGACCTGGGCACACGAAGTGTCGTCAGCGGGCGATAGCGCTCGGACGCCGTCCCAGTTCCAGTGTATCATTCCCAGCCAGCTCTTGCCGAGCAGCGTGGGACCATTGCCCGGTACCACCCAGAGTGGTAGCTTGTGCACCGCTCCATCATAGGAGACCTTTACAGTAGCACTGCCGATTACAGGAATCAGTTCTTTTGTGTAAGTTCTTAGTCTCATGCGAACTGGAGTTAAGACTGGCCTTGAGGCCTTGTTGCACCACAACCTTTCGAAAGTCTTTTTGCCCATGATGGACTGGCTCGCGCCCGTGTCCAGCTCCACTGACACCAGGAGTCCATTTAGTTCAACATTCAGCATTATCGGTAGACAATTCGTGGTGAATGTGTGCATCCCATGTACCTCTGCCTCCTCTATCTGAGGCTCTGGTTCACAGTGATCCTCCGTGGATCTGTCCTCCTCTGCAAGATGGTGGTTTGCAGGTTTAACAGACTTAGCAGCTCACCTGCACACTCGTTGGAGGTGTCCCATTGTTCCACAGCCCTTGCAAACGTATCCTTTGAATCGGCATGATTGGAAATGATGATCACCCCCGCAGTGCCAACAAGGTATTAATGGCCTTGCATTCATCACCCTTGATGGTGGACTCTGAGACATCTGCGGACGTGCAGCTGCAGGTATGTGTGACCTGCCCTGTACATTATGATTCGAAAACAACATCACTTTGTTCACAGTACTTGTAGCAGCACTTGTGTGTTGAGAGATTTGCTTAGTATTGTCACTGGTGGCAATGAACGCCTGGGCTATCGCTATGGCCTTACTCAAGGTTGGGGTCTCTACAGTCAAAAGCTTGCGAAGTATGGTTTCGTGGCCAATGCCAAGTACGAAAAGGTCTCTGAGCACGTGCTCCAAATGTTCTTCAAATTCACAATGTCCTGCAAGGTGTCTCAGCTCGGCGACATAACTCACCACTTCCTGGCCTTCAGACCTTTTGTAGATGCAGAACCGGTACCTCGCCATCAGAATGCTTTCGTTCTGGTTCAAATGCTCTCGGACTAGTGTGCACAAATCGTCGTATGATTTCTCCATGGGTTTCGCTGGAGTGAGCAGATTCTTCATGAGGCCATACGTTGGTGCCCCACAGACGGTGAGGAGATCGCTCTATGTTTGGCAGCGCTCTCTTCCCCATCTAGCTCGTTTACCACGAAGTATTTGTCGGGTCACTCCACAAAAGTTTCCCAATTATCTCCCACCGAAAATTTCTCCAGGATGCCCACTATTCTCTGCATCTTTGGGTTCGCTATCTGTATCTCGTCGCCAATTGTTGTGTATGGAGAAAGAGTCAGACTGAACACTGTGAGCTCAAAGTAAAGTGTGACCTTAGTCTTTTATTGCAGGTCTCCAGAGTGCCTCTCCAACCTGTGAAGCCTCCTTAAATACCTGTGCTCCCAAGGGATTATGGGATCCCTTGGGATGCTGAGGAATGAGCCCTCTGTTGGCTATACAGAGTAAATACAAGTCCACATATATAACAGTTACGGAGGGAAAACGCATGTGTTTGACTTGTAAAGGGCAGATTCCCCTGGGTAGATGGTGGTGGCTCAGGAAGCTGAGCAAGGACACGGGGGACCAGGAATCTGACTGGAAAAGACTCGGTACTGACACGTACCGTACTATCACAGGGACACGGGGAGGAGTGAATGTGTGCTGGAACAAGTGGTGGGAGTCTGAACAGGGAAATTATATCTGCATGTGGGGGTCAGTGATGATCTGTCCTGCAGACATATCAATCGCCTTCGCCCCAGGCAATGGCAAGATGACGGGGAAGGGATGGGGTGGGATTCCAGCCTACACGGGTGTGCGGTCCCACACTCCCCACTTCCAATTAACGCCACTGAACTTACAGCACGCATTAAGAAACCGCTGCCCACGACCCCGCCAATGCGAACAATAATAGAGAGGTGTCCTACCAGCACCAAGGGACCAGGGAATGGATTAGTATTGGTACCGACTGAAAAGGTGTTATACCAGGGGGTACATTATGCAGTAGCTTCAGTTATTTTAAACCTTACCGAGGTGCACTTACCTGCATGGTGCCCGAAGGAAACAGAACAGCTATACCAGGCCCTACTCAGAGAAATGTTGAAGAAATTTTACGAGTTAGACTTTGGCAATTTCGACAAAGCAGATCTATACACCCTATATGCTCGGGACACCATGGGCATGGGGAGACCTAGAAGGGGAACCTTGAACGACATTTTTACTGCATTTCATACAGGATCCTCTGTGATAAATAGCTTAGATGATATAGAACTGCAAACGCAGATAAATGGTCGAAAGAACCAGCTGAGAAAGATCCTAAAAGAGGAAAACACAGCAGTAGGCTCAGAGCTACACGAGGACCAGGCTGTGACGGTCCATTTAAAAGAAATCGTGGCTGAGCTGGAAAAACATGCACAAAAAGTGAATGCACTCATATGGGAGGATAGGAATGGTTCAGACCAGGCTTCACAGAACGAGGTGTGTGTGCTGTACGGGGCATGGTTGTTGGGCGAGGGCCGCAACAACCTGGAGGATTTAAAACAAGGTTTCGTCCCCTCCTGGATCAGCAACAAGCACCTCGCAGCCCTCCACCCGTATAGTAATTCACTAAGCCCATGACAGCTCCGTCTAGCTTCTGAAGCCTACCCTGTCCCAGTAGATTGCAGGCGTTCTAATCACACCATCATGGGGATAGTACTAAGGATGCCGATCATGGGTGGGACAGCCTGACCTGCACCGGTATGCAGGATTCATTCAAGGAGGTGCACACGTTCGTTTCACAACGGTTCCACCGTATGTCATAAAGTGGGAGCACGCTATGACAGGTACTGACCTCTCCGGGTGCCGGAGCTGGGGTGCACACATAATACTCTGTCCCCAGAACTTGAATGCCTATTCTAAACCACAGTGTGGGTTTAAAGCTGCTGGCGCACAGCCTATCAACTGTACCATGGAGGTAATGGCACAAGACCATGTTCCCCCACAAGTAGCATACAAAGGGGTTGTCACCACCAGTGCGCCCCACTACCAGCATGGACAACACTTCTGGTGTCCAGTCAGTGACAGCAGTTTTTGCTTTAAACCCAAGGCAGAAGTTCAAGTGGCCCAGGAATGGATTGTCCCCATTCCCGAACCCTCCAGTGTTCACCTCACTGTGAGAGAAAACATTACAAACCTGCAAGATTATGTTGTACATTTTGGCAATGAAATTCCCCCTCTACCCGAACATCTTAGCGTTCTGCAAGAAGCTGTAGTAATCTCACAAAAACATTTCTATCCTCTAGAACAGAAAACAATTGAGATAGGGAGAAAGATTCTAGAGACCACAATTCCACTTTGGTGGGACATTTTCAGGAATATAGAAGTTCCTGCCGGGAACAGAATAGCTTCCCACATTTTAGTTGTCAATCAACTCGCGATTATTCTTTACTTATGGTGTCTCGCTTGTCGAGTGAAACGCAGAGGCCGTCAAGTCAGGCACCAAAGGGTGCTGTATGCTCCCTGGCCAAACTTGGGGATCGCACATGGAGCGGTAACACCATATTACCATGATTGATTTGTATTAATTTTCACCTGCTGTATAAACGCAGAGGTCGAGTGTTGCAAGAATGTTACTTAAAAATGTGTTTGACTATGTACCTTTATTTTCTGTAAAATTGGAGTAATAGAGGGGCATCGGACCCCCTCTGTACTGCAACATAATTGGAATGACTGTATTTGCCTGTAAACTGCATTGCATTTCAAAGGGGGTGTGCACGCTTAAGTTCAGTTAGGTAAATGCAGGGGAAGGTTGACTCTGAGGAATCAGGAATTTTGCTCACCTAGCATGACACTCTAGCATGTAGAGTATTACAGGGGGGACTGTAGGATTGCAAAATTCATGGGAACCCCCGGTGTTTGGACTCATTGGAAAGGGAATTTAATTTGGAACTGTCAACCAGAAAGTTTGGGATCCTGAAGTGCACATGGAAGAAACTATGAGTTTTGTCGAATTTGGGATTTTTACAAGGCAGATTGGGTCTGTGTGGGAAGGGCTGAAAACTAAAGGACAGCAATCCTTCAAAAGAAACCAGTTTTGGGTATTGAAGCTGTCTGGGGTATCGAAGCTAAACAAATTGTCTGGGGAATTGTGAAAACTCAAAAACCCGTCTCCCTGGGAGACATTAATATAGCAACAATCAACCTAGAAATAACCAGCCATCACTCTGAGCAGGAAACCCATCCAGCACATGCATAATGTTAATGGCCCATCCAGACCGCGTGGAAATCCAGACCTAGGCAAATATTACAAATACCAAAGCTAATTTTTTCCGATTGAGAAACAAATTCAAAAGATCAGCACATCTGAGACAGGTTACCCTTAATGGACCCGCCAAAATATGACAAAGAGTTATCGAGCCCGCCAAAATTAAAACAAAGAATCGGTGCTGATTTAATACGTAGATTAGAATGGCTCCAAAAGTATAACTGGGGCCCGGTTTTTAACGAAGAGAGTGAGCAGGCATTCATCTACCGAAAGAAGAAGGAAGAACATCATCACGGCAGAAAGCAGCTCCCAGTAACTTCAGACGTCGCCATTGCGGTAACAGCTGACCACAGCCAACGTGGTAACATCGAAAGTACCGCGATTGACCAATTCCGAAACCAAAACTCCTCAAGAAGAAACCGAAGATTCGAAAGTTTTCACTCTACAATCTAGTTCTAGCTACCAACAGGTGAAACATTACCCAAAAAAGTCATTAAAACCTATTTCTAACAGAAGAAAGTGAGTACTCACGCCATAAGTCCAATATGTACCCTATCGCATCAGCGGACACCACCCAACTAAAGACTACGCAGTCAGAAGTCCTCTACGACGTTCGGGATATGGCAAACAGAACCTACAGAGTCCCCGAAATCGTGAACCACCGCCAAGGATAAAAAAAGATTGGTGAGCATAATCCCTGTTTGCCCTGGAGTTTAACCTAGTCAGGGTTAGGCATTGGGAGGTGCGAGGTGTAGTATTTTCTGTAACCCCCTTTGAATGTGTGGTGAAGTGTTCTTTATTCTAGTCATTTCAGCTTGGCATTGTACTTTTCTTGTCTATAATAAAATCGAAGTTCTTTGCACCAAAATAGTCGTCTCATGCACTTTGTCACATTCCCAAAATAAATCCAAAGTCTAGAACCCAAGGAGTGGGAGCGATTCGAACCGCTCAGAAGGTCAGAGGTGAACCTGACCCCACACACTACCCCCTATCAAAATGCTTTCATTCGGGTTAAGATGCTCCCGGACCAGTGTGCAGAAATCATCGTATGAGTTCTCTGTGCGTTCGCTGGGGCAAGCAGATTTTTCCTGAGGCCATATGTTGGTGCCCCGCAAATGGTGAGGAGAATCGCCCTTCGTTTGGCAGTGTTCGCTTCTCCTTCCAGCTCCTTGGCCACAAAGTATTGGTCGAGTCGCTCCATGAAGGTTTCCCAATCATCGCCCTCTGAAAATTTCTCCAGGATGCCCACTGTTCTCTGCATCGTTGCGGTGGGGTTCGTCATCTGTATCTCGTCGCCTGTTGTTATGTATGAATAAAGAGTCTGACCAGATACTGTGAGCTCGAAGTAAAATGTGACCGTAGTCTTTTATTACAGGTCTCTAGAGTGCTTCTCCAGCCTGTGAGACCTCCTTAAGTACAGGTGCTCCCAAGGGTTGTGGGATCCCATGAGCCCTCTGGTGGTTACACAATTTATTTACAGGTTTACATATATAACAGGAAACACGGCAGCCAATTTGTGCACAAGTAAGGTCCTACGAACAGCAATGTGATAATGACCAGATAATCTGTTGTTTTTGTTATGTTGATTGAGTGATAAATATTGACCAAGACACTGGGAATAACTCCCCTGCTCTTCTTCAAAATAGTGCCATGGGATCTTTCACTTGAGAGAGCAGACGGGGCCTCGGTTTATCGTTTCATTCGAAAGACGGCACCTCCGACAGTGCAGCGCACCCTTAGCACTGCACTGGAGTGTTAGCCTAGATTCTTTTGTGCTCAAGTCTCTGGAGTGGGACTTGAACCCACAGCCTCCTGACTCGGAGGCGAGAGTGCTGCTCATGGAGCCACAGCTGACGTGAGTCACATGAGTGACTTATGCCATTAGTTGTGTCAAACCGTAATTTCCTGAGACACCCTCACCGAACAAGTTGAACAACTAATTTACATCGCTCCATCCCCATTACAATCAATGGCGAGATTGAGTTTACTGGATGAACTGCTTTGTGATCGCCACAGTCATTTACACCATTGTAGAAGGCTCTGGAGGGCTCAGAATCAGTAAAGGATTCAATCACTTATCAAGTTACCTGAGGGTAACATTTTTACTGACTTGTCCTTGGAACTTCATTGAAATCTTAAAGTTCAAGTAAATAATAAAACAAGTGGTCTGATAGCCAGGCATGGACTGATTTCCCCCGACTGATGTAATTTTTATATTAATATTTATTGATCTTGTCATGGATTGTAGCTGGTAATGAAATATGGCCAGAAATCGCATGCAGTTCATGATACAATCCTATGATTATATATTAGTTATATATTTAGGATTTTAGTACCAACTCATCAATAAAATTAAACCTGACCTGGACATTCTGTCCATACAGACACTGCCCCATCCCCACGTTATCAGATAGGAGTCATTGTTCCTGAATATGTCGCTGTAAAATAACCTGCTGTTCCATTCTGTGTGGGGCCTTGGTACCTTAAATGTGCATCAGACATTGGCTACACCTCTCCCGATCCACTGTTATAATTGCTGGCTGCATATTCTAATTATTTTTCCAGCAAACTGTGCTCAACGGTCTAACTTATGGCACTCGCCAACAATATCATCATTGCAGCGAATTCTGGTATATTTTTGCATGTTATAGGCATTTCAATACAAGAGAAAACAATTCTTTAATTCATTAACATAGTTTCTCTGAAGTGTGCAGATCGCACTGCGGAGGTGGGCAGACAGCACCTCTGTGGTAACAGCTGCTAAGAGCCTAATTACCAGTCGAATGTCAGCAAAGCAGATCAAATTTGGCCTCAAATCCGAATTGGCTCCAGCAACCATTGCTAAAATGGCTCTCAGCATAACAGATTTCTGGATCCAAACACTTATTGAAGGAAAGAACACTGAGGTTTGTAAATGATCTCTGTGAGAATCTTTTTAAAAAAGCTTTTTGGTGAATTCATGTCCTTCAAGGTAAAATTATGTCACCGCTAGGCCATGGGACAATTATTTCTCCCCATCCAGTGTTAGTGTCAAAAACTCCTAGGTCAGGTAATGATGGGATGTGGGGTAATATTCCTCCTCCTTTCCCCAAACACTGTTTCTGAAACCCACCTCCCACGAGCTATTCAGCTGCACCCTTGCTCAAATCCCATTTCTGACAGCAACCATTCCTGTGGTCTCCCTGAGTGAGACTGACAATTAATGCCAGACTATGGGTAAAGTTGTACTGCAGACACATGCCCACTAGAAACTGTATTGCAATTGGTCAAATTGATTTTGTTTAGAATCCTGTCACTTTAAGAAAAAGGAGACTTTTATTCCATCAGTTTGTACTTGCTCTGAGCCAAAGATCCCAGTCCAATATCACTATGACAAACATAGAAACATAGAAACATTGAAACATAAAAAATAGATGCAGGAGTAGGCCATTCAGCTCTTCCAGCCTGCACCACCATTCAATAAGATCATGGATGATCATTCACCTCAGTACCACTTTCCTGCTTTCTCTCCATACCCCTTGATCCCTTTAGCCATAAGGGCCACATCTAACTCTCTCTTGAATATATCCAATGAACTGGCATCAACAACTCTCTGCGGTAGGGAATTCCACAGGTTAATAACTCTCTGAGTGAAGAAGTTTCTCCTTATTTCATTCCTAAACAGCTTACCCCTTATCCTTAGACTGTGTCCTCTGGTTCTGGACTTCCCCAACATCGGAAACATTCTTCTTGCATCTAACCTGTCCAGTTCCGTCAGAATTTTATATGTTTCCATGAGATCCCTCTCATCCTCCTAAACTCCAGTGAATACATGCCCAGTCGATCCAATCTCTCCTTATATGTCAGTCCTGCCATCCCAGGAATCAGTCTGGTGAACCTTCGCTGCACTCCCTCAATAGCAAGAACGTCCTTCCTCAGACTAGGAGACCAAAACAATATTCCAGGTGAGGCCCTGTACAACTGCAGTAAGACCTCCCTGCTCCTATACTCAAATCCCCTAGCTATGAAGGCCAACATACCATTTGCCTTCTTCACCGCCTGCTGTACCTGTATACCAACTTTGATTGATGTACCATGACACCCAGGTCTCGTTGCTAATCTGCCTCCATTCAGATAATATTCTGCCTTCATGTTTTTGCCACCAAAGTGGATAATCTCACATTTATCCACATTATACTGCATCTGCCATGCATTTGCCCACTCACCTAATCTATCCAAGTCACCCTGCAGACTCTTAGCATCCTCCTCACAGCTCACACCACCACCCAGCTTAGTGTCATCTGCAAACTTGGAGATATTACACTCAATTCCTTCATCTAAATCATTAATGTATATCATAAAGAGTTGGGGTCCCAGCACTGAGCCCTGAGGCACTCCACTAGTCACTGCCTGCCATTCTGAAACTGACCCGTTTATCCTGACTCTCTGCTTCCTGTCTGCCAACCAGTTCTCTATCCACGTCAGTACATTACCCCCAATACCATGTGCTTTAATTTTTCACACCAATCTCTTGTGTGGGACCTTGTCAAAAGCCTTTTGAAAGTCCAAATACACCACATCTACTGGTTATCCCTTGTCCATTCTACTAGTTACATCCTCAAAAAATTCCAGAAGATTTGTCAAGCATGATTTCCCTTTCATAAATGGACTGATCCTGTCACTGCTTTCCAAATGCGCTGCTATTTCATCCTTAATGATTGAGTCCAACATTTTCCCCACTACTGATGTCAAGCTAACCGGTCTATAATTCCCTGTTTTCTCTCTCCCTCCTTTTTTAAAAAGTGGTGTTACATTAGCTACCCTCCAATCCATAGGAACTGATCCAGAGTCGATAGACTGTTGGAAAATGATCACTAATGCATCCACTATTTCTAGGGTCACTTCCTTAAGTACTCTGGGATGCAGACTATCAGGCCCCGGGGATTTATCGGTCTTCAATGCCATCAATTTCCCTAACACAATTTCCCACCTAATAAGGATTCCCTTCAGTTCCTCCTTCTCACTAGACACTCGTCCCCTAGTATTTCCGGAAGGTTATTTGTATTTGTGTCTTCCTTTGTGAGGACAGAACCAAAGTATTTGTTCAATTGATCTGCCATTTCTTTGTTCCCCATTATAAATTCACCTGATTCTGACTGCAAGGGACCTACGTTTGTCTTCACTAATCTTTTTCTCTTCACATATCTATAGAAGAACAGCATTTTAATCAACTATGCCACCTAGTTCCCCAATGTCCTCTTTTCTTATAAATCAAACAAACAGTGACAGGATCATGATTGATAATGCAAAAAACTAGTTATGCATCATGGACATCAAACAAATTCTAAGCTTCAAACATTGACGTTACTCAGGAAACGTAAAGTAAACATGACCAGCTGCAAAGTAGCTTCATTATTAAGCGGTAAGGTTTGGTATGAATTAATGCAGGAGAAGGTTTTAAAAGGGCACTTGCTATTTAGTAATGAGGCAGTTACTTCAGCTCATTAACATCAAGTTTTCATTCATCACGGTAACATTTCCTTGAATTTTAACCAGAGGGAATTAAGGCTAAAAAAAAATGAAATATACTTTCTTTTTGATGAGGAATTCTGTTCATCAGCGGGGTGTAGAGGAGCTGCAACAGGTCACAAACAATCAGGCACAGATAAACAATGAGACTGGAGATGAAGGGAGTGGTATTCTGATGTAGCCGCAAACTGGTGAGTTGCTTTGTTTGTGCCGCACACAAACACCAGATGAAGTTGCAATGTATTCATAATTGTTGACTGGAGAAGTGGAATTCTCCAGGCTAGGTGGAGCACCAACATAGTTCCACATGTGGTTGAGCAAGAATAATTGTGTCACTTCATATTTCATTTGTCAGCCACTCCTTTTGTTCCTCAATGTTATCCTTTAATGAAGGCAGTGATTCAATTTTACACAGTTGACAATAGCTCGATTGTCACTCTTCATGTAAAACAGTGAGTGTCAGCAGAGAGGTCGATTGTGCAAAGCATCACTGTTGAGCTTTATCCTTCCCTCACCTGACATGCAAATATTTCCACCAAATTGAACGCCTGCATATCGGAGGTGGTATCATTAAATTTCTAGGCCAATGTCTTTAGGAGATGAGGAGGGGGAAAAGGGATGTTAATTGGGACTAAATGGGTGATAGAGTAGTCTCACATGGTGCCATATCCTATCTCCTTCATTTTCTGCAGTAATTTGGCATATAATGTTAAACTTTTATCTGTGGTTTTCCATTTTATTTTCAGTAGGGTGATACCTTGTGTTGTGCAATTCATAACAAATTCTTTGGACAGAGTATAATTCTCAATTGCCTTGGCTGTTGCCAATCTGGACTTGTGTAGGTGCCGACATGGAAAGAGTACGCATTATGCCTGCCAAACAGAAACTTTTGCAATCTCCTAAGCATGGTGATGGGCTCCTGTGCTGCCAGATACACAGTTGACCAAAAAAATAATAATTAGAGGGGAAATTCATCGATTCTGGTCTCCTAACATGGAACTGCAATCCAAGGGAATACGGTCGGGAAAATCAGCATCCTGACCCATCTTCTGCTCTCTTCAAGTGTGGCTCACTGCTGAGAGTGTGGGGTTGGTAAATTTATTCTCATACACAGTCTAATTTCTTTAAGTCAACACATAATTTATGCACCGGTTCTCCTGATCTCCTGCCACAACTTCAACCTGAAAAACGGTGTAAATAGAGGGAAATCAGGAGAACACTGTGGAAATTCTGCTCCTATTTATTTAGGTAGCTTTTCAAATCCATATATAGTTTACAACTCACAAAAGGCTTCTGTGATTCCGTCACAGTGAATGACAATAAATCCGAATAGATCTATAAATCAGAACTATTTAAAACATAGAAAAGTATATTTGACAAATTTGTGACCAAACATAAGTCTAACAGAGTTAGATGTATTAACAGGAAACATCCGTACAGTGCACAAGTTTAGAAGAGTAGAAATTTGCCAATAATTGCACCCTACTTTACTTTAGTGAGGCCCACCTCCTGAATAACTGGTTTAACAGGTGTTTCCATCACTGTGTGATCATTTTTTATGACCATCTTTAATTCACTGTGGGAACTGATCGCAGCAAAATAACCATTCCACTGTGAGAACATTTCTTATTCAGATATATTTCCAGGTTAATTAATACACAGAAGCCAGAGACAGTGTGATTCTGGCCAAGGTTATTCAGTAGTTCTTAACTGTACTCTACTACAGATCTTTATGCTTGAAGAAATTCTCGATTGGATATTTATATATTTCAGATCTGAAGCTTGTGTACGTACTTAGATTGCAGTAAGTTCTGATAATAGCTAATAATGTTCCTTTGGTAGATTATTTTGAGTTTGACATTCACTTAGATTCTCAAATTGTTTCCTGAAAGGTAAAAAAAAAGCAGTCTTATTGTAGCTTTATAAAGTATTTTAGAAGACAAATCTCAATAATGTGTGCATTTGACTTGAATATTTGGCAAGTTAAGCTGATTCTCATTCCTAAGGATTCACCTTTCTCATGTCTAACGGAAAAACAAGTTATGTAGGAAGGTCGCTCCTGGTTCAGATCCCTCCATAGCCTCGACCCTCTCTATCGCTGTAACCTACTCCAGCTCTACATCCCTCCGAGATCTCAGCACCCCTCCAATTCTGGCCTCTTGTGCATCCCTGATTTCCTTTGTACCACCATTGGTGGCGGTACCTTCAGCTACCTAGGATCTAAGCTCTGAAATTCCCTCGCTACATCTTTCCAACTCGCTACCACTCTCTCCTCCTTGAAGTCGCTCCTTAAAACCTACCACTTTGACCAAACTTTTGGTCACCTTTCCTCATATCTCCTTATGTGGCTCGGTGTTAAATTTTCTCTGATAATGCTCCTGTGAAGCGGCTTCGGACATTTTACAAAAAAAAAGGTTCTATAGAAAGGTTTCTGCTGGTACAAATTCCTCCATGGCCTTGCCCCTCCTAATTACCAGTCGAATGTTGGTAAAGCAGAAAACATTTGGTCTTAAAATCTTCATTGTCTCCAGCAAAGTTAAAATGGCTCTGAGCATAACATATGATTCCTGGAGCCAAACACTTATTGTAGAGAAGAACACAGAGGTTTGTAAATGATCTCTGTGAGAATCTTTTTGAAGAAGCCTTTGGTGAATTTGTGCCCTTCAAGGTAAAATTTTGTTCCGCCGAGTGTTAGCATCAAAAGCTCCTCGGTCAGGTAATGATGGGATGCAGGGTAAAACAAAGCAACTCGCCAGTTTGCAGTTACTCCTTTCATCTCCAGTCTTTTATTGTTTATCTGCATCTGATCCTTTTGTGACTTATTGCAGCTCCTCTCTACCCCACTGATGAGCCAAAGGTGCTATATAAATGCAAGTTATTGTTGGGTTAATTTTCCCCCATTATTTCTTGTTGCTGCTCATCATCTGTGTCTTATCGTTAATATTCACCAACCTTAGTTTGTGAAGGAGTCAGATCTTTTGGAAGTTTAGATACACTTCATTATATGACCTCCCATCATCAGTGTGGATAATTACCTCCTCAAAAATAATTATGAGGTTCTGCAGGCTACCTGCTCTAAAACCATGCCGGCTGCTATTTATTAAGTTATTTAAATCCCTTTAGGATTGATCACCTCAGTCTAGCAAAGGTATTGGGTCTTCCTTCACCATAATAAAAAATGAAAACCTGGAACAGTGAGAAAATGCAAATTCCACTGAAGTCTTTTAAGGGCCGAACTTCCTGGGCAAGTCTGGGAGCACCTTAAAACATGTTCCCTTGACAAAGAGGCATGGGAAGAATGCAAAAAGCCATGGAAAACAGTACAGAATCCTGGCATAACTAGATTCCTCCCCAAATTCTGCCCCCCACCCCTTCCCAGACAGAAATCAGAAATCACTCTCTCCTGCCCCATGAATTTTAGGACCCTAGGGAACAAAATTGTATATTGCCCCATCCCTTTGGGGTAACCTTGGTGATGTGGGACTTCCGGTGCCCAGCGCAGAAGTCCCGCACCAGCAACGTAATTCGGGTTACCGCCCTGAGAGGAAGTGGAGTACAATGCCGGGTGCTCTAGTTCCTCTCCGGGACGTTACTAGGGCGGTAAGCACTCAAATGTTGCAGAGCTACGCGGCCTCTCCGCGTTGCGCTGATACAAGAACAGGACCCTCCCCTTCCGTTAAAAGGGAAGGCACACTGCGAGCTCGGCAGTGGTACGAGGGGCCTCCACTAGGCCACCGGGGAGTGTGGGGTACCGTGGCTGCAGCCCTGCCTGCACAGAAGTGGAGTGCTGGGCTGCACCGTCGCGGCACGGACATCGCAAAAAAAAAAACGGAAGGCCGGAACGGTAAGTTGGCCGAGAGGACAAAATGGCGTCGCACAACTCCCATTTAAATTTCGCCTCACGAGCGGAGTGCGGCCCGGTTCGTGACTCACGAGGTTGGCACTGACATATCCCACAGTGGCCTCATGGGGCACTGCCCAATTTCTGCCATGGGTGAAAACGGCCTGTGGGGTGTGAAAACGGAGCGCTGTGCATGGCAATGACTTTATTGCTGGAGGCGCAGTGACCCAGGGTGCTACCGGCGGGAGCAGGCCGCTAAAGGTTTTATGCCGCTGCTAACTCCCATGCAATTTCACGGATGCCAGTAGTGCCCCTCTCCCCGAGCGAGAAATCGTTTGCACCCCATTAGCGCCCCCTGCTAACGGGAGTCGCAAATCATGCAAATCTCTGCCCCCCTTGGACTCTTATCTGTAAAAAAAGTCCTCAGTATTTATTGATTGTTTCAAAATAATTGTCAGTGCTTCACAAATCTCCCCCTCTCTCTAAATACCCTAGGATCTGGGGAATTTATTGATATTCAGTCTCTTCAATCTATCTAAAACTTTACTTCTCAGCTGTCAAAGTCCTGTAACACACGTGACACATGTTCGATGTTGGATAGCAAACTGTTGTTGTCCTGTCCAGTGAAAACATCTAAGCACTAGGCAATGAGCAGATCTTTGATCAGTTGACCAACATCGGCCCACAGGCATTGCTGCTGCTACCATATAATACGATAACGGCTACTGCTTGTCCTACACAGCAATATCATTTTATAGACTTCAAGCTATTTCAGAAATAATAAGGACCACCATAATGAATAACATCAAGCCACCTGCCGAGGAAGATGTGGATGTAGTAGTGCATGAACAATAGGAAGACACACAGGGTGATGAGGAAGAGCAAAACCCACCTATCCTGCCAACTGTAAGAGCTCTTTGACAGCAGCACAGCCAGGAACACTGGGCTAACTACTTCCCATTCCCCTGCATCAACAGTCCTTCCACCATCCCTTGGACTGCACTCAACCTAGACACCAACATAGGTCTTTCAGTCGAATCCCATTGCCTGGTCAGCAAATACTCACCAAACTCTGCAAACTAAGAATTCCATTAAAGGCAGTAAGAGACAATAAGCATTAACACATCATAAATTAATGATTGCCCTGGTGAATCCCATAGTGCCCGTCTAAAGTCCTCTTCTATGTACTCTTTCGCTTTTACGAGGTGCATCTCTCGTGGCTGCAGCTTGGGAGGTGGAGGGCTGTTGTGCATCCCATGAGGGCACTGGAGATGGCTGTGGTCATTGTCCTTGAGGAGTTCAAGACTGGGAAGGCCTGGCTGCAGACTGTTGCACCTTAGCTGCTGCCGAGCAGTCTGGCCCGGCTGGTCTTGTAGCACCAGGACAAGCACTGGACAAGGGGGTGACCATCCTGAAAGAGGACAGCATGTGCCTCTCCCAATGGTGCCACTGGTCAGTGGGAATGCTGCAACATCTTGGAAGCCCCTAGTCAACGCTTTCCTTCAAGCTTAGTAATCTGGAGGAGATGGTGGAGCCCAGAACCTGCATGGTCTCCATATCAGCATCGCGAAGGGATGCTGCTATATATGCAAGAGACTCCTGGATAGTGGGCCCAACTGCAGTCTGCATGGAGTTGACCACAAGCTCCACGGTAGACAGCAGTGACAACATGCCGTGCTACACACAAGTTGGAAGTAGATTCTTTCACAGTATCCAACATGGTGCGTAACCCCCCCCCCCACCCCGATAGGCACTCCAGTGCACCTGACGGTTCCTGGTGTGCAGCTTCAATTCATCTTTTGTAGGCTGTGCCCTCTACAGCAAGACTAGAATGTGAGCTCACCCCGAGTGAAATGTGTCCAGAGTTGTCCACTCCCTCTATTTTTGCTCTGGCTAACGTTTGCTTAGTATTTCATCCAGTCCAGATCCCTCTAGTTCACAAGCTAACAGGTCGCAGGACAGCTAACAGTCTTTGAGCTGATGCTTGCAAGGGTGAGAGTGGGTCATCTTCTGTCATATTGTTCTCCGCTGCTGCCAATAGGCCCAGGATTTGCAGTGCACCTGGAAATTATTAGTAGTTAGAAACAAGGGGAAGTCATTGCAAATTCAGCAGAAAGCTTTGATGCAGATTGCATGAGATGGGAATGTTCAGTGACAACAGAAGAGGAAGGTTAGAGGACTAAGCCCGCTGTGGCACATTTGGTCCTGCCTTATCATCTGTGATGCCTTTGGCTCTCCATCTGCCGATGACATCCATGACAGCCTCATCTGCTGCTGTCATGACTTGGAAAGATGGTGGACACCCACCACTGGTGCAGGTCCTCTCCCTGGTGTGTGATAACTTGTCTTGCAAGAGGAAAGGTGCTGCATTAGTGAGTAGCCTGCTAAAGAGCTGTCAACATCTGTGTGTGAAGGTAGAATAGTTTGGCTGGTGCTATGAAGAAGCGTCAGGCAGTGCACAATAGAGGGCATCAATTGTGAGAGCAGTGATAGGTGCAGAGTGTAGAAATGGCAGCAGAGACAGGGCTCTTAAATTGTGCTACTAGATGAGAGAAGGTGAAGCAGGGGAAGTAATACTTTTCATTGCTGCTGGCACAGTCAAGTGGTGCAAGACAGGAAGCCTTACCTTAGCAGACCGGCTCAAGTCATGAATCTTTTTATGGAAGTGCGCCCAAGTCCGGGGCAGGAAGCTTTGAACATTCACATGCTTTGCCATCGTGGTCCATTGCTTTCTGGTTACCCTTCTTCCATCCACAAGGAAGAGGATGTCGTTTCTGCTGGTGACTTCCTCCAGCTACGAGTACTTCCAGTGCATTGTCGGAGAACGGGACAGTCTAAAAATAGTCCTTTTATTCTGATGCTGACAAAGGCACCTTCAGTAGAGCTCCATGATGCACACTGCACCTGCCCTTTAAGTGGTCTAGGCCAGTTGAATATGACACCACTCCCACTCAAAATCCCAGCCCCATGGGCGAGCTATCTGTCAGCTCGCCAGCACATTGAAATGAGGCACGAAGCTGAAAATGGTTCATGTGTCCCTCAAACATCACCAAGCAAGTGAAGCCCCACCCACTTCACCAAAATTTGGGGCGAAGCATGAAACCCCCCCACTCCCACCCCCACCAGCCCGGCCAGGGGTTTTAATTAATTTTACATCAATAGAATAAAAACAAAACATAAATTTGCACAACATGACAGGAATCATTTCACATCTTCCTGTTTCCTAATTGCTGCTTTTAAGTCGCTTTTCAGCTGTAAAAGGAACGGCTACCTGCTGACTCTAGTCGCATCACACAGCAAGACGTGACAGTCTGAAGTAAGTTGACATTCATTAAAAATCTTTAAATAGGCACGGAACCAGCAACAACAAAAGAATAGCTTTTATCGGAAGATATCATAAACGTGGCAAAGAGGGTACTAAGTAGGAATTGCATGAAGATATATTTGCATATGACCTGTGAGCCCTGTCACTGGTGGAACCTACATACAGAGAGCTGGTTTTAGTTTGCTCTAAACAATAATATTTTGCACCCGAGTGATAAATATACAGAAACCAGATGCACAATCATTTGGGATTTTTTAAAGCAAAATGTCCTTTGTTAATAATGGTCGAGAATCAATTATTCTAATTGCCTGTTCTAACCATCTTGTGACACCACATTAAGGATACTGTAAGAATACCTTTGTGAGACAGTTGCTAATCTGGTTTTCAGTGCCCACTGTGTTCGCAGCCTGAAGGTCAACCAGCGCAAGTTCGAAGCGCACTTTGTTTTAAACCAAAGGATTAACTATGCTTCAATTGAAGGTCTGATTGAACCGCAATGGCTGAATTATATTGCTCGTTCACAGAATATAAGTAGGAGTAAGTCATACCAAAGCTGTACGGTGCCCTGGTTGGACTGCATCTTAAGTCCTGTATTCAGCTTTTGTTAACAAGATATAAAGGAAACATTTAGACTATTGAGGCAATGCAGAGAACAGCCATAAAATGAATGCCAAAGGATTATGTTACAAGGAAAGATCAGAGATGCAGAGATGACTAAGAGGGCACCTTATAGAAGATTACAATATATTAAATAGTATAGATAAGGTAAACTTACACCATTACTTCAATGTAAGCCAACACAGCAGAATAGAAGAATAAAAGGCCAAAACTTGAGAATGAACACTATAAGATAGACATAAAGCAGATATAACAGAGGACTGTATTCAGGTAGAGAGTGATCTAGGGATAGATAAGGGGAACTAGTGGATGTCATATATTTGGATGTTCAGAAGGCATTCGATAAGGTGCCACACAAGAGGTTGTTACACAAGAATGGGGCTCATGGTATTGGGGGTAATATATTAGCATGGATTGAGGATTGGTTAACAGAGAGAAAACACAGATTAGGAATAAAATGGTAAATTTTTTGGATGGTAGGGTGTGACTAGTGGATTGCCACAAGGATCAGTGCTTGGGAGACAACTAGTTACAATCTATATCAATGACTCAGATGAGAACCAAGTGTAATATAGCCAGGTTTGCTGATGATACAAAGCTCGATAGGAAAGTAAACTGTGAGGAAGATGCAAAGGGCCCAAAATTCATCGGCATACCGCCCACTACCGCCCGCTTACCGCCCACCTACTGCCCAAAAATACAAGTTTCGTCAAAAAACAGGTACATAACGCCGACATACCGCTTGGCGCAAGATTCATCATTGACATACCACCGAGCGCACCGTCTGCCATGCAGAACTGCCCGCATACCGCCCAAAATGTGCACGTTTCATGACATACCGCCGACATACCACCGGAGCTGCATACCATCCTGGAGAAAGTGGTTTTACTCGATCTTATGTAGGCGGGAATGGGTGGTAGTGCTCGGTACCGCCATTTTTAAATTGGGAACAGTCAGCAAAAGCAGCACCTCAGTATTTCAGAGATGAACAGTGATGTTACAGTGCGATTTATCGTGGGAAAGGTATTTTTATTTGTACTGAGTACATTATTAAGATATAAGGCATTTGAGTTAATATCTTTTTCATTGAAAAATCATTTGAGTTTATCTCAGGATATCTGAGGAGATTCTAGAGATTTACAAAGAATCGGGCCTGTACTATCTCAGCCTGTATTGCTGACTTCCTGTCTAATGCAGGATCCAGATGGGAGAAGGTTTATTGAGCAGAATTATCAGGGTAATGGAGGAGGTCGCAGGCTGATGAGGAGGAGGAGGCCTTACTCACAAAGGTTTTCAGGGAGAAGCGCTCATACTTGGACATGACCGATCGACAGTGCGTTCAAAGGTTGCGCTTCCAAAAAGAGGTGATCAATGAGATTTGCCAGCTCATAAAGGCAGACCTGCAGCCCAGTGCCACCAACATTACTGCACTCTCTGTCGAGGTGAAGTTGACTGCGGCACTTTCCTTTTATGCATCCGGCTCTTTTCAGGCATCAGCTGGGGACATATGCTGCATTTCTCAGCACGCTACTCATCGCTGCATTCGACAAGTAACCGCAGCATTGTATGCACGCCAGATGGAATTTATAATCTTCCCAATGACCAGGGAGGCACAGAGTGAGAGGGCTTTGGGAGTTGCACACATTGCCTGATTCCCCAAGGTGCAGGGTGCTGTTGACTGTATCATATTGCCCTGCGAGCACCATTACAGGAGGCGGAGGTGTACCGAAACCGGAAGGGATTCCACTCCCTCAATGTGCAGCTCATCTGCGACCATACACAGCGCATAATGGCACTGAATGCCTACTTTCCAGGGAGCATCCATGATGCGTACATCTTGCATGAGAGCACTGTGTCTGACCTGTTGAAGTCTGAGCCACAAGGGAAATGCTGGATGTTGGGGGACAAAGAGTATGGCCTCGTCATCTGGCTCTTGATCCCCCTGCAGAACCCTCAGACAGAAGCCAAGCAATGATATAATAAGAGCTATATAGCCACACGTAATATTGAAAAGACAGTTGGAGGGTTGAAGCAGCACTTATGATGGGAGGCAGGCTTCAATACCACCCTGAGCAGGTTGCTCAGTTCAGAGTACTGTGCTGCATGTTGCATTATTTAGCAATCATGCGGGAACAGGAATTGCCACAGGGGACTGTGGGACCACCTGTGAGAGAGTGCCCCCTTCAACATCACAGCGCGGAGGGCATGCGGAGCGTATGCCACTGCAAAACTTTAACTTCAGCAGCTCATAAATGAATGCCTTGCTTGAATGTGGAGAGCTGCATTTTGGGACCCTGATGACTGTTACCCCACCAGTTTGACACTGTACAAGAGTGCTGAAATTCAATTGAAACATTTATGTAAAAATGTAAAAAATATATACAATTGTAAAACTTTGTAAAACTTATAATTACAACTTTGAACAACTTTAACAACTTTAACAACTTTAACAACTTTAACAACTTGAAATAAACTTTAAAAAATCAAACTTCAACTGTTTTAAATTAACAATGAACAATTGACTACAACACAACACCCTTTACTGTCCTCGACCTCTTCAATCTTCAATCCATTTAACATCGCAGACACACAGGTTCACAAACACACACATCAAAACATTATGTTGATCCTCTTGTCGTTGCCTGAAAGCAGAAATGCATCGCCGTAACCTTGGGATAAATAACATCATCCGTGTGACACTGAACCTACATTTACATGTGCATAAATAAAATCATTACTTACTCTTGCTACCTTCACCAGGTCAATTCACCTCTTATGACACCTTTCCCCAGTGCATACCATTGTACTTGTGGAGGAGACAACCTCCCCGATCTCGTCCCATATTCTGTTGTACTCATTTGGCGGGGGCTTTCCATGATCACCCTTTGTTAAATCAGAGTATCTCTCCATGATATTCTCCAGCAGGTAGCACCTTCTCGTCGAAGGCAGGCTCCCTCAACCTCCCATCCTTCTCGATGTTCCGTTTCGACTTATTTTTCAGCATTTCTATTATATTTATATTTATTATATTTATTAAATGATTTTTTTATTTATAAAATATGTATTATTATTGTTGATCTTGTATTATTATTATTTGTTATTAATATTATTTCTCTCTGAATCTCTGATAAAAACAACTGATCCTCGAATACATTGCTGCTCCTTCTCACTCTCTGTCCCTCGACTTCAACTCTCTGTGCTTGAACAGGTGACCCCTGACCCCTGAAATCGCGGGGAAAAAGCATCAGTGAAAAAAAAGCAAATAAAAAGTGCGCATGTGTAGTGCAGTGCCGCACCGTCCATCGACAAGAAAGTCGATCTTGATCGACTATAGTGCTGCATACCGCCCGCTGCATACCACCCGCAGCACACCACTCGCATACTGCCAAAACAAATTTCACCAAACTAGCACTCTTCAGTCTCAGCGGTATTCCAGCGGTTTTAAATGACGCATCTCCGGAATACCGCCGAGAAATGTGCAGACCTTACGTCCTGATGAATTGAGGGCCCAAAGAGTCTGCAATGGGATATAGCTAGGTTAAGGAGTATACAAGAAAGTGGCAGATGGAGTATAATGTGGGGAAATGTGAGGTTATTCACTATGGTAGAGAAACAGAATATTTTTTAAATGGTGAGATACTATTAAATGTTGGTGTTCAGAGGGATTTGGGTAATCTCATACAGGAAACACAGAAAGTTGACATGCAGGCACACCAAATAATCAAGAAGGCAAACGGTGTGTTAGCCTTTATTGCAAAGGGGTGGAATATAAAAATAAGGAAGTCTTCCTTATATAGGCGTTTGGGGAGACCATACCTGAAGTATTGTGTACAGTATTGTACAGTTTTGGTCTCCTTACCTAACGGAGGATATACTTGCAACGGAGGTTCACTTGAGTGATTCCTGGGTTGAGAGGGTTGCCTTATGAGGAGAGATTGAGTAGAATGGGCCTATTCTCTATGGAGATTAGATTCTGAGGGGGATTGACAGGGTAGATGCTGAGAGGCTATGTCCCCTGGCTGGAGAGTCGAGAGCAAAGGTGTATAGGCTGAGGATAAGAGGTCGGCCATTTAGAACTGAGATGAGGAGATATTTCTTTACTCAGAGGGTTGTGAACCTTTGGAATTCTCTAATCCACATGGCTGTGGATGCTCAGTTGTTGGGTATATTCAAGGCTGAGGTCAATAGATTTTGGGGCTCTAAGGGAATCAAGGGATATGGGGATCGGGCAAGAAAGTGGAGTTGAGGTTGAAGATCTGCCATGATCTTATTGAATGCTGGAACAAGCTCGATGGGCCGTATGGCCTACTCCTGCTTCTATTTATTGGCCTAGAAATCTCGGCCTCCCTGGGTGCTTACAGAGTGTGTACGGACCTGGGAAGACATCGCAAAAGCCGGTTTTCAGCGCACAATGCGCATGCGCTGAAAACTGGCTTTTCCGATCTGTCAAGCTTGACAGATCCTCCATATCCCCACAGCCAGGACATTCGCATGGGCAAAATTGCGGTAGTTACCCACATCTTGCCCAGCGGATGTCCTGAAAACTCTTGCACGAATAAAAACGCATAGCCTTCTTTTACCAGTGTATGAGTTTTAAAACATACAAAACATAGTAAAATTAAATTAAGAAAACACATTTTAATGTTAAAAACCCTGCCCTCTAAGATAAGTTTATTTTAAATCATAATTAATAAAAAGTTTTAAAAAATCGGAAAAATATTGTTTTTTATAAGACATTTATTAACTTTAATTTAAATTAATCTTAAATATGCGTTGTATTTTTTCAATTTTTTTTAGTTGTGTTTGCGGGGTGTTTCTCAGTCATAATAATGAGAACTCCTACTTACGGAGTTCCCATTATTATGAATGAGTAAATACTGTACCTGGATTGGCTGCCCAGTGCCATGTGACTCCAGCTCCAGCATACGGACGTCCCGCCGTGCATGCGCTGCGATACGCAGGGAGAGGAGGCCTCAGGACCGGGATCGCTGGTGGACGCAGCAGGAAAAGGTAGGTGCACATCTTTTTTACCATTTTCTGTCGTTCGCCCACGGGAACCAGAGGATCGGGATTTCTCGGCCAATATGTTCTCAACACTTTGAATAGTAGGGAAATGGAAATAAAACTCCTAGATTTATTCAAGATATAGTGAGACAATATAATAGGGAAACTGTAAGGTTTCCTTATGACAATGGATCAAGTGGCCTCCTTGATCTGTATTCATCTGGCGATCTTTAGGTGCACATTTAAATAAAATATTTTATTTTACAGAAAAAGTTACTTGCAAAGGTATAGAAAAAATAAGGAAGCTGCTCATCTACAGGAACAAAACGGAGAAGGAGAGTGAGGCAAACGAGAGCTAGGAAGGGAAAAGCAGAGGGGACCAAGATACATTATCAGCTCTTGCCTCTTTAACCCAACAGAACCAACAGGTTACCTGCTGACTTTGGTTGTCAAGGACACTACATGAGCAGGAGTTACTTACAAAGCTAATGAAGTAACATACCATGCATCGACAGCCATATCGGTTCATTAATTTTTTTCCTGCAACGATAGGCCCTGTCCATTGGCTTTAATAATATGTGGCAGTTCTTATTATTTGTGAGCAGGGTGAGGGAATTTCCAACTTTATTTTTAAACACAAACAAGTCTGTTACCAAAAGAGGTGGGAGCCAACAAATGCAATGGAAGAATGTAAGAAAACATGGAATAAGAAAAAGTCACCTCTGCCACTAAGCCCGTTCTCTTTACTGATCACTTACAATTTGTGGTATTATGGACTGTACCAATCAATAAGATCTGCAAAATTTCTTCTCCCATTTCCCCCGCCCAAATATAATCAAGCAAATTTGGAACACATGTCCAAAATTACAACTTACATTAATACAAAAGCAAAACACTGTGGATGCTGGAATCTGAAATTAAAATGCTGGAAATTTCAGCGGGTCAGGCAGCATCTATGGAGAGAAACAAAGTTAACGTTTCAGGTCGATGACCCTTCATCAAAACTGGGGAATGTTCAAAATGAACAGATTCTTAAGGAGCACTGAAAGAGGGAGGGGAGGAAAGAATAAAAGGGAAGATCTGTGATAGGGTGGAAGACAGGAGAGATTAGAAAGACAAAAGGGATGATGGGCTGACTTGAGATGGTAATGGCAGAAGTCAGAAAGAGATTAGTCTAGATAGGCTGTGAATGGCAGAATAATTGCCGGCTGTTATGGGAAAGAGACAGAATTTTTTTTACATAAGATTGGGGGGGGGGGGAGGGGGGGAATTAAAAAAAAGGAAGCAAGAGAACAAAATTGGGCATAGGTTATGGTCTGGAATTGTTGAACTCGATGTTGAGTCTAGAAGGCTGTAAAGTGCCTAAACGAAAGATGAGGTGCTGTTCCTCGAGCTTGCACTGAGTTTCATTGGAACAGTGCAGGAGACCGAGGACGAAGATGTCGGAGTGGGAGTGGAGTGGGGAATTAAAGTTAATTACAGAATTAAAGTCCGGAAGTGTGACCCTGAGCTTCTGGTCGCCTGTCACTTTAATGTATATTCACTTGTGATCTTTTTAAATCTCCCGTATTCTAGTTCATTAGTAACAGTATAGAAGCTAAAAAGAATGACCTACAGCTTTAAACACAATAACTGTTCTGTTGCTTCTGTTTGTTGTATATAAAATGGAGCCTCATTCTTACCAACTCTGTTATTCCAAACTGTGTGTTGTAACAGGGTCTTAACAAGATCTTCACTTTAATCTTGAAAGCACCAATGTAATCTTTAGAAGAGAGCAAATATGAATATGAGGAATCTTTCTAAAGCCCAGATACTTTGTTGCTTCACACAGCAATGACTTCCCCCTTATTCCTATTTCAGTACTTATGAAGGTTCTACCAAGACGTGTTAACTCAATTTTGACTTTGGGCAATAGTGTAAAATGGCTGATATCAGAACAGTCACCCGTTATACACCTTTTCTGATTTTCAATTCCTGCGGGAGTGATGTCCATGAGGCAGCTGATCCGATATCGCCCGTTTTACACAATCGTCCCAAAGTCAGAATTGCCCCCATTGTTTTGAGTTCTCCTTGCCTTCTAATTGGGTTTGCTCCAGTTGTATCATCTGTTTCCCTGTTGAATATTTGGCTGTTACATATGCACATCTCTACCCGAATAGATGTTCACTTCAATTAACAGTTTCATACACTGCTTCTATAATGCTGTACTGTGAGTTCATTCCACTTCCTGATGTGCTGCCAGATTTTCTATAGGGACTCACATGACATCGTTATCAGAGAGCGTCACCTCATGGCTGGTTGGGAAAGTGGTTCAGATTAGCGTTGTGTGATTTTAGTTTGATTTATTGTTTTTGATCAGGATTTTCACGACGCAGATTGGCTTGCTTTCTTTTGTGTCCCTCAGGTGATCTTCAGGAATGGTTTGTTTTGCTTCTATTATGATTCCCAAAGCCCAGTTAAACAGCGACAGCAACTGTTGTAAAGAGATTTTTATATTTTGGAATTGGTGCCTCGGGTGGTTTAACAGAACAAGAAGGGCTACAAATATGTGAAGCAGCATATTCTTGTTATCTAAATGGCGCTATTTGCATAATTGTTGCTGGATTGAATACATTCTCAGAAAATCCAAGTGTAACCAGATCAACACTTTGGTGTTTCGCTTAATATAAAAGAGTGCAATAAGGGATGCAAACTCCTCAAGGGTTGATCAGTAATAATTACATTGAGTTTGATATCCGAAATGCCACCAAATACAGAGGCAAGGACAATTTGTGGCAATGAGCCGATGATGATGAAGGTGCTAATACATACTAAACTAGAAGCCATTCCCTGCTGACTGCTTAGAGAATACACAGGAAACGACTTATTGCATCTAAAAGGGTTTATTGATGTTTATGCCATAAGACTGGCACAGTGACACTGATTTCTGCACAAAGGGATGTTTCACTGCTAGTTCCCGAAATTACTGCAGTAATCCCACCGGACTCCAGTCACACTTGAGTAAACAGCTGGGGCTGGATTTTTGGCTTTGATGTTTTTGGGGCGTTAATGGCAGCGGGGTGGGAAAGTTAGCGCCCGGGAATAGTGTGCGCCTCTGTAATTAAGTTTGGGCAGCTGGGCCCTGCGTCAAGGGGCGCAGCGGGAAGGGAGATGTTGTACACCTCTCTTGGGCGCTAGGATGGGGAAACCCTGAGCTAAAGAGCCGGACCGGGAACGCTCCAAGAGACGCCTGGGGTGGGGTGGGGAGAAGGAAGCCCAAAAAACCCCCCACAAAAACATTGCCAATACATAGCCCGCGCCACCACTTCACAAATCGCAAAAAAAATTAAAAGAAAAAACAATCACATTTACCTTAGGAGTCCATTACTCACCTCTTCGCCAACGGGATGGTTGGACATCTCAGATTTCCCAGGCAGTCAGTACGAGGCGCGCTTTCCGACGGACGGGTTGGGCACTCGCACTGGTGTCGCAACCAGGGGCGATGCACACCAGGCGCAGCTCTTCTGGGCTATGTAAGCCTACTGATGTCACCCTGCCCCCTCCCCTGCTGCTAACCAGTCATCTGATGTTTGGTGCAGAGGTGCGGCGAGAGATCGTGGCGGAGGTGCAGCGAGTGTTTTGTGGCGGAGGAGCGGCGAGAGATTGTGGCGGAGGGGCGGAAAATGAGGGTATGGGGCCCAGAAGAGCCCAGGGCTCAGGGGCAGCATGGGCCAGCCCACACTGCGATATGTGTGCGCACTAGGTCCGTGCAGCAGAGCTGGTCCCCAGTCGTCCTGGTTAATCCTTGCCATTGGACCAAGACCTAGCTCTGTCAAGCCCGTGTGTGGCTGGTGTGCAACGACTACCACACGTTAAAAAAATCCACGCACAGGCATCTTCCACCCCTCAATTGGAGTTCAGGACTGGAACATCGGGTCCTTCATTGAAACATCTGTGAACTCATCTGGAAGCAAGTCATCCTCATTCGAGGGACCGCCTATGATGAAGATAATGTTGTTTTCTACTTTACTGATGTGGATTCCGAGTCATCTAATGCACCAGAGGAAGCCCCCAGCTCGACAGATGCCATGGTCGAGGACACCGACCTCAGCCCTGCTGAGGAACCGCCAGAAGAGGAGACGCAGGAGGAGGAACAAAGTGTCATGGGGGGGAGGGGGTGGGGGAGTGGAAGTGGAGGTGGGGGAGCCCACGCAGGCACTAACTACAGGCAGCAGTTCATGGAGAAGGACACCGTTACATTCCATGGTTATCCAGCATCCGGGGCCCCGGGTCCCAGTGGGTTGCAGCAAAGCACACCCAGGGCAGGAGCCCGTATGCTGTCTGTGCGGAGGCTGAGTTGGCAAATGGATTTGGTGGGACTGTCTAGGGAAAGCATCCAGTTCAACCAACAGCTCCTCGAGGTCATGGGTGGGATCTCGGGAAACATTGCAGCACTCTCTACGGACATAAGGGAGGAACATGTTAGTAGCTGCAACGCGGGAGAACACCAAGGCTGTCAATGCCCAGCGGCAATTGATGGTCTCGACTCATGGCACTCCAGTCCCCAGAGTCATGCCACCCAGACTGACAGTGAGCGGTGAGGCTGAGCAGCAGGCTCACCACTCAGAAGCCGGGCCTTCCACAGCCCCAGCTTCTCCAGAGCTTCAAATGGCGTCTCCTACGTCTGTCCCCCAACAACAGCAGCGCCCTGTCCACGCTGCTAATAAACGTCTTGGGACCACTGGGGTAGGAGTGTGGGCAAGGGCAAGGGCAAGGGCAACAATGGACGGGGGTGGGGGGTTCAAATTAAGGTGGCTGCAGCTGAAGGATGTTCGGTGCGGGGCTTGTTCTTTTATTCTTTTGTTCTTTTGTTGTTGTTTTGCCGTTATTTAAGTAAAGTTTACATTTCAAAAGTTTTAACGTTCAAAAATGTTATTAAAGTTATTAAATTAACATTTACAAAGTTTCATTAATGTACAACTGTACAAATATTTAATAAATGTAAATTTATTTTTTCACCTAACCCAAACTTGTGCAGTGTTGCATTTGCAGAATAACAGGGGAAATACTCAACATGGTGGGATAGAGTGGGCAGTCCATGATGAAACGTGCGGTTCAGTCTTCAGGCAAAGCATCAATTATCAGCTGCTGACATAAGGCTTTTGCAGTGGGGAAAGCTGCACGAGGCTGACTCCCCTGTCATCGTGGGGGTGGTAGCTGCATGGATTCCTCGTCCTCTTCCTCCGCCCCGTCTCCCTCCTGAGGTCGTTCTGCAATCCGGAGTGGCAAATCCTGTCCCCTCATGATGGCTAAGTTGTGCAGCATGCAGCACACCACAATGAACTCAGCGACCTGCTGAGGGGAGTATTGCAGGGAGCCTCCAGAGTGGTCCAGGTATCTTTTCGACGATATTGTGCGTGGTTATATGGCTGCTATTGTAGTGATGATCGGCTTCTGTCTGAGGGTTGCGGAGGTGGGGTCATGAAACAGGTGGTGAGCCCGTAACCTTTGTCCCCCAGCATCCAGCTCTGGCCTTCTGTCTGACACTCAAACAGCTGTGAGACAGTGCTCTCACTCAAGATGAAAGCATCATGGATGCTCCCTGGATATTTTGCATTGACTGCCATGATGCACGGAGTATGGTCGCAGACGATCTGTACATTCAGCGAGTGGAATCCCTTTCGATTTCAGTAAACCTCTGCATCCTCAAAAGGTGCTCGCAGGGCGATGTGCGCACAGTCAATGGCAGCCTGTACCTTCGGGAAGCCAGCAATTCATGCAAAGCCTAGAGCCCTCTCACTCTGTGCCTCCCTGGTCATTGGTTAGGTTATGAAGTCCTTCCTGCATGCGTAGTCACCTGGCAGATGCAGCGATGTGCAGCGAACTGCGAGATGGAGCATATGTCCCCTGCTGATGCCTGAAAGGAGCTGGAGGCATAGAAGGCAAGTGCTGCAGTCACCTTGACCTTGACGGCCAGTGCAGTCCTCCTCACGCTTGCAGGCTGTATGTCTGCCTTTATGAGCTGGCATATTTCTGTGACCATCTCTTTTCAAAAGCGTAGCCTTCTAACGTACTGTGTCTCAGACAGGTGTAGGTATGAGCGCTGTTCATTGAAAACTCATTGGGGGTAAGATCTTCTCACCATAAGTCTGTGAGCTCTTTGATTATGCTGATAATGCTGTTGAATAAGCCTTCTTCCAGATCTCTGCTCCATAGAAAAAGCAGCCAGCAATAATGGCAGAGATAGCATTGGCCCCATTCTTTTTAATGTCATTAAATATCCTTAAATGTCCTTAAAAACAAAGTATAAACTCACAAAAAGCTCAAAGTGTAAAACACAGCCTTTCCTCCAAATGCTTTCATTCACTGAACTGTAGCTCCGTTTTTCAAGATGACGCCGTTAGCGCCGGTTTCATTGTGAATCCAACCTGGTAAGACTTGCATTTTTGGCCTTTTTTTTTGCGGACTTTAAAAATAATGGTATTGGCCAATTTTTCTAAAACATTGATATCGGAGCATTCTGATGCCGAGTGACCGTCACAAAAATGATCCAAAAAAAAGGCGGAATGTGTTTTTTACCGCCGGCGATAAACTGCTGGCCAATATAGCAAAATGACAGGAAATTTTTTTCCAAAAACTACACTTTTACCACGAAAAAATGGCATTAGAACGGGTGCAATCCTGGCCAATGTCTAGCCATAGAATAATGGGCCTCCATGTGTCAGACACTCAGCACAGCAGAAATCAAGAATACTCCACAGGGGAATCGTGGCTGTGAACCTGTATCCGACTGCTTTTGACCCTGTTGCTGTGCCAACCCATTGCACCACCTGAGTAGTAGCACTTTAGCGTAGATGACAATCTTCCTCATTAATCACATTTAAAAAATGCAATTTGTTTGAAAACAAAGATACATTTTGTTATTTATTCTGCAACATGTGCATGTTACGATTTTAGCTTTGCATTTTTAATGAATATTATTCCATTTAAAATAAAATACATGAACTCTTAAGGAGTGTCCATATCAGACTTAGATAATAATTCAGGATATTAACTTAAAATGACATCATTAATAATGAATGTTTGAGTAAAACAAACTTACAGTAAAGAAAAATGAAGAAAAGTAATGTTTGTGTTATAGCAGTCATTCAGAAATGCCAGACAGTAACAAGGCCAGGCAATCATAGCACATATGAGAGGAATAGACAGACTGAAAGGCCAAAAAGGAAGTTTGTACACACAGGACTGACAGATCCATTGGAGAGAGGGGCTGACAGGGCAGAGAAAGGCACCAGATAGAGAAGTCGGCAACAAACAATTACTGTGCTGGCTTCTCCGTGACTTCTGTCAATGCTGCTGTGTGATTCAGCAGCATTCGGTATCATTCTGAAGGGCTTTGGAGCCTTTTGTCAGTTCTTTCTTTCCTTTGGCTCGGAACAGAGGGAAATAACCTAACTGATGCAAATGTGTTATAATGCCATGAAGCAGCTGTGGCACCACTACTTACGACCTTCTGTCTGCGATGCGAATTTCATACACTTTGAAAGTACAGGCCATAATATCAACTCACACCAGGCACTTCCTAAACAATAGCCAAAGATTGATAAGAAGTCCATGTTGGGTCAATCAAACTAATCTCCAAGAAAGGTTTGGGCCTCTATTTTAATGCTTTTTCAGTCTTTCATTCAGAGCTCACTTGGCAGCGGAGTATTAAGTGACATTTGACAAAGCATCAAGAGCGTGTCATATACAGTACAAAACCAGATGGCATGATATGACCTCATTGCAAATCAAGGCTTAGTTTCCTGTCAGGAGAAGATTCTGTCACACATTAAATGGAGGGTTCTCATGAATTCTAAAATATTTTAAGGAAACAAATGTTAGCGGGGATTGGAAAGGACGTTCGCCAAAAGAAATTGAATATCCAGTGAAACAATGACATTGCTGTACTGAGTTTGCCTGAAGTGTACTGAAATGAAGACTGTAAACTGAAAACACCTTGCTGACAAAGAGAACTGAGTCACTACCTTGGGTATTAATTTACAGATTATAAAATTGGAGCAGGACAATGTATTTCCCCACACCGTTCATGGGCCAGTAGCCTATGAAAAATATTGTTTTAATCTCTGACTTCTACTGTACTAAATACTAGAAAAAAATCATGCCCTCAATTTTAAGGGGTCACTTTTGTGACAAGCAGCTCGCAAAACAACTCACTGCCTTTTCAAGGTCAGAGCAAGTCTGAACAATTCTTATCGTCTGGCTGCCACCAGATTGCCTTCTTGCTGGAGATAGATTGGCACAAATGAGAGCAAGAGCCCCATCAGAGCTGACAGCACAAGAGCACCACAGTGGTGTGGCTAGCTTACCATTCCTGACAAGGCTAATGGATATCAGAGCCATCAGTACAGGAGGCCGTGTCTGCTATGTCCAAGAATATTATGATAGAAATCTATCAGGAAAATTATTTTCTGATGTACCAAATGAAGAAGAAGCTCTAACCTGAAAGAAACAAAGTTCCTCCTAGCATGCCATCATCATGCCTAAATTTGATCTTTGATAATGAGTCGACTTTTTTAACCAAAAGGGGACATCTTTTGGGTGAGTTTTGGGAGGTTCGGCATCCATGAGCAGTAATGCCTTAATACCGCATGGGTCCTGAATGTCTTGGCGGATCAGCCAGTCTCCCCCCATAACTCCAGAGAGAGACCAGCAGAACCTCCAAGGAAAATGGAAGAGACTCGATTGCACTGGGTCTTTCCCATTTGCGGACATTTCCTGGCTGCCGTGTCTGTGATAGAACTTCTGTCTGCCTCTTACAAGGCAAATAGCAGCTGGGGCCGGAGCCATGGGTGGGGACTTCCTATACTGAGAGTTCCCATTCCTGATCCTCAGTCTGCAGGTGCCAATAGGCTGAGTGAATAGAGGTGTATCAGCTACACTTGGAAGTAGCCTGTGCTGAACCTTTCCTGGGTCTCGACCTCGCTTCTGACCCATACTGAACCTTCCCTGGGTCCTGACTTCGCTGCTGTCCGGGCTGAACCTTTCCTGGGTCCTCGCCACCCGCCGATTCCCGCCAGTCCTCCGATTCTGGGTCTTCGCCACCCGCCGATTCCCGCCAGTCCTCCGATTCTGGGTCTTCGCCACCCACCGATTCTCGACGATTCCCGCCAGTCCTCCGATCCTGGGTCTTCGCCACCCGCCGATTCCCGCCAGGCCTCCGATCCTCGCCGCCCGCCGATTCTCGATGCCCACAGCCCCTCCGGCCCCTGGTGCCGTGTATTTTACTGTTTTTTACTGGTTTCCTTGGCACTTGCTGCCCAATGTCGCTGGATTGGAGATGCCCAGTGGTTGGGCCGTCACCATCTTCCTGCGCTGCGAGGTATCGCCGTGCCTCCAGTCCAGATCCAAGGTTGTTCCAACCTCTGTCACTGAATTACAATATGCAGTTGACGCTTGCGTTTGTGCACACTCGGAGTCCGAACTCCAAACCACCGTTGTCGCCTTTACTGAAGTGCACAAGAGTCTGGGCCTTACATTAAACATCAGTAAGACAAAGGTATTCTACCAAGCTGCCCCCACCTCACAGTACTGCTCCCCGATATATCGAGATCCATGACGAGACCTTGGACAATCTGGACCACTTCCCATACATCGGGAGCCTTCTATCAGCAAGGACAGACATCGATGACAAAGACCAACACCGCCTTCAGTGCACCAGTGCAGCCTTCGGATCTCAAACCCGGCACCAAACTCATGGTCTACAGAGCAGTAGTGATACCCGCACTCCTATATGCCTCAGAGATATGGACTATGTACAGCTGGCACCTCAAAGCACTGGAGAAATACCACCAACGCTGCCGCCGCAAAATTCTGCAAATTCATTGGCAGGATAGGCACACCAACGTTCTCTCTTGGGCCAACATCCCCAGCATCGAAGCATTGACCATGCTCGATCAGCTCTGATGGATGGGCCACATTGTCCGCATACCCGATACTAGACTCCCGAAACAAGCACTCTACTCCGAGCCACATCAAGGCAGGCAAGTCGCAGATGGGCAGAGAAAACACTTCCAAGATACCCTCAAAGCCTCCTTGAAAAAATTTAACATCTCCACCGACTCTTGGGAATCCCTGGCCCAAGACCGCTTAAAGTGGAGGAAAAGCATCTGAGAAGGCGTCGAACACTTCGAGTCTCTTCACCAGGAGCACATGAAAACCAAGTACAAACAGTGGAAGCAACGTACAACAAACCAAGCACCCCACACACCCATTCCCCCATCCACCATCTGCCCCACCTGTGACAGAGATTGTAGATCCAGCATTGGTCTCATCAGTGTCCTTAGAATTCATTTTGGAAACAAGTTATCCTCGTCTCCAGGGGACTACCTAAGAAGAAAAAGGATGCAGGTGGGTCCCATCAGGAGGATCCAGGCCAGGGAAGTGGTTTGAATGCTCAAAAATAGTAAAAAAGTTTTTTTTTCAGCCAATTAGTCCCCTTGATTAGGGGAGGAGAACATGGCTAGAGCTAGGAGCGGGGGTAGGGGCGAGGTTCCTAAATAAATCTCCCCTCCCGCAAGTGCTAGCGAATGGACATTGGACAGTAAGGTGACATAACGGAGAGAGTTGAAGGAGGTAGTGCGGTTGATATTCTGGATATGGGCTTTCAATAGATGCTTGATAAAATGCCACATAATAAATTTATCAGAAAAATTGATGCCAATGGGATTGAAGGGGTAATGGCAGAATTCCGTATGATAGCAGAGATTAGTGGCGAAGAGTTATCAGACTGGAGAGAAGTTACAGTGGCGACCCCTAGAGGTTAGGACCACAGCTCTATTTGATATATATACTAATGATCTGACTTGGGTATACAGGGCATAATTTCAAAGTTTGCAGATGACACAAAACTTAGAAATGTAGTAAACAGTGAGAAGGATAATAGCAGACTTCAGAAGGACAAAGGCAGACTGGTGAAATACACAGACCCACAGCAGATGACATTTAATGCAGAGAAGTGTGAAGTGAATTTTGGAAGGAAGAATGAGAAGAGGCAATATGAAGTAAATGGTACAAATTTAAAGGGGGTGCAGGAACAGAGAGATCTTGGGATATAAACCTTCTAGGCCTTATGTCTACTTTTTGTAAGAATTTGAAGGACATTCACTGGGCAGGAGTTGGACAAATAGCCTAACTCTCCGCCCACGGAAGTCCTTTAGTTTTGGATGCGGTGGATCGAGAGATTTCTTGACAGATCGCAAGTACTGGGTTTAGGCACATACCTGTGGGAGCACAATTTCAGGCCCATTATGTTTTAGGTCGAACAAGGGAACAGGCCATATTGGATTTAGTGATGACGACTGAAACAGAAATAGTTAACAATTTGATGGTAAGGGAGCATCAACAACAACACCAAATACTTGTATTTATATAGCACCTTTAACACAGTAAAACATCCCAAGGCGCTTCACAGGAGTATTATAAGGCAAAAAATAAATTAAAACGTTTGACGCTGAGCCAGACAAGAAGAAATTACGGCAGATTGACCAAAAGTTTGGTCAAGGAGGTAGGTTTTAATGAGCCTTGGATTTGGATTTATATAGCACCTTTCATGACCACCGGACATTGCAAAGCGCTTTACAGCCAATGAAGTACTTCTTGAGTTTAGTCACTGTTGTAATGTAGGAAACATTAAAGGAGGAAAGAGAGGTAGAAAGACAGAGAGGTTTAGGGAGGGTGTTCCAGAGCTTAGGGTCCGGGTCTTAGTGCAAGTTAGGACATGGGGCAGTCGAGTTTTGGATGACCTCAAGTTTACGTAGGGTAGAATGTGGGAGGCCAACCAAGAGTGCACTGGAGTAGTCAAGTCTAGAGGTAACAAAGGCATGGATGAGGGTTTCAGCAGCAGATGAGCTGAGGCAGCGGCGGAGGCGGGCAATGTTATGGAGGTGAAAATAGGCGGTTTTAGTTAAGCCACGGATATGTGGTCAAAAGCTCATTTCAGTGTCAAATATGACACCTAGGTTGTGAACAGTTTGGTTCAGCCTCAGTCAGATGCTAGGGAGAGGGATGGAATTGTTGGCTAAGGAACGCAGTTTGTGGTGTGGATCAAAGACAATGGCTTCGGTCTTCCCAATATTTAATTGGAGAAAATTTCTGCTCATCCAGTACTAGATGTCGGACAAGCAGTCTGACAATTTAGAGACCATGGAGGGGGTCGAAAGAAGTGGTGGTGAGGTAGAGCTGGGTGTCATCAGCGTACACGTGGAAACTGACACCGTGCTTTCAGATGATGTCACCGAGGGGCAGCATATAGATCAGAAATAGGAGGGAGCCAAGGATAGATCCTTGGGGGACACCAGAGGTAATGATGCAGCCATGGGAAGAGAAGCCATTGCAGGTGATTGTCTGGCTATGATTAGATAGATAAGAATGGAACCAGGTGAGTGCATTCCCACCCAGCTGGACGATGGTGGATAGGCGTTGGAGGAGCATGGAGTGTCAAAGGCTGCAGACAGGTCGAGAAGGACGAGGAGGGATAGGCTACCTTTGTTACAGTCACAAAGGATGTCTAGCTCGGAAAGGTCATGGGGGGAGATCGGAGAGAAGCTGGAGAAATATATGAGGTCAGACTAGGGCAGGAAGGAGGAAGTTTGGCCCAGTGTTCTTGGGGAAGGAAGGGAAGAGGCAGAGGCAACCAAATGGATGGTCTCAGTCTTAGAGACAAAGAAGTCCATGAGCTCCTCACACTTATTGTCGGAGGTGAGGGTGGAGACTGGGGAGAGGGGTTTAAAAAAGGTGGTTTGCAGTGGAGAATAGAAGCTGGGGTTTATCTTTACATTCCAGAATGATTTTGGAATAATGAGCGATTTTGGCAGATGAGAGCAGGACCTCATAGTGCTTCATGTGGTCCAGCCAGATCTGGCGGTGAATGGCTAAACCACTTGTCCGCCACATCCTTTCAAGTCTGCGTCCCTTAGCTTAGACTTAATGGAGCGAAGATCAGGGCTGTACCAGGGGGCATGGGCAGGGTGAGAGAGAGTAATTATTTTAACAGGGACGAGGGCATCAAAGATGGTGGTGAGGGTGTGATTGAGTAGATTGGTAGCTGCAGAAATGTCATGGTGAATGGAGGGCCAAAGGCTGGGCAGTTGGGAGTACATAAGCGCAGTTGTCAGATAAGATAAACAAATCACTCGGATGTGATGGTTTCCTAACCAGGGCAATAAAAGAAATAGGTGAGGAAATTTCAGATACGTTTGTCATAATTTTCCAAATATCTCTAGTTTGAGGAATTGTGCCTTTGAATTAGAAAATTGTAAACACAAATATTTAAGAAGGAAGAAACCAAATGACTTTATCTCAAGGGGGTTGGAATACAAAAGTAAGTACGTGATACTTCAGTTGTACAGAGCATGTTCTCACTACATTTATTGCTATTTGCTAGTTGCCCTGAGAAGGTGGTGGTGGTGAGACTTTGAGGGGTCAGGTGATGAGTCACGTGTCGCACTGTACCCAGCCTCCACCCTGAAGTATTGCATTCAGTTTTGGACACCGAACATCGGCAAAGATATATTGGCCTTGGAGCGGAAGCAACACAGATTCACTAGAATGGCATGGGGAATGAAAGGGTTGAATTATGAGGACAGGTTGCAAAAACTTTGTTTGTATTCCCTCGAGTGCAGAAGGTTGAGGGGTGAACTAATGAAGGTGTTTAAAATGACCAGAAACTGAATTAGACCAGCCATGTCAACACAATGGATAAAATGTAGGGTGGAGGCTGGGTACACTCAGTCCAGATACAGAGAAATGTATTCTTCTGGTTGCGAATCCAGAACAAATAGGTATAATCTTACAATTAAAGCTACGTCTGTTAGTAGTGAAATCAGGAAGCATTTTTTCACACAAAGGTTAGTGAAAATCTGGAACTCACTCCTCCAAAAGGCTGTGGATGCTGAGTAAATTGAATTTTCAAGACTGAGATTGACAGACTTTTGTTAGGTAAGGGTAGCAAGGGATATGATACAGATCAGCCACAATCTAATTGAATGGAGAAACAGTCTCGAGGGACTGAAAGGCTCATTCCCATTCCTATGTTGTTGTGGCTGCATCCATTGGGCATGTGGTGAGTTTTCCAGTACATTTATGACTTAGGCCTTGTATATTATGGACTGGCATGGAATGACCATCTCCAACAAGAGAAAGCTCAGCCGAGAAATCTCCCCTTGACCTTCAGTGGCACCACCGTTACGGAGTCCCCCACCATCAACATCCTGGGGATCACCGTTCACCAGAAGTTGAACTGGACCAACCATATCAACATGATGGCTGAAAGGTAGGGTGGAGGCTAGGTACAGTGCGACATGTGGCTCATCTCTTGACCCCTCAAAGCTTCTCCACCACCACCTTCTCAGTAAACTAGCAAATAGCAATCAATTTGCCCCATGGAGTGAGAAAATGCTTTCAACAGCAGAAATGTACATTTCATTTTGAAGTATTCTAACCTGTAGAGGTTTCAGAGCAATTTGTTGTGATAAGTGGGACAATTTTCCTTCTGAATTTTAAAACATGATGCAAGCAGTGTATCCCTTAGCAACAAATTGGTCTGAACAAATTATTATCCTGTATAAAATTATTCTTTAAATATTTTTCTTCAATGTCATTCTAGTAGCATACAAGAAAATCTTCCAGATGGCTCAGCAGGTATTTGTCAGCGTTAACCCCTTGAGCCCGGTTTCATTTTTCTGCTGTTGAAGGCATGTTCTCGCTGCATGGGACACATTTGGGAGGAGGTTTATTTCCGGAAACAATGAGAAACAGCCCATTCTAGCATATTTTGTGAAGACTGCTGAAAGTCTGCTGTAAATATGGACTGTACCGGGCACCACATGGGCATGATTTCTGTAAAGCATGCATTCCCATGTTCTGCCACCAGGGAGCGCATCCCCTGAAGTCCCAAGGGATCCCAGCATCCCTTGGGAGCACTGTATATAAAGCGGCCCCTAAGGCCTGTTCCTCACTCTGGAGTGTCTTAATAAAGACTGAGGTCACTGTTACTTTAACCTCCCTGTGTGCAGTCTCATCTGTGTTAGGAACACAATAATTTCCATTGAGCCATTTTTAGGTATTTACACCTTTTCTCTGGGCATTCTGCCAATCCTTAGCCGATTAAATGCCAGCCGTGCCTCAGTGGATAGCACTCTCACCTGAGTCAGAAGGTTGTGGGTTCAAGTCCCACTCTAGAGAACATCTAGGCTGACACTCCAGTCAACATCTCGAAATTGGGGAAGATTTGCTTCCACTCTAAGGGTCCAAGTTTCGAGCTGTGCCTAGAACGGTGCAGTCCCGACCTGGACGCCCGTTTTTTGCGCCACAAAGTGGCGGAGCCAGATCCCTGCCCTGAAAACAGTGCCGGGACCTCTGCACATGTGCGCTACAGTGGGCGCGCATGTGCAGTAGCTCCAGGTGCGCAAAACTGTGTGGGAGGGGCCCGAAGCACGCAGCCCCTAGCCCTGGCCGAATGGCCTCACTGGGGCTGCATGCATAAGGCTGCCTCCCACGCCCAGCTCCTGCTTCCTCCGGACCCGACTCGACTCCCGCTTCCACTACCCCCACCGCCCCCGGACCGGACACGACCCCGACACCGACCCGACTCCCGCTTCCCCCCACTGCCCCCGGACCGGACCGGACCGGACCCAACGCCCCAGACTGGACCCAACCCGCGCTCTCCCCCCCGCACCCGACCTGACCTCCCTCTCCCTCCCTCCCTTCCACCCCCCCCCTGGCCTGAACCGAACCGACCTCCCTCCCACCACCCCCCCGACCCGACCCGTGCTCCTGACACCCCCCCCCCACCCGGACCCGACCCGACCCAACCTGACCTCCCTCCCCCCGCCCTCAACACGAACCGAACCGACCCGCGCTCCCTCCCTCCTCCCCCCCCCCTACCCGAACCAACCCGACCTCCCTTCTCCCCCCCATGACCCGACCCGTGCTCCCGACCGCCCCCCCCGCCACCCCCCCCCCCCCCCGCCGGACCCGACCCGACCCGACCTCCCTCTGCCCCCCCGACCCGACCCGCGCTACCCCCGACCCGATCCCGGACCCCAGACCCGACCCGACTCGACCCAATACCACCTACCTGTAAATCTAGTGCTGGGGATGGGCCCTGCCCGAAGTCTTGGGCCCGGCCAGGCCCGGCCGGTTCAGCCTCCTTCACCCCCCCTTCTCCTTTCCCCCCCCCTTCTCCTTTCCACCCCTCCCCTTCTCCTTCCCCCATTCTCCTTTCCCACCTTCTCCTTTCCCCCCTTCTCCTTTCCCCCCCTTCTCCTTTCTCCCATTCTCCTGTCCCACCTTCTCCTTTCCCCCCTTCTCCTTTCTCCCCCTTCTCCTTTCCCCCATTCTCCTTTTCCCCCTTCTCCTTTTCCCCCTTCTCCTTTGCCCCCTTCTCCTTCTCCACCCCCCCTTCTCTCCCCCCTCCCCCTTCTCCCCCTTCCCTCCCTCCCCCTCTGCCTCCCCCCTCTCTCCCTCTACCCCCCCTCCTCCCCCTCCCCTCGCTGTCAGAAACACAGACACTGACAGACAGAGAATGAGAGACACACACAGACAGACAGACAGACAGAGAGATAGAGACACTGACAGAGACACACTGGGGGGGGGGGGGGGGCATCCCAGCACGCTGTTGGAGGGCTCCCGTGCTGCAGTCGGTAAGTAGAAAATGTTTTATTTATTGATTTAAAAATATATATTTCTTATTAATTTTTTTGGATTGATTTATTGGTTGATTTATTGGTTTTTATCATTTATAATTGATGATGGCTCTTTATTTGTAAAACTGAAGTGTTTAATGTTTGTAAACTTCCCTTTAAACCCCCCCCCCCCCCCCCATTCCCTACGCCCGATTTGTAACCTACGCCTGATTTTCTAAAGTGTAGACAAGGTTTTTTCGAGCGTACAAAAATCTTCACTCACTCCATTCTAAGTTAGTTTGGAGTAAGTTTTCACTGCCGAAACTTTGAAAACAGGCGTAAGTGGCCGGACACGCCCCCTTTTGAAAAAAAAAATTCTGTTCCAAAGTGAAACTGTTCTAACTGACTCGAACTGGAGCAAACTAAATGCCGAGGATTTGAATTTCTAAGATATTCCGTTCAACACCAGTTGCTCCAAAAAATCAGGAGCAACTGAGGCCGAAACTTGGGCCCTAAAAGTGAGTTCTTATGTGTCTGAACAGTCCAATACGGGAGTTACAGTCTCTGTCACAGGTAGGACAGACAGTCGTTGAAGGAAAGGATGGGTGGGACAGGATTGCCGCACTCTCCTTCTGCTGCCTGTGTTTGGTTTCTGCATGCCTTTGGCGATGAAACTCGAGGTGCTCAGTGCCCTCCTGGATGCACTTCCTCCACTTCGGGCAGTCTTTGGCCAGGGACTTCAAGGTGTCAGTGGGGATGTTGCACTTTATCAGGGAGGCTTTGAGGGTGTCTTTTAAACTCCAGTGCAGTACTGAGGGAGTGCTGGTCTGTTGGAGGTGTCATCTTTCAGATTAGACGTGAGGCTCTCCTAGCTGGATGTAAAAGATCCATGGCACTATTTCAAAGAACTTTTTGTTTATCAACGTTATAAATAGACTCAGGTAGAATTTGCTGCCTCCTTTCTCTGGCTGGAGTCTGATGGCTTTCTGGCTCCACTTGCTCTTCTTCCTGATCTAGTGATTGAAGGATTTATCTCTCCTCCTCATTATTATATCCCCTTCAACTTCAGAAAGTATAATTCTTTCTGCGTGCTGATACAATGAGATGAAAATCAGATGAGTTCTACAATGAGCAGACAATCCACTCTGCCAGGTTACAATCCAGGCGGTGAATGGGAAAATTAACCCCATTCCCTGAGTCAACACATGATTGGGTGTTAATTGGCACTAAATTGCGAGGCTGTACTGGCCTTAATTAAAACCAGCTCTGACATGCTTGTTTAAATTCTTAACTACCTAAGCTTATTCTTTGTATCCATCAATAACTACATCACAACCAGCCTTGTAAAATCCTAACAAAGACTAGATTGGTTCCTTAATGCTGCTAAATATTCAATGGCTATCTAAATTTCTTTCAATGTTTGAATAATAGTTGCAACAATGCTTCTAATCATAAGCAGTACTGTTTTCTTCATTTGCTGCCTTATTTCTCATAATTCTTCAAATTCTTCGAGCTAATGGTCTAACTTGATACTGCTTTCCATAATGTGTCCCATGGCTATTCAGATTCATGCCAAGTTGTAAGATATCTTTTGTCAGGCTTCCAACAAATCTAGCATACATGCTCAACATAAGACTTTCATTGATTTGAATGGAGTTCACCGGATACCTATTAGACCACAGCTGTTTACTTCCGTGATCATATGCCCATCAGATCACTTTTACCAAATGCCAGCAATGGATGAGCAGAGAGCAAAAGAACAATATACTGCAGATGCTGGAAATCTGAAATCATCATCATAGGCAGTCCCTCGGAATCAAGGAAGACTTGCTTCCACTCCAAAAATGAGTTCTTAGGTGGCTGAACAGTCCAATACGAGAACCACAGTCTCTGTCACAGGTGGGACAGATAGTCGTTGAGGGAAAGGGTGGGTGGGACTGGTTTGCCGCACGTTCTTTCCGCTGCCTGCGCTTGGTTTCTGCATGCTCTTGGCGACGAGACTCGAGTTGCTCAGCGCCCTCCCAGATGCACTTCCTCCACTGAGGGCGGTCTTTGGCCAGGGACTCCCAGGTGTCAGTGAGGATGTTGCACTTTATCACGGAGGCTTTGAGGGTGTCCTTGTAACGTTTCCTCTGCCCACCTTTGGCTTGTTTGCCGTGAAGGAGTTCCGAGTAGAGAGCTTGCTTTGGGAGTCTTGTGTATGGCATGCGGACAATGTGACCTGCCCAGCGGAGCTGATCAAGTGTGGTCAGTGCTTCAATGCTGGGAATGTTGGCCTGGTTGAGGACGCTAACATTGGTGCATTTGTCCTCCCAAGGGATTTGCAGGATCTTGCGGAGAAATCGTTGGTGGTATTTCTCCAGCGACTATATTAACACTACGTTGCATCTCCATAGATGTTGCCTGACTGCTGAGTGTTGGCATTTTCAGATTAGCAGAATATCAATAGACATTTTGCAGTTTCTTTGCACTAATATTGTGTTCTATGTGCGGGCTTGACAGAGCTAGGTCTTGGTCCAGTGGCAAGAATTACCCAAGACAACTGGAGGCCTGCACACATATCACATTGTGGACTGGTTCGTGCTACCCTGGACCTCTGGCCCCGAACTCATGCTTCCCCTGGGCCCCGATCACATCCTTCCACAGTCTCTCACAGCTCCTTCACCCCTCTCGTCACTCCTGCTGCATCTGCCCATGCTCCAATCACCGACCTGGACCTTGCTGAAGTCACTCGTCGCTGTCGTTGCCCTCCTGCACTAGCACACACTGTACCTTGTAGTGGCCTCCACACTGCCCATGGCCTCCGCCAAACAAGTACATTGAAAGGTTTGTTTTGAAGAAATTGTGAATTCACAACAGGCTTGTCGCCTGTCTGCTCCAAAGATTAATGGAAGAGAAGTCATTTTATTTCTTCTGTGCCATTGACGAGAAGTGACTGAACTGTGAAATTGATGCAAGGAGACGGAGAAAAAAAAAGTTACAAGCATTCAAATTTCAGCGTAATGAAACATTCTGCCAATGGTCAGCAAGTTGAATCATGATAAAAGATTATAAGATACATATGAACAAGGAAGGCCATTTGGCCCATCCTTGCTCACCTATCTACAGGGGAAAAAGTCCTTCACCACAGCATCCGACTTATTCATAAATGACTTAAAGTTGTTATTTTGACTAAACTACCCAGAAGGTGATTCCATGTGTTGATCAACTTTGCTAAATTTGTCTAATGTCAAATTGAAACTGTGCCTCTTGCCCAGATTGTTTCACCTTATCTGGAAATAGCGCACTATAATTACCTTTTTAATATTTGTTATTACCTTGTATGAGGTTCCCTCTCAGTTACCGGTACATTCTTTCACAGCTGAAAAACCCAACATTCTCCAGTGTTTCCTCATGAGCTACCCCTACTGTCTTCACTAAAGAGGATGCTGTCAATGTCACATTAAAGGAGGAGGTCAAAGAGAAATTGGATAGTAAAGAGGAGGTACTTAAAAGGTTGGCAGGGCTCAAAGTAGCAAAGTCACCCGGTCTGGATGAGTTGCATCCTCGGTATGGGTGGAGATTGCAGATGCTCTGGCCACAATCTTCCAATCCTCCTTAGATATAGGAGTGGTTCCAGAGGACTGGAGGATTGCAGATGTTACACCCACGTTGAAGATGTTCAAAAAAGAGGAGAGGGATAAACCTGGCAACTACAGGCCAATCAGCCCTAACAGACTTCATGAGGACACAGACAGACTGGTGAAATGGGCAGGATACAAGGCAGGTTAAATTTAATGCAGAGAAGTATGTATAGGAAGAATGAAAAAAAGAAATATAAACTGAACAATTTTAAAGGAAGTGCTGGAACAGAGAGACCTGGTGATGTATGTACACAAATCTTTGAAGGTGGCAGTACAAGTTGAGAAGGCTTTTAAAAAGACGTGTGGAATCCTTGGCTTTATAAATAGAGGCATAGAGTACAAAAGCAAGGTAGTTATGCTAAACCTTTCTAAAACATCGGTTAGGCCCCAACTGGAGTATTGTGGCCAATTCTGGGCACCACACTTTAGGAAGGATGGCAATGCCTTGGGAAGGGTGCAGAGGAGATTTCCTAGAATGGTACCAGGGATGAGGGATTTTAGTTACGTGAAGAGAATCATAGAATGCTTACAGCACAGAAGGAGACCATTCGGCCCATCGACCCCATGCTGGCTCTCTGCAAGAGCACTTCAGCTGGTCCTACTCCCCCACCCTTGCCCCGTAGCCCTGCAAATGGTTTTCCTTCAGCTACTTATCCAATTCCCTCTCAGGCAGCGCATTCCAGATCCTAACCACTCGCTGTGTAAAAATGTTTTTCCTCATATCGCCTTTGGTTTGTTTGCCAATCACCTTAAATCTGTCCTCTGGTTCTCGACCCTTCTGCCAATGGGAACAGTTTCTCTCAATCTACTCTGTTGAGACCCCTCATGATTTTGAATATCTTTATCAAATCTCCTTTCAATCTTCTCCGCTCTAAGGAGAACAACTCCAGCTTCTCTGGTCTATCCTCGTAACTGAAGTTATTGAAGTATATTTATTCATTCATGGGATGTGGGCGGCGCTGGCAAAGCTGGGAACAGAGAAGTTGGGATTGTATCCATAGAGCAGAGAAGGCTAAGGGGAGATTTGACAGAGGTGTTCAAAATCATGAAGGGTTTTGATAGAGTAAGCAAGGAGCAATTGTTTCCACTGGCAGGATGGTCGATAACCAGAGGACACAGATTTAAGAAAAGTGGCAAAAGAACCAGAGGTGACATGAGGTGACATTTTTTTATGAGTTGTTATGATCTGGAATGCACTGCCTGAAAGGGTGATGGAAACAGATTCATTAATAACTTTCAAAAAGGAACTGGATAAAAACATGTGCAGGGATATGGGGAATGGAACTAGTTGGAAAGCTCTTTCAAAGAGGCAGCGCAGACACGATGGATTGAATGGTCTCCTTCTGTGCTGTATGATTCTACTGTACCAGTGAGATATTTTCCAACACCCACACCAGCTATTCTGTGGCCTCTCTGATTGAGTACAATGTAGTACCAAATCAGGCAGAGTATTGTGCTGTGGGCCTCTATCTGCGAGGAAACCTTGTCTAAGATTAAGGGAAAATGAACTGGGAATTTTCAACTCATTGATGTGAATGGCTGGAAAATCATCACTTACATCATGAATGTTTCCATTTTGTTTTATTTTTAAAGCGGCATTGACTGGGTGGAAGTGTTTCATAATCTATTTTTGGTTTGGGGTAGCAGATGAACCGTGAATCATTTTCATTGCACTGAAATCACTCACAGGTGTGAGGACGATGTATTTTAATGGGGTTTACATCATTACATTGTAGGCAAATTAAATACAACCTCCAAAGAACTTCTGATGAAACAGTGTTCTTCTAAAACAAAAAGACATTATTGGGAATAGAAAGGATAACCAATATGGCCTCAGCATCAAATCAACCATCACATTATTGTAGCACTACCCCCAACCCCCACACAAATTTAAACAAGTGAAGTATCTTGCCTTTTCTAGATAACCCTAATCCTTCAAAACATAAACATGGAAATTGCTGTTATCATACAATATTTAACGCCTGCAAATTCCCTAATCTGCTTTTTTAACAGAGGCACTAAACTGCTTATTTCAAATGGGATAATGCCTCCATGGTTAGCATTCAGATTATAACACCACCCAAATTTCCATGCTCTAGTCTTTGAATACTTGACGGTGACCAATAATATAACTGAGAGTGGCCACATTGTCCGTATGCCCGACATAAGGCTCCCAAAGCAAGCGCTCTACTCGGAACTGCTACACGACAAGCGAGCCCCAGGTGGGCAGAGGAAACGTTTCAGTGCAACATCCCCACCGGCACCTGGGAATCCCTGGCCAAAGACCGCCCTAAGTGAAGGAAGAGCATCCGGGAGGGCGCTGAGCACCTTGAGTCTCGTCGCCAAGAGCATGCAGAAAACAAGCGCAGGCAGCAGAAGGAGTGTGTGGCAAACCAGTCTTCCCACCCACGCTTTCCTCCAACGACTGTCTGCCCCACCTGTGACAGAGACTGTAATTCCCGTATTAGACTGTACAGTCTCCTGAGAATTCACTTTTGGAGTGGAAGCAAGTCTTCCTCGATTTCGAGGGACTGCCCATGATGATGAAGAAGATGAACTGAGAGTCAGACAATTGGCTTCTTCCAGCTCTCAATCAGGAATTGGAGTGTTAAAGTACATGGGCAAAATAAAACTGCTGAAGCCTAATTCAGTTGACACAGAGATCGGTGCTCTGCGAATCAATGTGTCATGGAAGTGCCTGTTTGATCTCTGTACTGTGGAGCTGTACAGGTATAAGGAGACCACACCAAATGCCTTTGCAGAAAACTTGTGAAGCACCTCCAAAGTTCTTTTCAACTTCTTTCCGGAATCTATTCCATCAAAGTATTTTAAGTACCACTTTTGCCCTGTGGTGACAGAAGTAATTAATGATGATATTTTTTCTTTCATATTCCACTTTTTTATGCATTGCAGCAAAATAACAATTATCTTTGTCCCATACATTGCAATCTGCCAATATTATTTCAGAGGGAGGTAATTATACCTTGCAGAAAAATGGTGGTGTTCCTTGAACTGGGTCAAGTTACAAATTTTGAGTAGATGGTTTATCAGACCACTAGGTGGACACATACACTTAAAAATAGACAAGTGCCAGACACAGACACTGAGGGACTCCACCAACAAAGCACCATCCTGAGTAACAGTTCAGTGAAAGGTCCCATGTCCAGCAAGAATTGTTTTTTGGGGAGAACAATAAAGTTTCACACGTGGCAGCAATTAATGGTGAATATCATAGATTTCTGCAAAGAACAGCAGACACAAGATGAAAAAATGTGATAGACCTTCATCACTGCCTGGGTGGTAATCTGGCACATGGCAGCACAAATAAGGTTAGATCAGATGCTTCTTTACTTCCAAATATCCCTGACATACAGGACTACACCACCTCTTTTTTGCACTTTATTTTTGTTCTGAATATTGTATTAATTTCCATTCTATGGCTTTAGCCACGTTTCTGATATTCCCATGACATCATTGTTCAAAATTGCCACAACAATCTTCATTTCTGATTTCTTATTACTGATAAGAAAGAAAGAATTGCATTTATATAGTGCCTTTCACAACCACAGGATGCCCTAAAGCGCTTTACAGACAATTAAGTACTTTTGAAGTGTAGTCACTGTTGTAATGTAAAGTTTCTAACATTCATGTATTACAGGTCATCTCCTCTCATGCCCCCGAGCATCTGCTTATTCTTGGTCTCTGGTTCATGTGCACCTCCCTGGGTACCTCGGTATCTGATTCCACAGCCTCCTGTTGACTGCCTTCTACCTTATTATCTGTTTTATTAGGGATCCTGTTTCATCCCTATCCCCTCCACACCATCCAGTTGAAATGATTTTCTCTTGGTGCCTCACCATTCCTCACAGGTCTGCAACTGTGGTAACAGCCAGACAACTGTCTCTGCCATACTGGGTCACATAGCTGGGTGGAGTCATGGGTTAGTAGCACCAGTAACAATCTGAGTTCTTGAGGAAAGTGGAGGGCTTCTGTGTGTAGACAGCATAACTTTGGTTGGCACAAGAAAGGTGGCATTGTTTAAATCTTCATCTTTTGTATGGTAGTAGCAAATCAAATCAAATGTCAATATCTAAGTTGGATATCCAGGCCAAAGCTTCCGGTGTAACAGTGTGGATATCTTGTAGGCTGCCTGTGAATTCCCTCTGAAGGCAGAGCTCAGTGATGTGCTCCAGGATCTGATTAGGAGCTCCACTGTCACATAATATGGATGCTTTAATCTTCTACCTAGGGAGAAGATGGCAGCAGCTGCCATGACCAGTTCTGAGATGGTTGATGGTTGACCACTGTTTGCGAGGATGGTTTGATCCTGCAGGTTGTACTGTGGAGTCCTCTATAAGGAATCCATTCCTTATGTCGCAGTTCTTCCAAGCATTTCGCCATCGGTCATCAAGGCTGAGGGGAGATCGCCGAAGGGCTTCAGCGACGGTCCAAAATGGCCTTCTAGATTGTTTAAATGAAACAAGGGCATAAAATGGTTAGAGACAAGTCTCAAATTGGATAAGCAGTATAAGTCAATAAGTAGGAGGTTCATGGACACGTTTGTATTTATACGTATACATTTGTGTGCACATGTGTGATGCGTTTGTATATATGCATGTACATACATGTGTTTTTGTGTGATGGGGTGTATACACAGGTGTTGTGTTGGGGTTGTGAAAGAGAAATGTGAGCATATTGACCGACTCCTGAGGATTCTGGGCTGTAGCTAGCAGATGTATGGAGGTCTTTTCTAAAAAATACCAATTATAATTCTCACCACACTTAGAAATTTTCTCTCACTCAAAATGATTGATGGTCACGTACAGCTCTTTGGAACATGGTGTGCTTTAGTCCGTCCTTATATTAGACGTGAACACAGGTTACACAAGCTTCTACTGCAGATTATTGCACATGAGAAGCATGGAAACAATTAGAATTGAAGAGTGGGTGGCTGGCCTGTGCGAGAACGGAAATGTTGACAAGTGTTGGAAAGGCTCTGGCTACAGGATACTGTCAAACAGCAATTCCAAGCTTTCCATTCATTTTTCTTTCTTGAGTACGAAATAGTCTGGCTGTTACCACAGGCAGGTTTTTGGAATATTTCTTGGATACATATATCTTTTATACTAAATACAAATCTGAATAAATATTTTTCTGGTGGGGGGAGAAGAGTGATGGCTGACCTTTGAAATATTCAGAAGTAAATAACATGAATTCACTTTAAAGTATCCACCCTGTGTTTTAGGGAATGACAACGGATATTTTAGCCTGAAAGGAGTGATTCTGCATAATGTTGTGCATTTTAAAATTTTAGTAACTACTCGCTGATCTCCTGTGGAGTTGCTCATGCTTGGTTGTTTCTTCCCTGTCTCTGTTGTCCTTGTGTTTCTGCTTCTATTTCTGTCTCCCTCTTCCTTCTTTCCTTTCAGGGGAGAGGTGGTGTGTCATGGTAAAATATGGCGGACAAGGGAAACACCGAGGACAGCTGACCACATATTCTAGTCATGGTTGAGTGGCAGTTGTCATGGCAATGATCCAGCCAAGGCCACAGCCTGGTGGGTCATGGATAGGGGAAGGCGAATTGAGGGGATGGAAGGAAGGGAAGAAGTAGAAGAGGCCATGGGAGCAAAACGATGGGTTGAGCAAGAGGAGAGTGAGGGCAGTGAATGGGTAGTGAATCTGAAGGGATAGGAGTGAAGGGAAGGGGCCTGAGGGTAGTATGACAATATGAGGCAAGTGGGGAGAGGAGGGCTAATAATAGCTGTGGTGGAAAATCCAATAAAAAAGCTAAAGGACCAGGCAGGCGAAGACTCTGAGGTTACAGATTCTAAGCGCACTCTTCAATTTGAGCACATAATCTATGGCTGACACTTCAGTGCATTATTTGTGGATGATACATTAAACCAAATCACTATATGTGCAAGTTCTTTTGGTCTCTTACAAGAAGCTCGATTGATAGGATACATGACATTTTTCTCTGTACTTCCATAACTTCTATTCTTTTGCACCTTGAGTGGAAAGACCTGAGAGCCTTAAGATCTGTAACAATATCAGTGAAATCCTGTAAAGTAGACACTTTTCTGCTACTTGGAAGAGCTCCAATATTTACACTGGTCCTCAATTTTCTATGAAGTCAGCAACTTTTGGCAACATTACTGATAATACTTGAGGATGTGAATATGCAGGCATGAAGTATCGCACTGGCTCATCTAGAAAATCGGAAGCACGCTCATTATGTAATAAAAGACTTCCGTCACTTAGCGACACGGCGGCTTAATTAAAATTGTCATGTCTTACATTGACTGCCTTAATTCAATTAGCATCAATTGCAAAGATTTACTGGGTCTTCCCAGTAGCTAGGAATTTTACACTGGTGTTGCGGTTTCCTGTGTGAGAGCCATTTATTGGGATGCAGAAGGTCGTGGGTTCATCCACTCCAGGGATTTGAGCACAAAATCTAGTCGAGCACTCTAGTGCAGTACTAAGGGAGTGCTGCACCGTTGAAGGTGTTGTCTTTCAGATGAGACGATAAACTGAGGCACCGTCTGCTCTTTTAGGTGGAAGTAAAGTGATACGTCCTTACTATACAGTATAAATGCACACGAGGCCCATGCTTGAGAGAAGGTCAGTCTGTGACCTGTCCTTTATTCCATAGCACTCAAGTGATGGAAGTGGGTGGAGCTTCCCCTTTTATATCTGAAGGTCGAGGTTAGGAGTGTCTCCCACAAGTTCACCACCTAGTGGTCAGTGTTCTCACAGTTTACAACTTAGGTCAGATTATACATGGGTTACAATGCTGGTTGAATACATGACATCACCTCCACCCCCCCCCCCCCCCCCAAAGTCTTATTGGGATCACAGGTTGAGTCTCTCTGGTGGTTTACGCTCCCTTGTAGAGCGCCTGAGTTGGGGCTCCGGTTGTTGGGCGCTGGCCTGAGTGTCTGCTGTTTGCGGTGCCTCAGGCCTGTCCGGACTGCCCACAGTGACTGGGCTCTCCTCCCTTTGGTTCCTGTGTTCGGTCACCTGTGGAGGAGTGAACTCTATATCGTGTTCTTCCTCTGCTTCTTCTATGGGGTTGCTGAACCTCCTTTTTGTTTGATCCACATGTTTGCGGCAGATTTGTCCATTGGTAAGTTTAACTACCAGAATCCTATTTTCCTGTTTGGCAACCACAGTGCCTACGAGCCATTTGGGCCCTGCAGCGTAGTTGAGGACAAAAAACAGGGTCATTTACATCAATACATCGCACCCTCACATTCCTGTCATGGTAGTCATATTGTGACTGGCGCCTGCTCTTGACAATTTCTTTCATGGTGGGGTGTATAAGAGATAACCTGGTTTTGAGCGTCCTTTTCATTAGCAGCTCTGTGGTTGGAACCCCTGTGAGCGAGTGTGGTCGGGATCTGTAGGCCAACAGGAGGCGTGATAAGCGGCATTGTAGGGAACCCCCTTGGATTCTGAGCATCTCCTGTTTGATTATCTGCACTGCTCGTTCTGCCTGGCCATTTGAGGCCGGCTTGAACGGTGCCGTTCTAACATGGTTAATTCCATTGCCTGCCATGAAGTCCTGGAATTCAGTGTTTGTGAAGCACGGGCCATTGTCGCTGACCAAGATGTCCGGTAGACCGTGGGCGGCGAACATTGCCCGTAGACTTTCTACCGTGGCAGAGGATGTGCTTGAATTTAAAATGTCACACTCGATCCATTTGGAGTAGTCAACCAAAAATATTTTTCCCATGAAAGGACCTGCGTAGTCCATATGGATGCGTGACCAAGGCTTGGCGGGCCATGGCCAGGGGCTAAGGGGGGCTTCCCTGGGCACATTGCCCAGCTGGGCACACGTGTTGCACCTGCGAACACAAAGTTCCAGATCTGCGTCTACCCCGGGCCACCAAACGTGTGACCTGGCAATTGCCTTCATCGTGACAATGCCCAGGTGCTCATTGTGGAGTTCGCTGATGAACACCTCTCTGCCCATCTGGGGCATGACTACGCGGTTTCCCCACAGTAGGCAATCGGCCTGAATCGAGAGTTCATTCTTGCGCCTGTGAAAAGGTTTAAATTTCTCAGAGCATGCCCAGTCCCCATTCAGGACATATTTCTTGACTAGAGACAATAGCGGGTCTCTATTTGTCCAGACTTTAATCTGACGGGCTGCCACGGGTGAGCCTTCGCTTCCGAATGCTTCAACAGCCATGACTATCTCAGCAGCATGCTCGGTAGCCCCCTCAGTGGTGGCTCGTGGGAGCCTGCCTAGTGCATCGGCGCAGTTTTCGGTGCCCGGTCTGTGCCAAATTGTGTAGTCATAGGCGGCTAACGTGAGTGCCCACCTCTGTATGCGGGCTGATGCGTTTGCATTTATGGCCTTGTTGTCGGCCAAAAGGGACGTTAGGTGTTTGTGATCTGTCTCCAGCTCAAATTTCCTGCCAAACAGGTACTGGTGCATTTTCTTTACCGCATATACACATGCGAGCGCCTCCTTTTCTACCATCCCGTAGCCCCTTTCTGCCTGGGACAGACTTCTGGAGGCATAAGCTACCGGCTGTAACTGACCCTTGGCATTGACATGCTGCAATATACAACCGACACCATAGGACGACGCATCGCATGTTAACACAAGTTTCTTACATGGGTCATATAGCGTAAATAGATTGTTGGAACGTAATAAATTGTGTGCTCTATTAAAAGCCCTTTCCTGGCTGTCCCCCCAGATCCATTCGCGATCTTTGCGTAGAAGCACATGTAGCGGCTCTAGCAGCGTGCTCAATTTGGGAAGAAAGTTAACAAAATCGTTCAGGAGCCCCAGGAATGAACGCAGCTCCGTCGTGTTACGGGGTCTGGGTGCTCTCTGGATCGCTTCCGTCTTGGACACAGTAGGGCTGATCCCGTCTGCTGCTACCCTCGTCCCCAGGAATTCTACCTCTGGAGCTAGGAAGACGCACTTCGCCTTTTTCAGTCGCAGCCCTACCCGGTCCAGTCTGCGTAGCACCTCCTCCAGGTTGTGGAGGTGTTCTTCAATATCGTAACCTGTGATGAGGATGTCGTCCTGAAAAACCACCATCCCTGGAATCGACTTGAGGAGGCTTTCCATATTTCGTTGGAAGATCGCGGCGGCCGAGCGAATCCCGAACGGACATCTGTTGTACTCAAACAACCCGTTGTGTGTCGTGATGGTGGTCAGCTTCTTCGACTCACTCGCCAGCTCCTGGGTCATGTAAGCTGAGGTCAGGTCCAATTTTGAAAAAAGTTTGCCACCGGATAGCGTCGCACTCTCGGTAGCGGGTACTGGTCTTGGAGTGACACCCGATTGATGGTGGCCTTGTAATCGGCACATATTCTGACTGACCCATCCGCCTTGAGCACCGGCACAATCGGGCTCACCCAGTCACTGAATTCGATTGGCGAGATGATGCCTTCCTTCAGCAGCCGGTCCAATTCGCCTTCTATCTTTTTCCGCATCACGTACGGCACCGCTCTGCCCTTGTGGTGTACTGGCCTAGCGTCCGGGTTTATGTGAATCACGACCTTGGCCCCATGAAAGTGCCAATGCCGGGTTGAAATAATGAGTCAAATTTGTCCAGGATCTGTGAGCATGTTATTCGCTTCACAGAGGAAATTGCATTGACATCGCCCCATTTCCAGTTCATGACAGCAAGCCAACTCCTCCCCAGTAGTGCGGGACCGTCCTCCGGGACAACCCAGAGTGGCAACATGTTCTCCGAATCTTTGTGGGTCACGACTACCGTGGCACTGCCTAGCACCGGAATGATCTCCTTTGTGCATGTCCGTAGCTGTGCGTCAATCGGCGATAATTTTGGCCTCCTGGCCTTGGACGCCCACAACTTTTCGAACTGTTTGATACCCATCAGGGACTGGCTGGAACCCGTGTCTAGCTCCATTGATACTGGGATGCCATTGAGGAGCACTTTCATTATTATCGGTGGCATCCTGGTGTATGAACTCTATACGTGCTCCATATGAACTCGCTGAACTTCAGCTTCCTGCAATTTCCCCCAGCCTTCATTTCTGCAATTTCTGCAGGTATTTTGCTCACCTCTGCAAACTCTGGCTGAGTGTGTGCCTCCACGCCTCCAGCATGAGCTGCTGTTTGAAACAAAAGGTCCCTTGCCAGTCGATCATCCCTGACTGCCCCTGTTATTGCCCTTGAGTGCACCATTAATAGGTGTTGATGGCCCCATTACTGGCCGCATTATCCCTTGCAATGGCGTGAATTGCCGTTCAGCTTGTCATTGTCTCTGTCGAACTCCCCCTCTGGGTTCGACTATATGTTGGGGCATGCCTGACTGCCCTTGTCTGCCTGGAGAACTGTGTGCTGCTTTAACAATGTTGAATCTCTGTCCCAACCATTCCTTAACACAGTACCTCTCGTCTGTTCTGCTCGTGGCCATGCTCGCGTGGTTTAAATCCCAGTTTCTCGTCGCCATTGATACGTCCTTACTATACAGTATAAATGCACACGAGGCCCATGCTTGAGAGAAGGTCAGTCTGTGATCTCTCCTTTATTCCATAGCACTCAAGTGATGGAAGTGGGTGAAGCTTCCCCTTTTATATCTGAAGGTCTAGGTTAGGAGTGTCTCCCACAAGTTCACCACCTAGTGGTCAGTGTTCTCACAATGTACAACTTAGGTCAGATTATACATGGGTTACAATGCTGGTTGAATACATGACATAAAGGATCTCATAACACTATTCGAAGAAGAGCAGGGGGGTTCTCTCCGGAGTCCTGGCCAATGTGTATTCTTCAACCAACACCATAATTACAGATTATCTGGTCATTATCTTAGTGCTGTTTATGAGAGCTTGCTACGCGCAAATTGGCTGCCTCATTTCCTACATTACAACAGTGACTACATTTCAAATTACGTCATTAGCTGTAAAGTGCTTTGGGACATCCTGAGTTCCTGAAAAAAAGACAAAAAACTTGCATTTCTATAGCGCCATTCTCTTCTTTGAAATGGGATCTTTAACGTCCACCTGTGGGAGCAAACGGGGCCTCAGTTTAACGTCTCAGCTGAAAGACGGCACCTCCCACAACCTTCTGATTCAGAGGCGAGATTGTACCAACTGAGCCACAGCTGACACTGTAGTATAAAAGGTGCTATATAAATGCAAGTATTCCTTTTTTCTTTTCTCTGAGCAGAATATCAAAGCAGTCAAAGCTCATGTAACATCCTTCCTGACGAGTTCAAAAGTTCAGTTTTCCAACAATACATTTAAACTTTTTTCGAGCCACCAGTTTCAATCTTGCCAGTCGCTAGGGGTTACTGATTTTGTTGAATTAGCGGTACTGTATTTTGACATAAATGTGTTAATTACTGCACCTAATGAATGTGTGAAGAATAATTTTAATCATTAGTGTTTGAACAAAAATATTCCCCAATCAACAGAAAAAGACAGAAAAGGTAAAATGATTTATATCTGAATTCATTATAAATTATCTCTAGTTTCTCTCCTACCTCCCCTCATCTGCTTTCCAATCTCAACTTATCCATAGAGTCTTCTCCTGCTCCATTGAGCCCATTCCCATTAATCTGCTGACAACCCAACTTCACTTCATTGCCCCATGCTAGCTGTCCTTCTCCTCAGGGAATGTCCTCCTTCCCTTTCAAAACTGTCATTACCCCTTTCCTCAAAATACCTACCCTTCACCCCTCTGTCCTTGCCAACGACCACCTAATCTCCAATCAATCTTTCCTCTCCAACGTCCTTGAACATATTGTTGCCTCCCACTCTGTGCCCGTTTTTCCCTCAACACCATGTTTGAATCTGGACAATTAGGTTCCTGTCCCTGCCACAGCACTGAAGCGGCACTAATCAAAGTCACGAATGACATCCTCTGTGACTGTGACAGTGATGCACTATCCCTCCCTGTCGTCTTCTCTGCAGCTTTTGACATGTCGACAGCACTATCATCCCGCAACACCTTTCCCCAGCTCAGTGGGCTGTCCTCACTTGGAAATATGGAAATTGGTCCTCAAGTTTGACCAACATACTTGGTTTCGAGTTTCAGGCACTGATCACATCTCCACCAGCAGCTCGCCTGAGCGAAGACATCAATGTTGGTGGCAGCGGACTTCAGGTAAGTAGCGGGGGTGGGGGAGGGGGCAGTGGGAGAGGGTGATCGCACTCCAGTACAGTCGGAGGAACACTCCTGCCTCTCTTGACTCCACAGGAAGGGTTACCTTTCATTGATAACCACAGCGGGTGCTGAAAACTCGAGTGGGGTGAAGAAATAAGTTAGTATGCGCTGCGCCCGTTATATGTCTGAGAATGGGCACAGTATGTACCATTTTTTAACCCCTCTGTGTCTGCAGTCAAAGCACATACAGTCCTTTAATGTATATTCTTTGAATGCAGACACAGATTATGTAAAGAATGGCATCATTTTAGAAGTGACCTTGGGCGATAGTACACTAGTGGAAGTATGCTTAACACATTCAAGTGACATTCCTCCATATGGGGTAATGACTGTTTTAATGAAGATGTTAATGTGTTTGTTGTAAATGAGTTAATGCTCCAGTAAAATAGTAGATAAAGGAACTTTGCAATTGTTCACTATTATCGACATCTGTAACTTCTAGGAATTAAGCAAATGAGTGGCAATGTTATACATATGATAATCTGAATTAAGGGCCTGGATTTTCGGTCTTCTGCTGCCATTATTAATGCCCCAGAGGGGCAGCGATGGTGGCGGTAAGCACTTCTGGACAGGCATCCAGCTTCCAGCGGCCCGCCAGGACATTCAGTGCCGGTTTGGAGGGTGTGCGGAGCAGTACTGCCCAGAAGTGGCGAGCTGGTGTGCAACGCCTCTGGTTGCGACACCATCTCAATTTTTGGCTGCCGCTCGACCCATAGTGCTCTGTAGACTGTCCTGCTGGAAACGCCTGTGGAAGCGGGCGGTCCGAGCTGTAATGGCTGCAGTCACGGCTGCAGTCAGGTAAGTAATGTCAACCTTAGGTAAATGTGATTGGTATTTTTGCGATTTATGCTGTGGTGACGTGAGCTATGTATTGGGAATGTTTTTGGTGGATTTTTGCAGTTTTTTTCCTCCCAGCCGGCTCCCGTTTAGCTTGGGATTTTCACTTGCTCAGCCAGCCTAGTGCCCTAAGAGAGGTGCACAACACCTCCATTAGCGCCCTGCTCCAAATTCCGGGCCCAGCTGATGAATTTTGCTGACTGAGGCGCAAACTGTTCCCGGGCGCAAACTTTACTGCCCCGCTGACCCGAAATGATCAGAACTAAAAATGCAGCTCTAAGTGTAGTTAGGGTAATTTGGTGGCCTGAGGTGCTCAATGGGGAGTGGTGATGGTGAGAATTGCATTTCAGGAGGTTGTGGGGGTGCAGCCTTTCATTTTTCATCTGTTAAAATTAATGGGTGGGTCAATGTGATTTTCTTAAGATGTTCTTCTTGTGAGCACCAAATCCTGCTGGCAGTGTCAAATCATAAATCGCCTTTGATATTTCTACTCTCCTCCATTCGTAGGTTTGAGTTTAAAGAATGATATAGGCTGGAATCTATTTGATGAACATATCATATCTTGAGGTTTAAATGATGTTGTGAAACCATCTGAATTTTGCTCACACTGATCTGAACTCCTCTGGGCCTCTGTGACTTTCCTTTAATACACTCCAACATGTGTATTCCTCATATCTATGGCTACATAGAATTACATAGAATATATGGCACAGAAGCAGTCCATTCAGCCCAACCAGTCCACTTCAACCTCCGCTCATCCTTCCTCATATAAATCTATCAGCCTCACCCTCTATTTCCTTCGCCTTCATATGCTTATCTAGCCTCCCCTTAAATACATCTATACTCATCCAGTCCCTAAAGGTAGTGAGTTCCACATTCTCACCACTCTCTGGGTAAAAAAAGTTTCTTCTGTATTCCCTATTTGATTTCTTGGTGACTTTCTTATATTGATGGTCTCTTGATTTGTTTTTCACCACGTGGTAAAACACTCTCTTTGTCTACTCTATTAAAAAACCTTTCATATTTTTAAAAACCTCTATTAGGTCACCCCCCAGACTTCTCTTTTCAAGAGAAAAGAGACCCAGCCTGTTCATCCTTTCCTGATTGGTATAATCTCGCAGTGGTTGTAAATTTTATCTGCACTCTCTCCAGTGCTGCTATATCCTTTTTATAATATGGCGACTAGAATTGTAAACAGTACTCCAAGGTGGTCTAAGCAAGGTTCGATACAAGTTTAGTATAACTTCTTTACTTTTTAATTCTATCCATCAAGAAATAAATCCTAGTACTTGGTTTGCATTTGTTATGGCCTTATTAACTTTTAGGGCCCGAAATTGGTGGACATATCGCCCCCGGACCCCCGACATACCACCCAAGATTCCAAAATTGATCAAAAAATAACAACATACTGCCCACATAGTGCCCGGCAGGAAATTCATCAATGACATGCTGCCGGATGGTATGCATACCGTCTGACCGTGCACACCGCCGACATACCGCCTATTAATGCCAAATTGATCACACCACCAACATACCGCCGATCCTGCAGACCGCCCTGCAAAAGATGGTTTTAAGTCGATCTTCAGTCGGAGGTATGCATCTTCACCTGTGAAATATATTTTTAGCTGTCACATCACTACCCCCCACCCACATCCGTCTCTCCCACCCCCCAAAGCGATCTCTCCATCTAGTAGTGATCTCCCCGACAAATAGCAATCTCCTCCCAAGAAGTAATCTTCCTCCCAAGAAGCGATCTCCCCCAGAGATTGTGGATGCATTGGTTGTAATTACCAAAATTCCCTGGATTCTGGGACAGTCCCAGCAGATTGGAAAACTGCAAATGTAACGCCCCTATTTAAAAAAAGGAGCAGACAAAAAGCAGGAAACTATACACTAGTTAGCCTAACATCTGTGGTTGGGAAATGCTGGAGTCCATTATTAAGGAAGCAGTAGCAGGACATTTGGAAAAGCATGATTTAATCAAGCAGTGTCAGCATGGTTTTATAAAAGGGAAATCATGTTTGACAAATTTGCTGGAGTTCTTTGAGGAAGTAACGAGCAGGGTGGATAAGGGGCAATCAGTGGATGTGTTGTGTTTGGATTTCCAGAAGGCATTCGATAAGGTGCCACATAAGAGGCACAAGATAAAAGTTCACGGGGTTGGGGATACTATATTAGCATGGATAGAGGATTGGTTAACGAACAGAAAACAGAGAGTCGGGATAAATGGGTCATTTTCCGGTTGGCAAACAGTGACTAGTGGGGTGCCGCAGGGATTGTTGCTGGGTCCTCAACTATTTACAATCTATATTAATGACTTGGATGAAGGGACCGAGTGTAACATAGCCAAGTTTGCTGATGAAACAAAGATGGATGGGAAAGCAAATTGTGAAGAGGACACAAAAATATGCAAAGGGATATAGACAGGCTGAGTGAATGGGAAAAAAATTGTCAGATGGAGTATAATGTGGGAAAATATGAGGTTATCCACTTTGGCAGAAATAATAGAAATTATAATTTAAATGGAGAAAAATTGCAAAGTGCTGCAGTACAAAGAGACCTGGGGGTCCTTGTGCATGAAATACAAGAAGTTGGTATGCAGGTACAGCAAGTAATCAAGAAGGCAAATGGAATGTTGGTCTATATTGCAAGGGGGATAGAGTATAAAAGCAGAGAAGTCCTGCTACAACTGTACAGGGTATTGGTGAGGCCACACCTGGAGTACTGCGTCCAGTTTTGGTCTCCGTATTTAAGGAAGGATATACTTGCATTGGAGGCTGTTCAGAGAAGGTTCAATCGGTTAATTGCGGAGATGAGGGGGTTGACTTATGAGGATAGGTTGAGTAGGTTGGGCCTATACACATTGGAGTTCAGAAGAATGAGAGGTGAACTTATTGAAACTTATAAGATAATGAGGGGGCTTGACAAGGTGGATGCAGAGAGGATATTTCCATTCATAGGGGAAACTAAAACTAGGGGACATAGTCTTAGAATAAGGGGCTGCCCATTTAAAACTGAGATGAGGAGAAATTTATTTCCTCAGAGGGTTGTAAATCTATGGAATTCTCTGCCCCAGAGAACTGTGGAAGCTGGATCATTGAATATATTTAAGGCGGAGATGGACAGATTTTTGAACGATAAGAGAATAAAGGGTTGTGGGGAGCGGGCAGGGAAGTAGAGCTGAGTCCATGATTAGATCAGCCATGATCTTATTGAATGGCGGAGCAGGCTCAAGGGGCCAAATGGACTACTCCTGTTCCTATTTCTTATGTTCTTATGTTCTTAAATAGCAATCCAAGAAGCAATCTCCCACCCACTTACCTGCACAGCGCTCTCAGGCTGGCAGTCTCTGCCGATTCGCATCTGTGTCTCTTGAGGGTGGAGCTTCCCAGCAGCATGCGCATGCGCAGAACTCGGGACCCGAAGATTCTCGAGTGAAAAGGACTCATCGCCCACACACCGCCTGCTGCACTCCG